>NC_142480.1:24741250-25058125 GCF_049115385.1 Moschus berezovskii | reverse complement strand
CTGGTAGCTTTTGCTCCCCAGTGAAAGGCACCCCGCTCCCGGTGCACCTGCCCCGCCCGACACCCTGCGGCAGCGCAGCGTCCTTCCTTCTTGGCCAGAGGCGGGAAAGCCTTTCGGGGACACCCGCACAGCCCCGCCTGGCCGAGGCCTGGGGACTCGCCTGCGCCGTCTCCTGCCCGCAGGCTGCACACAGGCCCACAGCGCGGTGGCCTCCGCCGTGGGCCGCGCCCTCTCCGCTTTTATTCGCTTTCCCACTTCCGCCCGGGACCCCGTTCTATGCGACCAGGCCCACTAAACAGCAGCTGCGCTCCAAAAGCCCTGGAGCGAGGCCGACAAGCACCCAGGCCATCACAGAGCCAGGGACAGCGGGGCACCCTTCCTGAAACCCCCTCAATGCCGCTCAGCCCCCAGCTCCGCCCCCAAAGAAAGGTCACAGTCTCGGTTTCTCCCAGTCACGGCCTTTCAACCTCCCAACCTCTGTCTCTCCTCCCTGTGTTTCATATGGTGTCTGCAGGTGCAGACCTGGGGAGACGGAAGACCTTCCCAGTCATCTCTCGGGGCAGAGCTGCCACCCCGAGATCTTCCGAACCACTGCTAATGGAACATTAGTAAATGCGATGGAAACAGAAGACTGAAAAGTAGTTGCTCATCAGGACTTGCTCTTATTTGCTGTCCTGAGACCACCATGAGAAGACTGACTTAGCCTATTGGAGGATGAAATATGGGAGTGAAGAGGAAATATGTCTGCTGAGGCCCTTAGACCAACCTGCCCCAACTGTCCGATAAGCTGACTGCAGCTGTATAAGTGAGCCTACGTCAGTGCCACAGAACTGCCCAGCTGAGCACAACTGCAATGGATAACCCAAAGGATGGTGGGCAAATACCATGGTTGCTGTTTTTTTAATTAATTAATCACTTTATTTATTTGCCTGAGTCAGGTCTTAGTCACCATTGCCTAGGCTTAGTTTCTCTGCAATTTTTAACCACCGGACCAGGGAAGTCACCCACATGGTTACTATTTTAAATTACTGAGTTTTAGGGCAATTTGTTACACAGCAGTAGATGACTGATACACCACTCTAACCAAATAATGAGTGTTAGCACCATCAATGGCAAGCCGCTCCAGTACTCTTGCCTAGAAAATCCCATGGATGGAGGAGCCTGGTAGGCTGCAGTCCATGGGGTCGCTAAGGGTCGGACACGACTGGGCGACTTCACTTTCACTTTTCACTTTCACACATTGGAGAAGGAAATGGCAACCCACTCCAGTGTTCTTGCCTGGAGAATCCCAGGGACGGGGGAGCCTGGTGGGCTTCCGTCTATGGGGTCACACAGAGTCGGACACGACTGAAGTGACTTAGCAGCAGCAGCAGCAGCAGCACCATCAATAACTGAACAAACTGGCTTCACATGCCTCCAATGTGAGGCCCACAGGAGGACACTGGATTAACTTGATAGGGTTATCATAATAAAGTACTACAATCTGGGTGTTTTGAAACAACAAAAATTTATTCTTTCACAGTTACGGAAGTTAGAAGTTCAAAATCAAGGTGTCGGCAGGACCATGCTCCCTCTGAGATTCTGGGTAAAATCTGTCCTTGCTTCTTCCTAGCTTCTAGAGGTGACAGTCAATCCATGATTTGCAGCTACAAGTCACTGCAAAACCACCACTACAAGACCACTGCAATCTGTCCTTTGTCATTACACGGCATTATCCTCATATATCTCTGACCTTCCACAGCATTTCCCTCTTATAAGGCAATATTCATACTGGATTAGGGTGCACTTTACTGACCTTTTACTGAAAGAAAGCTGAGGGCCGAAGAATTGATGCTTTTGAACTGTGGTGTTGGAGGAGACTCGAGAGTCCCCTGGACTGCAAGGAGGTCCAACCAGTCCATCCTAAAGGAAATCAGTCCTGAATATTCATTGGAAGGACTGATACTGAAGCTGAAACTCCAATACTTTGGCCACCTGATTTGAAGAACTGACTAATTAGAAAAGACCTTGATGCTGGGCAAGATTGAAGGCAGGAGGAGAAGGGGAGGACAGAGGCTGAGATGGTTGGATAGCATCACCAATTCGATGGACATGAGTTTGAGCAAGCTCTGGGAATTGGTGATGGACAAGGAAGCCTGGCCTGCTGCAGTCCATGGGGTCACAAAGAGTTGGACTGACTTACTGACCTTACCTTGACTATATCTACAAAGATCCTATTTCCAGATAAGGTCGTGTTCATAGGCACCAGGGATTAGGATATTGAGGTATGTTGTTTTTTTTTTTTCCTGGGGGGCAGCGGGACACAGACATAATTCAACCTGTAAACGAATACAGTATCATTTACGTTGTCTACCTGTCAAAAAATACATACTTGAATGTTATTATGAGGACATACAGGACAATTTAAAAATCAAAGGATATTCTGCACAATAATAACTGGCCTGTAATTTTTTTAAAATGCCTGCATAATGAAATAAAAAAGACAGGGCTGGGAGTTATATCAGATTAAAGTAGGTTAAAAAGTCAGGATACATAATACACGTGATTACGAATTTCCTTTTGCTATAAAGGATTACTGGGAGAATTGAGCAAATGGAATAATGCCTATAGAATAAATAAAGTATCAATGTTAATTTCTTGTTTTTTTTCAAAGGAACACTGGGGTTAGATAAGAAAATCCTCTATTTTTAGGAAATATACACTAAGAAAGAAAACTTCCCGAGACAACCAATAATCAAAAAGGGTGCTTGGGACTTCCCGGGTAGTCCAGTGGTTAAGACTCCGTACTTCCAGTGCAGGGCGGGGCGGGCGCGCGATTCCATCCCTGTTGGGGGAACTAGCATTGCCTCCACCAGACATCTCGGCAAAAAAAAAAAAAAGAAAGAAAGAAAAAAAGGGTGCTATAACACGTGTTCTAGGATCTTTGAGCAGTCAGGACCTCAGGAAGCCTTCCCTAATCTTAAAATCTCCAGTCATGCCTCTCGCCTCCCTTTGCTCCCTAGCACGGACCACCCATGATCGCACAACAGTTCGTTTAGTCGTTTTGCTCAAGTCTGGGGAGGAGCCACTTGATTCCAAGAAATAATCTTCATGTACGGAAGAGGAAAAAACAAATCTGGCGGTTGAAAGGGCAGCCTAGTCCTTCAGGACGAAAACGTGATATTTGCGTGCATTTTATTTTCAGGGACCATCCAACACCCCACCCAGCCCATACACATCTGCCCCTTACAGGGACGCTTTGCCCTGATAGTCTGTTTTTCTTTCGCTGTTGCAAGATTAGATTACTACATAATCTGAAAGAAAGATCATGCTGCTGCTAAGTCACTTCAGTCGTGTCCGACTCTGTGTGACCCCATAGACGGTAGCCCACCAGGCTCCCCCGTCCCTGGGATTCTCCAGGCAAGAACACTGGAGTGGGTTGCCATTTCCTTCTCCAATGTGTGAAAGTGAAAAGTGAAAGTGAAGTCGCCCAGTCGTGTCCGACCCTTAGCGACCCCACGGACTGCAGCCTACCAGGCTCCTCCATCCATGGGATTTTCCAGGCAAGAGTACTGGAGTGGCTTGCCATTGCGGACGAGGACTAAATTTCATGCTAAATTTATGACGAAACTCTGCTCCTATTTAACGTCCGACTGACATTCTGTTGCGTGTCATTTCAGTAAAAGAAAAGTGAAACCAGACCCAAGCCGGGACCTAGCCACCCACCCCCTCAACTGCGGGGCGCCGAACTCCGCGATCTCGTCTTCCCTGGTCCCCTCTGCAGGTCCCGACTTGTCGCCACGCGCCACGCTCCCCCAACGGAGATCTCGGCGCGTCTCGGGTGGGGTCAGTAGACTCCGCGGTACCCAAGGCGAAGCAAAGGACGCCGGAGACACCCACACAGGGGCGTGGCGTGTGCAGATGCGCAGGCGCGCAGAGGTTGCTGGTCCCTCTTAACCTGGGCCTGCGCGTCCCGCGTGTGGACATGCGGAGGCTCCTGGGGTTGCTCTTCGGCAGAGCGAGGCCACGGTGACAGGCGTGCAGGGGTGGAGGGCCCGGAGTGTGCAGACTCAGCTGAGGAAGTGACCGTCCCTGGAGAATGGAGCGACCGTGAGAGTGCTGGGCGGTGCGTGAGCGAAAATTCACTTACCTGGCAGGGGACATACCGTGATCACGAAGGTGGTTTTCCCTGGGCGAGGCTTATTCATTGCACTCTGGGTGTGCTGACCCCTGTGACTTCCCCAAATGTGGGAAGCTCGACTGCATAATTTGGGGTAGTAGGAGACTGTGGTCGCCCTTTCCCCTGGTAATTGTGAATACAGATAAGAAGGGACTTATTTGGTGTCTGGAGTATGTGTGTTTCAATGTTTTATACCCAAAGGGATTTGTAGCGGTGCTCTTTTGTGTCATTTAAGTTTTCGTTTTCTGCTATAAGCTTGCTTTCTGTTAGCTATTGTTGTTGTTCAGTGCCTCAGTCCTGCTGATTCTTTGCCATCCCATGAGCTGCACCATGCCATCTATCGAAGTTTGCTCAAACTCATGTCCATTGAATCAATGATGCCATCCAACCATCTCATCTTCTGTCGCCCCCTTCTTTTCTTGCTCTCAGTCTTTCCCAGCATCAGGGTCTTTTCCAATGGTAGCCAAAGTATTGGAACTTCAACTTTAGCATCAGTCTTTACAATGAACATTCAGGGTTGATTTCCTGCAGGATTGATTGCTTTGATTTCGTTGGTGTCCAAGGGACTCTCAACAATCTTCTCCAGCACCAATTGATGCTTCTTCCAAAGCATCAATTCTTTGGCTCTCAGCCTTCTTTATGGTCCACTTCTCACATCTATACGTGACTGGAAAAACCACAGCTTTCTATGTAGACGTCTGTAAGCAAAGTAATGTCTCTGCTTTTTTAATATACTGTCTAGATTTGTCATAGCTTTTCTTCAAGGAGCAAGCATCTTTTAATTTCATGGCTGCAGTCACCAACCACAGAATTTTGGAGTCCAAGAAAATAGTCTGTCACTGTTTTCATTTCCCCCCCAATCTATTTGCCATGAAGGGATGGGACCAGATGTCATGATCTTTTTTGAATATTTAGTTTTAAGCCAGCATTTTCACTCTTTTCATCACTTTAGTTCTTCACTTTCTGCCATAATGGTGGTGTCATCTGCATGCCTGAGGTTATTGATATTTCTCCTCTACCCATAAGCAGTGAAAAATCAATTTCTTGACCGCTTTCCTTTTACACCATGTGCCCACTGGAAAGAACTCTCAAACAGCTGGAGCTTCACTGGCCTCAGGCAGGCTTATCCCACCTGTTTTTTTTCACTGATTTCCTCTCCTGTCACCCTCCTTGCTCACCACATGAACTCCTAAACCCTCATATCTTTGGTTCCCACTGCAACCAACAATGACTCCCCAAGCTATTTCCACAGACCAGGTTGCTTCTCTTCCTCTCAAAGCATAAATCACCTCCCAAGGGAAACCATTTTTTCCCATTGCTATCCTGTTTCTGCCACTGGGTGTCTTCCTCTTGCACCTTTGCAATGATAAGTTTTATGAATGCCACAACTCAATCAATAGCAGTGGATCCAGGGTGGGCTATTTTTAACAGGGACTAGCTGATGCTAAAGCTGAAACTCCAATACTTTGGCCACCTCATGCGACGAGTTGACTCACTGGAAAAGAGTCTGATGCTGGGAGGGATTGGGGGTGGGAGGAGACGGGGATGACAGAGAATGTGATGGCTGGATGGCATCACCGACTCGATGGACATGAGTTTGAGTGAACTCCGGGAGTTGTTGATGGACAGGGAGGCCTGGCGTGCTGTGATTCATGGGGTCGCAAAGAGTCGGACACGACTGAGCGACTCAACTGAACTGAGCAGTGAGCTATGGAATAAATGTTTCAATTGTTCTGGAGGTACAAAGTAAACTTTTGCCATATGACTTCAAAGGAGTAACATACATTCTTTCCCAAGACCCTTGGATAGTAATTAACTCATTTATACATGTACTTATTAAGCACATTACCACCCCACACCCATAATTGTTGCCTCCAGTTTACCCCCATTCCATCAAGCATTCTAAAATGTAAACCAAACGTCAGGGGAGGTACTTTTCACTGTACTCCCTTCCTAGAAAAAGACCACCTTGGTAGAAACAGATTAGTTGATGGCTGTGTATAAAATTGTGAACTTGCTATTGTTTAGCATTGACACAGCATCTTCACATTTCCAAAGCACTGTACCAACATTTATTAATCCTCACAACACCCCTGTGAGGTAGGTCAGTATATCCTTCATGGTGGAGAAACAGGCAAAGAGCTCAAGTGAACCTTGTAGTCTGAGGCCACAAGGGCAGCTGGTGAAGGGACTGCCCCTGAATCCAGAGGCTTGGGCCCTCCACCCCACGTTCACCCACTGGTGGGCATCACAGGGGCATATTCTCACCAGTGAAGGGGACATGGAGGACAAAACACAATCTCTCAGCCAACACAAACATGGACAATTCAGACGCACTGAGGAACAGCAGTAACAGAGAAACACTGAGCAGCACACCGGTGAGGCAAGAGACAAGCAGCAGAGGAAGTCTGGAACCACGGTAACTAGCCCTGAGACCCAGGCGGGCGGTCTTCAGAATGGTTTGCAAAAACAATTAGGAAAACACTGGAGGGGTGACCAACCCAAACGCCTGTGGTTTCTACATGGGAGACAACTTAGAGTGGAAAAATCCAACCACTCAAGCTAATTTTAAACTAGGAATAACATAATGGTCATTCACATTAGAAAGGTCAATAATGTTTGTAAGGTAGCTACTGACATTACCTTAAGTTTGTACCCTAACTTTTATTCCAAATATTCCAACTTTTCCCCACTGACAAGTGCTATTCCCTGTAGCAGGCCTCTTTCTCTCTTCATAGCAATCTATACTCTGGCATATGTCTCATGGTTAACTGGCTGAGCCAGAGGTGCCATCGTGGAAATCTTAACAGATCAGAGTCTCTGTTCCAGTTTTAGAAACAGCAGTCTCTAACCTGTCTCTGTCCAATTCCATCTTACACGAAGTGCTCAAAGCACCCAGAGAAGCAGTTCATTCTTTTGTAAAGCAGTGAACTTGGTTCCATATGCCATTTTAAAAGAAATAAAGAAAAGCTAAGACCTGCACTGTAAAAGCATAGTATAGGAGTACATTATAGCTACTCCAAATTTTAGAGTGATACAATGACCACAGAGTTAAAAACTATCACTGTTATCACTGTTTATTTGACAATAGTTGGTTTAGTCTACAAGTTTAAGGCAAACATACTTATGCATTTGCTTTCTTCAGAAATCATACTTATAGAGTACAGAATGCCTGTCCGCGAACTGCTAAGAAACGTTCATTAATTAAAATAAGTCTGATTAAGATGCTTTACCAGGATACAAGAGTGAACTATGGTGGTGTATAATATTTGTGTTTTTTTTAAACAAAATAATAAAAAAAAAAGGTAACGGCAATCCTTATCTTCCTTTAAACCATGTATTTTTGAAAGGGTTAAACTTCAGAAATTATTTAAAGGTAAATAAGACTGGCAGCCAAAAGGAATACTATTCATAAAATAAACACAGTTATAGAGGCTACTTGAAAAAGACAGAACTTTGGACTTCTGAAGAGGAGGAGGGCGCGATGATGGGCAATTGTCCAGGGCGCAGGTGCGCAGGTGCCACCACACAGCCCGCAGACCCATGGGTGGCACTGATCCATTATTTTTCAGAAAAAGGGAGAGGAGATGCACTCTGTCAGCTGTTTCTTTCGTTTTCAATGAGCAGTAAATGCCTAACATCATTAAGAAAAAATAAAATCTGAAGGAAGGCAGCCCTTTTTAACTGGAAGGCAAGAGTGTGGCTTATGTGTCTCCATTGAGCACTGCCAGGCAGTTCTGCAGCAACTGTAGATTACCCTGAAAAGGCAGGGAACAGAAACAGTGAGGTTTAAATAGTGTGAAAGAGTCTTACTGAAAACACATGGCATTAGAAATCCCATTAAGATACCAGAATTGTGAAAACAGTCATTATGTAGAAATAAAGGTTTAAGGACATAAAATTATAGAATCTGTTCTATGCACAATATTTTCCACATACTAGATGCTTCAGTAAGTTTCTATCTAGACCAATATTAATATTTGGCATGCTCTAGTGAGGGTTATAAAATATGTCCTTTGTATACAGATTAAACTACTGAGCATGTTCTGATTGTTAGATTCTTATTCTTTAGCTATTAAAATATACATTAGCTTAAGACTTATAGCAGTTTTATAAAAATAGTAAGATCACACAGAAGTATTCTAGAAAAGTCATACCTAAATGACCATTTATAAAACATGTGAACTGGCATCCAAATTTAGGAACATACAAAAGTAAATTTAAGTATACTTATGTTATATATTAACAGGAGTGAAGGAAATCCTTCTCCTTAGAAAGTCAACTAAAATGTATAAAGATGGAATTAGAAAATGACCATTGGCAATCATCACAAATTAACTGACTCAGGCAAAAAACATGAATGGATGCTATTATGAGACTTAAGATGCCAACACTGTGGCCATTAGCTATGTACAGCTGCATAATTTAAATTTCTGTTAATTAAAATTAAATAAAAACTCAGTCCCTCAGGTGCATTATCCACATTTCAAGTGGTCAACAGCCACATGTGACTAACGCCCACCACACCAGGCAGTGCTAATGAGAGTACTTCCACCATGGCATGAAGTTCTACTGGTCAGTGGTGGTTGAGTGATGGGGTATTTAACAGTCTCAAGTACCTCCCCACAGAATACCTCTTAATTCCAAAGTATAAAATAGCAACTCGGCCACTGTGAAGCATGCAGACATCACTTTAAGCAAGTGATCAATGTTGTGCATTGCCAGTAAGGCAATCAACAGCATGTATCTCCTCACATGCGATACAATGAGACCATCTGAACATCACTTCTGTGGGGGACACCTTCCCAGAGTGCAGAACCCAAACCCAGGAATCAGACAAACTGAGGGGCATTCTACGGGCCTGTATCCAATGCTACAAAGCACAAAGACTCAGCAACTTCGCTAGACACCAGAAGTCTAAGACGACAGGTGCACTGAATACACACAATCTCTTCAATCTCCTTTTGCCATTAAGGACATTATTGGCACAACCAGGGAAATGTGAATACAGGTCTCTGGATTAGACAACAGAATTACGTCGGTATTAACTTCTTCACCTTTATAACTATTTTAAGAGAATTACTTGGTTTTAGGAAATTCAGACTGAAACGTGTAAAAGGAAAAAGCATAGTATCTGCAACTTATGGTTTAAGACAAAAATGGGTGTGTACAGGGGTGTGTGTGTGTAAGGAGAAACAGGGAAGAAGGGAGAGAAAAGGACAAAACAGATGTGACAACATGCACATTTGGGGAATCTGGGTGAAGAGTATTCAGGAATTCTTTGTACTTTCCTTGCAACATTTCTGAAAGTCTAAAATTAAGTGAAAGTAAACAATTTTAGATGTTTAAGTTACTGTCAATTTTTGGCCAGTATAACAACAGAACTGTGACAAATGACTCTAAGCCTGCCTATCGTTATGAAATTACCTTCTTACAGCTGCATCCCTCAACGGGAACTGCTGAATCACAAGATGCATGTGTTGCCAAAATGCCCCGCAAAAGGTATACCTTTCCCTGCACCTACAATGGGGTATGTGGGGACTCACGTCACCCCCTCACAGTTGGCTCATCACTTTCTTTTGTTACTGCCCCATCATACATTTTTTATTTTCTTAATAAAGAATCTGAGCCTGTTTTCAAGGACACAAAAGTGACCTAACTATCAAGTTTTCTGTTATAGTGAAGTGAAGTGAAGTCGCTCAGTCGTGTCCGACTCTTTGCAACCCCGTGGACTGTAGCCCGCCAGGCTCCTCCATCCTCGGGATTCTCTAGGCAAGAATACTGGAGTGGGTTGCCATTTCCTTCTCCAACATTTCTTTCTGTTATAACTAGACTTCAATTATGTGGTAAAGTCATATATGTCAGTTATAACAAATAAAATCCAAAGTAGTTTCAAACATCTTGCTGTAAATTAAACCATTATCTACTCTTTCTGGAATGGTTTACTTGGATTCTGGGACCAAAATGAGATTTTGTTTAGACTTACAAAATCAGTAAGAAATCTGAGAGAACAGAGTTCTCCAAGCTCAGCACTCCTGACACTGGGGCTGTATGATCCCCTCTTGTGGGGGTTCTCTGGTGCATCGGAGGATGTTGAGTAGCAACCCTGGCCTCCGGCCTCTCCATAACCTACCATAGATGTCTCCAGAAATTACTAAATGTCTTCTGGGGGGCAAAATCACCACTAGTTCAGAACGACTGGACTAGAACAGATGTGAGAAACTGGCACCCAAAGAACACACCTCAGAAAGAATTGGAAAAAGTATGAAATCTGGAAACCGGAAGCTAACACCCATCTATAGCATGGGTCAGCAAACTTTTTTCGTGAAGTCCTAAACAGTAAACATTTTAGACTTTCAGAGACATTTGGTCTGTTTCAACTACTCAACGTTGCTGCAGTAGTATGAAAGCAATCACAGACAAAACATAAGCAAATAAACTTGGCTGTACTTCAATAAAACTTTATAGGTTAAATTTGAGTTTCATATAACTATCATGTCAAGAAGTATTATTCTTTTGATCTTTTTATAATCATTTAAAAACATGAATGCTATTTCTGACTCACAGGCTGTACAAAAACAGGTTATAGTTTGTCAACTCATCCTTAATCTATAACAAAATCTGTGATAGTTTATAACCTCTTTAAAAAGAACATAAACAGTGAACATCAGAAAACCAACACAGGCTCGATACTAATGTCCTTCACAGATAAAATGGAGAAATAATGGTGGATAATCGTATAAACAAGTGAATTCATAACTATTCAAACAAATATAACCAAATAATATTAACTAATAAGTTAATATCAATTAGTATAGAAAGAACAGAAGGCAACTAAAAGTTTTTTGGTGCTACTTACTTTTATAAATTAGATTAACAAACACAGATTCATTTAATCCTGATCAACCTTTTAAATCAAAACTTAGATGACATAAAAAGGAGCAAATATCAAACAACTGACAGGAAATACTAGTGTAATAGTCAAACACTACATTATCAAACCCAAGTTTCCAAAAGATCTCAATGAGCTGGGCTAAGGCTGCTGCTGCTGCTGCTGCTAAGTCACTTCAGTCGTGTCCGACTCTGTGTGACCCCACAGACGGCAGCCCATCAGGCTCCCCCGTCCCTGGGATTCTCCAGGCAAGGACACTGGAGTGGGTTGCCATTTCCTTCTCCAATGTGTGAAAGTGAAAAGGGAAAGTGAAGTCGCTCAGTCATGTCTGACTCGTACCGACCACATGGACTGCAGCCTACCAGGCTCCTCCGTCCATGGGATTTTCTAGGCAAGAGTACTGGAGTGGCTTGCCGTTGCCTTCTCCGGGGCTAAGGCTAGCAAGCGAAAATTTAACAGACATACATGTGGCCTGCAATTACATTTTTAAAATAAATGCTCAATAAATGAAAAAGTTTTAGAAATCCAGTGTACAACAACGTGAATATACTTAACACTACTCAAACTTTACATTTAAAAATTGTTAAGATGGTAAATTTTATGTTTTTTACCACAAAAGTATGAATTTGAGAGTAACATATACACACTTTTTTTTTTTTCTGAAAGTCGCTCAGTTGTGTCCAACTCTTTGCGACCCCATGGACTATACAGTCCACGGACTTCTCCAGGCCAGAATACTGGAGTGGGTAGTCTTTCCCTTCTCCAGGGGATCTTCCCAATCCAGGGATCAAACCCAGGTCTCTAGCATTGCAGGCGGATTCTTTACCAGCTGAGCCACAAGGGAACATATACAAGCTACTATATATAAAATAAACAACAAGGACCTACTGTGTAGCACAGGGAACTATACTCAATATTCTGTAATAACCTATAATGGAAAAGAATCTGGAAAAGAATATATACATATATGTATATAACTGAATCACTCTTTTGTACACCTGAAATCAATGCAACATTCTAAATCAACTATATACTTCAATTAAAAAAACATGTGGCAACAAGAAATATGTACAATAATCATTTCACACAATGTTTCCATTTTCGGGTATAGTATTTTAAATGAGCAATGACAGTAAAGAAAATTTATTTAACTAGTCAAAAAATGATACTGTTTCTCCATATTAGGTACTAGAATCTTGCAGAGCTGACCATTAGAGACACTGCAGATACTATTCTTGCTGAAATTAGATAATCTTTAAAATCCTCACAAGTCTAAGATTTCCTATTTTTAAAATTAGTATAAAGTATCATAACAGACTCATTCCTAAATTTCAAGTCACTTAAATTGTTAAATCTTTAATATGACACTACCTTTGCATGCTTCAGTTCTAACTCTGCCAGTTCCACTAAATTTTTTCTGAATGCAGCAACTCTTCTTGTCTTAAAATCTATAAGTTCTGTGAACAAAACAAATTAGGATTAACTACTTGTGTAACAGGTGTAAAACATACCTGATGACTAAAGGTTAATGTAAGAGTACCTTGTTTTGCAGATTCAGATATTTTTTCAAATTTCTGACAACATAACTGTTGGGATGTTTCAGCCTGCAGAACATCTTTATTTTTCGCTCTTGCTTTATCCAGTGCTTTATTGGCATTTTCATAATCCACTAACGACCTGGATCTTCGATAGAGGAGATCCTATAAAACAGAATGCTTCATGATAACATATGCTGCTTGTATCTAGTGGCTGCTGCCATCCTCCCTTCCCCACCCCTAACAACCATCATCGGAACTAACACTTACACACTGAATGCCACAGGTCAGTTACTCTTCTAAATTTTTTTGGTAACAGCTTTATTGAGGTATCATATCACCATATAATTCACCCATTTAAAGAGCAAAATGCAATGGTTAATATGCACACAGAGTTGTGTACCCATCACTACACTCAATTTTAGAACATTTCTGTCACCCCCCAAAAAAATCTCATATCCATTGGCAATCACTCCCCATTTCCTCCCACAGCCCCCACCTCCAGTCATGGACAACTATTCATCTGCTGTTTCTACAGATTTGCCTATTTGGGACATTTCATTAAAAAAGGAATCCTGGGTTTCCCTGGTGGCTCAGGGGTAAAAAATGTGCCTGCAAATGTAAGAGATACGGTTTTCCTCCCTGATCCGGGAAGATCGCACATGTCATGAAGACAACCAACCCCATTTGCTACAACTATGGAGTCTGTGCTCTCGAGCCTGGGAGCCACAACTACTGAAGCATGTGCTACAGCGCATGCTGCAGAGCCTGTGCTCTCCAACAAGAGAAACCACAATAAGAAGTCCATGCACCTCAAGTAGAGAGGAACCCCAACTCGCCACAACTAGGGAAAAGCCCATATAGCAACAGAGACCCAGCACAGCCAAATAAATAGATTTCTTAAAGGAATAATTTCATATGTGGCCTTTTCTGCCTGGCTTTTATTTATTTTTTTTCCTTTTTTGGCTGCTTGCCTTGTGGAATCTTAGTTTCCTGACTAGGGACTGAACCTGGGCCCTCAGCAGTGAAAGAGTAGAGTCCTAACCATTGGAATGCCAGGGAACTCCCCTGTCTGGCTTTTTCACTTAGCATAAAGTTTCAAGTTCATCTATTTGTAGCATGAAATCAGTATTTCATACCTTTTATTGTTAAATATTTCACTGTATGGATATACCACACTGATTTATCCATTCATCAGCCGAAAGATTTGGTTTGTTTCAACTTTTTGGCTATTTCATAAAAATGTTGTTATGAACATGTGTGTCTAAGCTTTTCTGTGGGTATGTTTTCATGTTTCACTTCTCCTTCATAGCTCATTATTTAGAAGTAGAATTGCAGGGTCACCTCATAACTCTATGCTGACCCTCTTGAGAAAACTGCCAGACTACTTTCAAAGTGACTGCACCATTTACATGTTTCCTCCAAAACTATGAGTGGTCTCATTTCTCCACATTCCTGTCAACACTGTGGTCTTTTTGACTACAGCTATCCAGTGGGTGTGAAGTGATATAACTCCATGGTTTTGATGTGTACTTGGTGGCTCAGGGGCTCCCCTGATGGCTCAAATGATAAAGAATCTGCCTGGCATGCAGGCAACCCGGGTTCAATCCCTGGATTGGGAAGATGCCCTGAAGAAGGGAATGGCTCCTCCCTCCAGTATTCTTGCCTGGAGAATCCCCATGGACAGAGGAGCCAGACGGGCTACAGTCCGTGAGGTCGCAGAGAGTCAGACATGACTGAGAGACTAACACTTTCCTTTCCTTTCCCTGACAGTTAAAAATGTTGATAGAAAGGACTGCTATCCAAAATACACATATAACTCTTTTTGCTGTTTATTACTCAAAGGAGTTGAAAACTTATGTTCACACAAAAACCTGCACATGGATGTTTACAGCAGCTGTATTCATAACTGCCAAAACTTAGAAGCAACCGTTCAGTAAGGTCAGTGGATAAACAAACTTGATGGATAGAGGCTATTAACTGCTAAAGAGATAAGCGCTATCAAGTCCTGAAAAGCATAGAGGAAAACTTAAATGCACATTACCAAGTGAAGAAACCAATATGAAAAGACTCTGCAATATGTCATTTTGGAAAAGGCAATGAAAGTATCAAAAAGTGTTAGGAGGAAGGCGAATGAACAGATGGAACACAGGATTTTGGGGCAGGAAAACTATTCTGTATGATACTTATGTCACCACAGACTTGTCCAAACCCACAGAATGTACAACACCAAGAGTGAACGCTAATGTGAACTGCAGTCTTTACTGCTGGGCTTCTTTCACTCAGCAAAATTATTTTGAGAGTGACCCATCTTGTTGTATATATGCATAGCTTATTCCTTTATATTTGTTGAGCAGCCTTCCCTTTTATGAATATATTACAAACAATTACATATTATAATAATAAGTCTTCAAAAGTGAACAATTTATTTTAACCCTGCCCAACCAATGTTAAGTAGTTATAATACACAATCTGATTTAAAACAAATTCGATATGGACAGTATATCTGCAAGTACTTAAGTCCTCAAAGTTAAAAGGGTTATTTATAATTTGATGAGAAATAAAACAAGGGTATTCAAAGCACCAGGGACCAGATGGGAATTTTCTGTACATCTCAATTCATAAATTAACATTGAATTGGAGTATCTGAGTCACTAAGATTTCAGCGCTTTTAGAAGTTTTTGTTAAACATTTCTTTGATTAGCAAGAGTTTTAGTTTTACACATGGACAGATTTCCAAAATGAAATCTGAGATGCCTTAAAATAAAACATATCCTTGTTTTATGACTCTCTCACCCTCAACAGAGGGCTTCCCTGGTGGCTCAGTGGTAAAGAATCTGCCATGATGCAGGAGACACAGGAGATGTGGGTTTGATCCCTGGGTAGGGAAGGTCCCCTGGAGGAGGACATGGCAACCCAGTCCAGTATCCTTGTTGGGAAAAATCCCACGGACAGATGAGCCTGGCGGGCTACAGTCCATGCAGTCATAAAGAGTTGGACACAACTGAGCAGACAGCCTCAACAGAGGACTTAGATAGGCCAAATTAGGAATCCTCTAGCTGTTCAACTGTTATTTGGGTGTTTTCTTTTTGTCTTTGCAGGTATTTCACCTGGCTAAATATATCAAATTAAAAAAAAAAAAAGAAGTTCCAGACAAACTGTATCAGAAGTTAATAGAGGAGACTTTAACGTGGGGTTCCGTGACCTACAATCTATAAAAGGAGAAAAAAAAATCACCCTTGAAAATATAAAATCAAGAGATAAGTCATCTTAAACCAGCTTAAGTCTAACAACTTCTAAAGAGATGATGGGTTTCTGTAAAGCAGTCCATTTTAAAAAAGTGAATAAAATTACCTTAGCAGCTTGGGATTCTCTTAAGTAATATTTTAAAAGGTCAGAAAGTTTGAGGTCCTCATCAGCTGACACTCGTGCTTCTATTTTCTAAAATAGAAAAAAAAATTAGGTATTTAATCAGTATTTACATTCTACACTCAGTACGTTCTTTTTTAATTATTGTAAAAAAAATTAAAGTTATATCATACACAAAAATAAACTCAAAATGGATTAAAGATCTAAATGTAAGACCAGAAACTGTAAAACTCTTAGAGGAAAACATAGGCAGAACACTCTCTGACATAAATCACAGCAAGATCCTCTATGACCTACCTCCCAGAGTAATGGAAATAAAAACAAAAACAAACAAATGGGGCCTAATTAAACTTAAAAGCTTTTGCACAACGAAGAAAACTATAAGCAAGGTGGAAAGGTAGCCTTCAGAATGGGAGAAAATAACAGCAAACGAAACAACTGACAAGGAATTAATCTCCAAAATACACAAGCTCATGCAGCTCAATATCAGAAAAATCAATGACCCAATTAAAAAGTGAGCCAACAGAACTAAACAGACATTTCTTCAAAGAAGACATATAGATGGCTAACAAACGTGTGAAAAGATGCTCAACACCACTCATTATCAGAGAAATGTAATCAAAACCACAATGAGGTACCATTTCATGCAGGTCAGAAAGGCTGCCATCAAAAAGTCTACAAACAATAAATGCTGGAGAGGGTGTGGAGAAACAGGAACCCCTCTTACACTGTTGGTAGGAATGCAAACTAGTACAGCCACTATGGAGAACAGTGTGGAGATTCCTTAAAAAACTGGAAATAGAACTGCCATACAACCCAGCAATCCCACTGCTGGGCATACACACCGAGGAAACCAGAACTGAAAGAGACATGTGTACCCCAATGTTCACTGCAGCACTGTTTATAATAGCCAGGACATGAAGCAACCTAGATGTCCATCTGCAGAGGAATGGATAAGAAAGCTGTGGTACATATACACAATGGATTACCCAGCTATAAAAAGGAATGCATTTGAGTCAGTTCTAATGAGGGGGATGAAACTGGAGCCTATTACACAGAGTGAAGTCAGAAAGAGAAACACCAATACAGTATATTAACGCATATATGTGGATTTAGAAAGATGGTTAACGACAACCCTATATGCAAGACAGCAAGAGACAGATGTAAAGAACAGACTTTTGGACTCTGTGGGAGAAGGTGAGGGTGGGCCAACTTGAGTTATTAGCATTGAAACATATATATTACCACATGCAAAACAGATGAGCAGTGCACCTTCAAAGCAAGAAGCACGGCACTCAAAGCTGGTGTTCTGGGACAACCAAGGGATGGGGTGGGAAGGGAGGTGGGAGGGGGGTTCAGGATTGGGGGACACGTGTACACCCATGGCTGATTCATATTGATGTATGGCAAAAACCACCACAATATTTGTAAAGTAATTAGCCTCCGATTAAAATAAATTTTTAAAAATAAAAAAATGAAGATAATAAAAAAATTAAAGTTGTAAGTAACTACAGTATCAGTTCCTATTTAAGCTAAGTTTCCTTCCATTCTTTCTATGGGCCTGTTACTTGTCTTTGTATGTAACTGACAAAAAAAAAATTAACAGAAAAATGGTGAGATCAAATGAGATTAGTGAATTTATGGAAGGACTCTATATTTGACTCAAGTTCTTGGCTGTAACTAGTTTCGATATCATTTTTTAGGTTCACCTGTATTTTTCTATTCATTTTAATAGCACCTATGATATGCACACATGACCATAAAGTAACAGAGGCTGGCAGTAGTAACGGACTAGGTAATTCAAACCAATCCCCCTGCTGCAGACAACCACAAAACAACATTAAAACAGTAACAAAATGTGCCTGAAAATACCAAAGAGTAAAAGTAAAAAAAAAAAAAAACACAACAGAAAACTAAAGTGGTGTGGTTAAGTCTGAGGTGAGGTGAAGTGGGAAGCAGCCATGTCAGACTAAAAAATTAAGAACTCTTCATTCACTCTGGAGAGACAGAGGATAAAGAAGAATGTATTATGTCAACCAAATCTAATATGGGAACCTCATTTGGATCCTGATTCAAAGAAAGTCCATTATAAAAAGCCACTTATAAGACAACCGGGAACATTTGTCAAACAGATATTGATGACACTAAGGAGAATCACTGATAATCATCCCGCTACATTAAAACTGATTCTTAGAAAACAACAAAATTCTATAAAGCAATTATCCTTCAATTAAAAAATAAATTTTCAAAATTAATTCTTGTCTTTAAAAGAGAGAGAGAAATGTACACAAAGGGCAAAAAACAATAAATATGGACTTTTTGGAATAAAATAACTTTAATGTAGAAAATTAACATTAAGGAAATCTGTATGCAGGACAAGAAGCAACAATTAGAACTGGACATGGAACAATGGATAGGCTCAAACTGGAAAAGGAGTACGTCAAGGTGTATACTGTCACCCTGCTTATTTAACTTATATACACAGTACATCATGCAAAATGCTGGGCTGGATGAAGCACAAGCTGGAATCAAGATTGCTGGGAGAAATATCAACAACCTCAGATATGCAGAGGATACCACTTTAATGGCAGAAGTGAAGAGGAACTAAAGAGCCTCTTGATGAGGGTGAAAGAGGAGAATGAAAAAGCTGGCTTAAAACTCAACATTCAGAAAACAAAGATCATGGCATCTGGCCCCATCACTTCATGGCAAACAGATGGGGAAAAAGTGGAAAACAGTGTCATATTTCGTTTTCTTGGGCTCCAAAATCACTGCAGACAGTGAATGCAGCCACAAAATTAAAAGATGCTTGCTCCTTAGAAGAACAGCTATGACAAACCGAAACAGTGTATTAAAAAGCAGAGACATTGCTTTGCCAACAAAGGTCTGTTTAGTCAAAGCTGTGATTGTTCCAGTAGTCATGTATGGATGTGAGAGCTGGACTATAAAGAAGGCTGAGCACCAAAGAATTGATGCTTTGGAACTATGGTGCTGGAGAAGACTCTTGAGAGTCCCTTGAAGTGCAAGAAGATCCAACCAGTCCATCCTAAAGGAAATCAATCCTGAATATTTATTGGAAGGACTGGTGCTGAAGCTGAAGCTCCAATACTTTGGCCACCTGATGCGAAGAACTGACTCACTGGAAAAGACCCTGATGCTGGGAAAGACTGAGGGCAAGAGAAGAGGGTGACAGAGGATGAGACGGCTGGATGGCATCACTGACTCAATGGACACGAATTTCAGCAAGCTCTGGGAGATGGTGATGGACAGGGAAGCCTGGCTTGCTGCAGGTTCATGGGGCTGCAGAGTTGGACAAGACTTAGTGACCGAACAACAACAGAAGGAAAGGAAATCTGGGTGACACGTGTACAGGAATTCTTTGTACTGTTCTTGCAATCTAAGTCAGAAATTGTTGTCAAAATAAAAAAAATTCTATACATCCACCAGAAGAGCTAAAGTAAGAAAAGATACCAAATATTACAACCCTGTGCAGCAGCTCAATGCTCACATTCAGTCTGGCACAGTCACTTTGGCAAACAGTTCACCTACAAAAGCTTTTCACACGGGTATCCTATGAACCATCACTTCTCCAAGTTACATACACCCAACAGAAATGCATACTTATGTTCAGCTGAAGATAAATAAAAAATGTTCTCAACAGTACTCTGTGTAAAGTACCTCAAACTGGCAACTATCCAAATGCCTACCAGTAGAACAAATAATAAAGTTAGGTATATTATTGCAATGGAAAACAATACAGCAATGAGAATGTAGGAACTTATACCTACATGCAACACCACCAATAAATCTCATAATAATTAAAAGAAACCAGACAAAGAAGAATATATACTACATATGTATTTATATAAGATATGAAAATAAAACTAATTTTTGCTGTTAGAAGCTAGGACAGTGGTTAGTCTTGCAAGAGGTGGTGACTCAGAAGGCAGCTCAAAGGGGAGTTGGGCACCTGAATTGATGTAATGCTCCAATTCTCATTACATGGGTGTGTGAAATAATATTTCACTGAGCTGTATGTTTCTGTTATGTGCTTTTTTCTACATGTATAGTATACTTTAATAAAAAGTTAGAAAAAACTTTAAGTTTCTTTGTGGAGAAACAAACTTTACTTCCTGATATGCTAGTTAATGTTGGGTGCTTTTAAATGGGGCTCCTCTCCTGCCATTAAGAAGTAGGGTGTGTGTCCTCTCTCTTTGAGTCTGGGCTCTAAGACTGCTTGGCCAATACAGGAATGATGCCACGCCAGTTTCCAGGCCCCAGCTTCCTCTTCCCATCATTTGGGATGCTCACTTTTGGAACCTCTTTACCATGCTGTGAAGAAGCCTAAGCAGCTCCATAGGAAAGCCACATGTAGGTGTTACAGCCAACAGCCCTAGCAGAAGTTCCAGCTGCTAGCCAGTATCAACCCTTGGACACAGGAACGATAGAGCCTTCAGATAATTCCAGGCCCTGGCCTTCATATCCTTCCTGTGGAGGTACATCATGGAGCAGAGGCAATCATCTCTGCTGCACGCTTTCTGATTTCCTGAACCAGAGTTCACTGGCTTAATCAAATAGTTGCTATTTAAAGCTACTGATTTTGGGATGATTTGTAACCTGTGCATAGTAACCAGAACACGATGCACATGCTAACGGAAATAACAATCTGGGGGTTATCGAAATGTGCCACCCGGACCTCGGTCAAGAGAAATGCTTGCTGAAAGGAGTATAGTGGCTCGCTGATAGCCCCAGTTGCAGTATCTCTGGATCTGGAATCATGCTCATACCAAAGTTATGTTCTATCCTCCCCACCCAGTCCATTTTTGCCTGACGCAGAACTCCTCTAATGGGCAGCTCTGGCTTAGGGACTCCCCTGTGACCTGGATGAAGCTTTCTTAGAACTATGCTGTAGTTTGAAACCCTGCCTAGCCAGCCCTCTTTCCTCTCCCTCTCCTTTCACAGGTGCAGACTGGCACTGTCATCTGAAGGCTCCTCCTGTCGATTCCTGCTCCTTCCTTTTTGCTTTTCACAATAAATCTCTGCGCATCTAATCCCAACTTTCCATCTACTTTTGAAAGAACTGGCACATAAGGCTATTTTGTGATAGATCCCTGTCCTTTTGATATAAATGCATAGACTCAAGAAAACAACTATATCTTTCCAGAAAATGCTCACTGGTACAAACATCAAAGGCAGAATAATGGGCTATATGGAACCCCAGTATAACATTTACGTATTTAAGAACTTGTTCCTTTGGCAGAGAATATTATTTTTTTCTACTTGTCTTCAGTACACATAGCTCAGTTGACAAGATCATGATGAAACCAGACTCTACAATGGACTAGCCACCACTAATCTTAATTAGCTAAGTACCATTAAACATTTAGTAAACATTTTCACTACTCTATCAATTTATAAAAAATGTTAAATATTATTTAACGATCATAACTATTATAAATAAATATGACCCCTGAAAACCAAGACTGTATCAGTATTGAATTATTACTACAATGAATGAAAATTTCATGCAGTTATATATTTGCTTTACATTGCTACAACTCACTTTTAACTCTGTATTTCATGGGGGATCAAAAACAATAACCTTGGTAAAGTTATAGTGAATCCAAGATTTTCTTCTAGCTTACAAAATCCCGAAGAAGAAATGATTTTTTTCATAAAAATAAACCCAGTTTCCTACTGAACACATTTTCTGATCAAGAACTTTTACACCATAACAAAAAGTGAATTCCTGAAAAACTCATTATTTTCAAATCTAAATCTGCCTCTTCATTCTTCTGAAGTATAACTCATCTTTCTTAATAAAGTTAAACACAGCCCAACAAGTTAAACACTATTGTTTGCAGAGATTTATACTCCCAAAGGTTAATTAATAGTACTTACTCTTGTCTTATCAAACAATTCTGAAACTTTAAGAAAAAACCTGGAAGGGAAAAATATTTCATCATAAGCTATCTTTGAAATAATTTTCTATTGCAAATGTTCAAAGAACACACCCCAAACCATATTAATAATGAACATTCTTAATCTCATTATAATAATATGTAATGTTTTTTTCACTGTAGATTTCATCTAGTTCAACAAAAATCTTTCTTTGTACAAGCACCCATATAACAGATTCCCCGTGATGTACTGTTATAGAAAATCCTCCCATTTCAAGGTAACAGTCTAAGCCATACATTAAAAACTTTGTCTTGGGAATTCCCTGGTGGTCCAGTGGTTAGGACGTCATGCTTCTAATGCAAGGGCCTACGTTCAATCCCTGGTCAGGGAACTAGATCCCACACGCCACAATGAAGACCTCGTGCAGTCAAATAAATATATTAAATAAATATTAAAAAAAGAACAGCCTTTGTCTTGGTGTCCTTTAGTAATATGCCGCATAATATTAAATAAAGTCTATACCTTTAAATTACTACAGATGTACAGAACAATCACATCCAAAGAACTACATTTTAAATATTTTCAAATAGAGCTGCTTTGTTTTGGAAAACAATAGAAACAAATAGCCAATCTGTATTTCAGAATTCACTTTCACTTTTTCGGGGGTGGGTAGGGGAGCTGCACTTGCAGCTTGCAGGATGTTCCTGACCAGGGACTGAACCGGGGCCACCCCAGTGAAAGCCCAGACCCTAACTGCCAGGCCACCAAGAAGTCCCCACTGTCGCTTTCAACTAGAAAGTCCATCTTTCAAATGCTGATGCCAACTAAAAAAATATCCCAATGCCAAACTATTAAAGGGCATTCTGTAAAATATGACAGACAACATTATATTTGGATTAGGGCATATACTATTGAAAGCTGAATTTTATGAACTTCACTTTACTAAAAAGAACTTGCTCTGACAGGTTTATGTAAGGTAACATATGGCAGGGCTTCCCTGGTGGCTCAGAGGTTAAAGCGTCTGCCTCCAATGCGGGAGACCCGGGTTCGATCCCTGGGTCGGGAAGATCCCCTGGAGAAGGAAACGGTAACCCACTCCAGTATTCTTGCCTGGAGAATCCCATGGACGGAGAATCCCATGGACGGAGAAGCCTGGTAGGCTACAGTCCACGGGGTCGCATAGAGTCGGACACGACTGAGCGACCGGACGGACAGACGGAACATATGGCAAGGTTGCGTTTTTTCCCTTCTTATCAAAGACTTAAGAACTAACTCTTTGGGAAGGTAGCATGTTAGTTAATTAGTAGGCTATGGTATCCTGCTTTGCTGAAAAATTTGATCTGACATGTCTACAGAGACAGGATATGCTAGAGAAAAGTTTAAGGATGTGGTTTAGAGAAAGGCATGGACTATGAAAACAGTTTTTCCTCTTAAATATTTTAAAAGTATGTTTGAGCTATTTTCAACGGAGAGTTAAGTTTAAACAACATTACACGAGCAACTAGATTTATGGCTAGATTAAAACTTCAGTTCAGTTGCTTAGTTGTGTCTGGCTCTTTGCGACCTCATGGACTGCAGCACACCAGGCTTCCCTGTCCACAACCAACTCCTGGAGTTTGCTCAAACTCATGTCCATTGAGCCGATGATGCCATCCAACCATCTCATCCTCTGACATCCCCTTCTCTTCCTGCCTTCAATCTTTCCCAGCATCCGGGTCTTTTCCAGTGAGTCAGTTCTTTGTATCAGGTGGCCAAAGAGTAAAACTTGGCCTCCAACAAAATATATATTAATATATATATTCTAATTCTAAAACAGCATTTCTTATTTAAAATAAACTTTATCAAAATCTAAGAACATTATAATATAAATTGTTTCTCTCTCACACACACAAATTGGCAAATTTTCATCAACTAAAACACTGTAAATGTTAAAAATTATATATACTAAGGTCGATTTTTATTTCTCGGATTTAAAAAAGTAAGAGAGAAAAGGAAGAGAAAAATAACACCAACCTAAGTTTATAAAGAAGCTCTATACTGTCAATGTGTTTTGACAAAAATATTCCAAAACAACTGCTGGGTCAGCAGTAGTGTGTGTGACCGAGCTGCCAACAAAAATTTTGTTTAATGTTTTAAATCAGAATCCTTACTTGCATATATCTGTAGAATCCTGAGTTCCTAAAGCATATAATGAAGAACCAATTCTATTGTAATCATCTGCAGCACCTATGGAAAAAGTTTTAAGGATTTAATATATTTATTCATGGATTAAAAAAAATAGTTACTGAATACGTACCTGCCAAAAAATGTGTATGTAATATGAGATACCGAAGTCTAGAGAAAGAAACGACACAAACTATAATACATGATGATGAATATGGAACTGGAAGTAGCTATAAACTACTTGAGGAGCAGGGGAGACAGATTCCATTTGAGGATGTCGGAAGGGTCTACAGACACTACAGCAGGAGTTGGAGCTTGCAGGGTGAGGAAGTCTTTACCAGGCAAAGCGGAGGAAAGAGCATTCTAGATGAAGAGAAGGGCATGGCAAAGGGCCAGGGAGACACACAAGAGCAAAGACTATTCAGACAGACTTCTGGGTCTGCAGCACTGTACAGTACAGACAGTTATGTTTTCTTTAAGTAAAACAAAAAAAATTTAAGTATTTACTTTTTTTTTTCTTAAGGAAACCACCTAGACAGCATTTTCTCCCTCTTATTCTCCCAAAGGAGGAGGAGAGCAATCAACAACAGCAAGTAGCAGCTGCAGAAGCAACGCCACGAGCCGGCTTCCCGTGGAGCAGAGACTGCTGTGTGAAGTGCGTCTGCTCGCGGTTTCAGGTGCTCTACGTGTTCAGAGAAACTTCTAGAGTAACAAATGATAGAAACGATCCCCGAAAGTACAGTCTTAATATTTACTATTTTAAAATAACAGTATTCAAACCATTATATATTAACATAATATTTAAATGAAAAAATTTTAAATCAGTGACCATGGTGACATTTAGATTTTTGCAAACCTCTTGTATCTGGATTAACAGTCAATAGCTCCATTTTCTTATCTGCTTCTACATTCATTGTACTGTGACATAATATTTTTGCTCAAGTATGTGGGAAAAAAAAATCTAGCTTCAAACAGGTATGTCGTTGGAAAAGCAGGAGGTATTTTACTAATATTTTCAGATAACTGTGGATACTCTACTCAACAAGCACTAGTTTCTTTAAGGGTCAGTCACACTGGGGAACCTAAAGTCCTATCAATGAAGTCTGCATACTCCATCACATTAAACTCCAATGATATGTGATACTTATCCCAAGAATAAAAGATTGGTTTAGTATCTGAAAAATCAATCGACATGATTCACCGTATTAACAGGCTAAAAAAATAAAAACCGTATGGTTATCTTAATTGTTGCAAAAAGAGCATCTGACAAAACCCAAGATTCACTCCTGACTTAAACCTGCTAAAGGGCATCTAGGAAAAACCTACACCTAACATCTCAAATTAAGAAGGATGCTTTCCCACAAGATAAGGAACAAGATCACACTGCCTGCCCTCACCACTTTCACCAGCATGGTACTGGAGGGTACAGCTGTAGTATAATGGGCAAGGAAAAGAGATAAACATCATTTCAACTGGAATGGAAGAAGTGTAACTGTTTTTATTCACAGATGACCATTTATGTAGAAAACGGTAAGGAATCTACAAAATAGTTAATAAACTAATAAGTGAGTTGATTTAGAAAGGCTGCAAGATATAAGCTCAATGCTGAAAACACAATGTATTTCTATATATTGGCAAAAAAACTAGAAACTGAAATGTAAAAAACACATCGTTTAGAATCGCATCAAAAAAGAGATCTAACTAAAGATGTGTACGTGCTTTACAAAGGAAGCTGCAAAAAATTGCTGAGAAGACCAAAGTAAAGAGAGATATACCCTGTTCATGTATCAGAAGAACCAATACTTTTGAGATCTTAATCCTTCCCAAATTGATCTATATTCTACACAATTCCAATAAAAAATCCCAGCAGGCATTTTTGTAGAAAGTGACGAGCTGATTCGAAAATCCATCTGAAAAAATAAGGAACCTAGAGGGGCCAAAACAACTTTGATAAAGAAGAATAAAGTTGAAAGACTTACACAAGAAAAGGAGTTCAATATCATCAATCACTGAAATTAAAACCATATTGGCCTAGCAGAATGGATAAAATTTAAGACTGACTTTGTTAGTGAGGATATGAAGCAGCTGGAATTCTCGTGCAGTTGGTAGGAATGCAGAATGATACCATCATTTTGGAAAAATGTTTGGCAATTTTTTTTTAATTAATTATACACTTATATTGGAGAAGGAAATGGCAACCCATTTCAGTGTTCTTGCCCGGAGAATCCCAGGGACGGGGGAGCATGGTGGGTTTCCATCTATGGGGTCGCACAGAGTCGGACAAGACTGAAGTGACTTAGCAGCAGCATACACTTACATTTCACCCAGTCATTCTACTTCTAGGTACTGCCCAAGAGAAATGAAAGCATATGTTCATTCAAAGACTCACATATGTCAGCTTTATTTTGAATGGGTGAGAGCTACCAACAATCCAACTGTCCACCAACAGCTGAATAGACAACTGTGGTGTTCTATACAATGGAATACCACTCACTCAGCAATAAAAGAGAAAGCACTACTGATGCATACAACACAGATGAACCTCAAAACAATTTTGTTGAATTTCAAAGCCAGACCATAGAAAGTACATACTGTATGATTCCATTTATACACAACTCTGCTGCTACTGCTGCTGCTAAGTCACTTCAGTCGTGTCCGACTCTGTGTGACCCCACAGACGGAAGCCCACCAGGCTCCCCCGTCCCTGGGATTCTCTAGGCAAGAACACTGGAGTGGGCTGCCATTTCCTTCTCCAATGTGTGAAAGTGAAAAGTGAAAGTGAAGTCGCTCAGTCGTGTCCGACCCTTAGTGACCCCACGGACTGCAGCCTACCAGGCTCCTCCATCCATGGGATTTTCTAGGCAATAGTACTGGAGTGGCTTGCCATTGCCTTCTCCGATACACAACTCTAGAAGATACAAATTAATCTAGAGACAGAAAGCATTATCAGCAGTGGCCTGGGACAGGGACAGGATGGAGGGATTATGAAGGGCCACAAGAGGACTGTGTGGCGATGGACATGTTCATTACATGGTCTCTAGTGATGATGTCATACATGTGTCAAAACTTATCCAATTGTAAACTTTGAACACTGCAGCTTATTGATATCAGTTACACTTCAATACAACTGTTAAAAAAAAATTAGTCTATCAGGTACTTAACATGATTTTGATCATTTAGAAAATACTGGTTCAATGAATCACACAGATCTCCCAAATGCAGATGCACTTCAGTATATAAAAAGTATCCCACTCAGTAATATTACCATCAATCTCCTCAGACAAGTCTTTAACTACTGAAAAGCAAACTCATGGTGACTGATACAAGTTTTCCAAGATTCCAATTGCTGGAAAGCTTGATTTTTATCACTGTCAACAAACACTGCCAGTAGTTTTCCATGAAGTGTGAGGCTCATTTAATTAATTTTTGATAAAATGTCTATCAATATACAAGTATGCATAATAGCAACTTGTCTGTCAGTTGTTCTTTCAAGTAAAAATGGTATTAATCATACATCCATATGCAAAGTGCTTTATGCATACCTCCCGATCCATCATTCAAAATATTAAAAAAGTATACTCAAGGGAGGAGCCTTCAATAAGTAATAAGTTTCACTACTTCATCAAGGTCATTCTTAATTGAATTTTTAAAATTTTGAATGCACTGTGGAAAGAATACAAAGATTATTAGTACAGTTTGGTGCCACTGCTTTGATTTGTCCTAAGACACCAGCAATTTCTCCACTACGGTTTCTGCATCATTGGTGTAAATGTCAACATGGTGAAAAGGACAAAAAAATCATCCTAGTATTATTATGAAATTAGCTTTATTCTCACAGACTTGCTTAAAAAGGCTTTGAGATAAAAGCTTCATAGACCATAGTCTGAAAATCACTGCCCTATATCAAGACTTTTACAAACTGTACATAACATAATAACTTGATAATTATTCCATTAAACAATGTAAACTTGAGCCACAGAGAAAAACCTTACTTTTGTGGGATCTTGTCATCCTATCAGATTTAGCAGATGCATCCTTAACTCGGTTATGATATTCTAAAAGGAATGTTCGTTCATGCTCAAAGAAATCATCTACATCCTATGGGATCAAAAGAAAATAAGAGCTTTTTTTCACTTATTTGTTTTTAATCTAACATATAAATCACTTTGCTTTGCTTATAATCGTAAAAGATCATCATTAAACAGCATAGCTATCCTCTAATAATCAGACACTATATTGATTTCACCAACAAGTTCACACTTCAAAAACATGTAAGTTCAAACTTCAAAAACAAGTTCAAACTTCAAAAACATCTCTATCAAGTAAGAAGTCTTCTACAGTTCTACAGCAGAAGGCTTATGGTCCCATATGGTCCAAGCTCCCATGTTGTACTTGAATCTATTCCAGCTTGTGCTCTTCCACTACAATCCTGCTTCTCCAGCACATTTATTTCCTCCAGTGGGAGCAATCAATTGCTTTTGAGAGAAAAAGGGAAAAAAGCCTGGCAGACAAGTAGAACTCTGCTTCTCTTGGTCTGTTATGCATTTTATGAACCATTCCTGAATGCTGCCAAGCCTTAGTCATTGGCCCTCTCTGATTGCTTTGGGGAACCTGGCCAAATTAGCAATCTGGGAGCAATTTTCATATTAAACACTGTTTTCAATCTCTTTTGGAACAAAGCTAGAAATCCATTAAAACTAAAAACAACGAACTATTTTCCTCCCTTCTAAAATAGCTTTTACTGAAAAAGCACCAGCTGAAATGATGTAACTTGAGACCCGTATTAACAGAACATAGTAGCAATAGTGTGACAAAATGTGACTTAAAATCTGTTAATTCATGTGTACTAGTTTTCTTAACTAGTACAGGTGAGGTCTGTTGGAAAAATAGAGATAAAACTAACTTGCAGAGTTGTAGTAAAGATTAATGAAATGTGGGCTACCAAACAACACACTGCAAATGTTCAAATAAATGTCAGCTATTACTTTAATAAAATTATCAAACTCATAATCAATATAGTGGTTTATACTTAATGTTAATCAAAAAGTTCAACATAAGTAGCATCAAAATGGAAATAATCAGAAAAAAAAAAAACCAGCCTGAATCTTTTTTTGGTCTCACTGCATGGTTTGTGGGATCTTAGTTTCTTGACCAGGGATTGAACCCAGGCCTTCGGCAGTGAAAGCGCTGAGTCCTAATCACTAGACTGCCAGGGAATTCCCACGTCAACTCTTTATTAAAGTAGCTACAGGAGATAGACTGTCAACATATCAACTGACCTGTCTCTACAAAATCAAAGTATAAATCAAATAGTACTTTACACCCAAGTTTTAGTGTAGATATATTTATAAAAACAGGCAATGATGATAAAGCATTATTTATTGCTTTATTATTTGCTTAATAATATTATTATTGGAGTACAATATACCATCATATGATTCTACATAAACTTTGAAAATACATCCTGCAATATTTTTCTCAATATTTTGATGGTAAGAGTTTTCAGAAAAATCAATTATTGTACCATTTTCAGACCAACATTAAGTAAAATCTAGGTGTTACCTAGGTAATTTTAAGTATATGCATACCTATCATCTCATTCTTTCTAAATCTAACTCAGTGTTTCTAACAATCCTGTAGCTAGGAAGCATTACTAACCACGTTTTCAAAATGGGAAACCTGAGATTTAGAGAAAGAAAAGTGACTTTTCTCAAGGTCACGTAGCTACTATGAGACAAAACCAAAACTTCAGTTGAGCTCTTCTAACTTCAAATCTGAACCCAAGTCGGCCCCTAACATTTGTAAAGCTAAGGCTAAGTGTACAAACCGAGGCAGCCCCTCGGTGCCCCACCGTGTGATTCTGTAAGGCACCCAGAGGGACCTCACGTGCATAAGGCCGGACAGTCATTCCATCCTGCACACTGCTCTTCTTCCCTATGCGGGCCTCTACTCCTTGACTACCTGTGGAGGACAGACCACCAGAGGCACGGTCGACTCACTAGCAGAATTCAAGGAGGAAGTACAGGCAGAACTCGAAGGCAGGCTCGGAATCTGGGCAGGAAAATGTGGGGTTCTAGATGAGGAGAACAGGCTGGTCTGGAGGACAGGGCTGTGGGCTCTGGGTTGGCAAATCCCCTGGAGCTGCAGACCCATTACCCTTTAGAGAAAGGAGCTCTCTGAAGAGGGGAACTCAGGGCAAGGGGCCGAGTTTCCCAGGCCTAAGAAGTCTACTATCCAAACTTCTCTTTCATTCCAATATAACTGCCTACACATCGGAAAATCTCAAACTATCTCCCTCGTAAAAAGAAGTAAATTCTCAAAGCAGTTCCTCTGTTAACCAAATAGTGTCTTACCTTTACTCCAGAAACAATTACTCCATCTGCTGATTTAACCATGTTTTTAAAGAAATCTTCAAGTTTCTCTTTTTTATTTTTTCCTCGCACGCTCAACTGAAAGAAAGGTAAATTTAAATTAGTATTTCTTTTAAGATTACAAATAAGAAGTTAATACCTCCTTTATTCTCTGTCATCAAAATAGCAATCTCAAAAGGACTCCAGTTTTTAAACTTAATAAAGTGGCAATTTCATTATGTATGAAAAGTGATTTTCAAATTCTGAGAACTTAAAGGAGTCTGGCCTCATCTCCAAAGATTCAGGTTCAGCTGATCTACAGTAAGGCTCAAAAGTGAAAATGTTAGCCGCTCAGTCGTGTCTGACACTTTATAACCCACGGACTGTAGCCTGCCAGGCTCCTCTGTACATTGAATTTTCCAGGCAAGGATACTGGACTGGATTGCCGTTCCCTTCTCCAGGGGTTCTTCCCAATCCAGGGATCAAACCCGAGTCTCCCACATTGCAGGCAGTCTTTACCACTGAGCCACCAGGGAAGCTCCTCCAAATTGTGTCAGTATAATTGATAATTCTGCTCTAAGGAGCCCTTTCATCATACTATGTCAAACACTACTACATCATATAAAGTCAACTAAAAATTCACTCAGGAGTTTCTCTGAACATGTAAAATTTATTGGAGTACACTATACCATCATATGATTCTATAGAAACTCTGAAAATATACTTGGAAAATTTTTCACTCTGAACTCCTCCAAATCTCATCTCCTGACCTATTTTGGGGTCAGCAACTCATGAGACAAAGGACACAAAAGATGACTCTGAATGGCATGAACAGTATATATCTAAAGGCAAAACTGAGAAGCAGTCAACTCTGATTTACCACTTATTGCATCAGGGCCCCATGAGGGAACATCTCATCTAACTTCCTTATCTGCTGCCATGGCTTCAATACTCACCATTAAGCAAGTGAGTCACAGATCTCCATCACTATGCCTAGGCTCTTTCCTCAATCTTAGATTCTATTTCCAATTGCCTACATCATATTCTTTACATATATATTCTGCTAACCGCACATTAAACATTTTTAAAAGTACTTATTATAATCTGATCTCCAAGTTTTCCCTCTTCTTGGTTCCCTATTCATGGTTTTCCCATCTATACAGTCTCTCAGACTCTCATCTGTTCCCTAAAACCCCGTCAGTTCAGTAGCTCAGTCATGTCCACCTCTTTTCGACTCCATGGACTGCAGCACGCTAAGCTTCCCTGTCCCTCACCAACTCCCAGAGCTTGTTCAAACTCACATCCAATGAGTCGGTGATGACATCCAACCATCTCATCCTCTGTCGTTCCTTTCGCCTCCCGCCTTCAATCTTTCCCAGCATCAGGGTCTTTCCAAATGAGTCAGTTCTTTGCATCAGGTGGCCAAAGTATTGGAGTTTTATCTTCAGCATCAGTCGTTCCAATGAATATTCAGAACTGATCTCCTTTAGAATGGACTGGTTGGATCTCCCTGCAGTCCAAGGGACTCTCAAGAGTCTTCTCCAACACCACAGTTCAAAAGCATCAATTCTTCGGTGCTCAGCTTTCTTTACAGTCCAACTCTCATATCCATACATGACTACTGGAAAAACCATAGCTTTGACTAGATGGACCTTTGTTGGCAAAGTAATGTCTCTGCTTTTTAATGTGCTATCTAGGTTTACCATAGCTTTTCTTCCAAGGAGCAAGCATCTTTTAATTTCATGGCTACAGCCATCAACTGCAGTGATTTTGGAGCCCAAGAAAATAGTCTCTCACTGTTTCCATTGTTTCCCCATCTATATGCCATGAAGTGATGGGACCAGATGCCATGATCTTTGTTTTCTGAATGTTGAATTTTAAGTCAGCTTTTTCACTTTCCTCTTTCACTTTCAGCATGAGGCTCTTTAGTTCTTTGCTTTCTGCATATAAGTTAAATAAGCAGGGTGACAATATACAGCCTTGACTACTCCTTTCCCATGTTGGAACCAGTACATTGTTCCATGTTCGATTTTAACTGTTGCTCCTTGACCTACATACAGATTTCTCAGGAGGCAGGTCAGGTGGCCTAGTATTCCCATGTCTTTCAGAATTTTCCAGTTTGTTGTGATCCACACAGTCAAAGGCTTTGGCATAGTCAATAAAGCAGAAGTAGATGCTTTTCTGGAACTCTCTTGCTTTTTGATAATCAAATGGATGTTGGCAATTTGATCTCTGGTTCCTCTGGGTTTTCTAAAACCAGCTTGAACATCTGGAAGTTCACGGCTCACGTACTGTTGAAGCCTGGCTTGGAGGATTTTGAGCATTACTTTGCTAGTGTGTGAGGTGAGTGCAATTGTGCAGTAGTTTGAACATTCTCTGGCACTGCCTTTCTTTGGGTTTGGAATGAGAACCGACCTTTCCCAGTCTTGTGGCCACTGCTGAGTTTTCCAAATTTGCTGGCATAGTGAGTATAGCACTTTCACAGCATCATCTTTTAGGATTTGAAACAGCTTAACTGGAATTCCATCACCTCCACTAGCTTTGTTCGTAGTGATGCTTCTTAAGGCCCACTTGACTTTGGATTCCAGGATGTCTGGCACTAGGTGAGTGATCACACCATTGTGGTTATCTGGGTCATGAACATCTTTTCTGTATAGTTCTTCTGTTTATTCTTGCACCTCTTCTCACTATCTTCTACTTCTGTTAGGTCCACAGCATTGCTGTCCTTTATTGTGCCCATCCTTGCATGAAATGTTCCCTTGGTATCTCTAATTTTCTTGAAGAGATCTCTAGTCTTTCCCATTCTATTGTTTTCCTCTATTTCCTTGCACTGATCACTGAGGAAGGCTTTCTTATCTCTCCGTGCTATTCTTTGGAACTCTGCATTCAAATGGGTATACCTTTCCTTTTCTCCTTTGCCTTCAGTGTCTCTTCTTTTCTCAGCTATTTGTAAGGCCTCCTCAGACAACCATTTTGCCTTTTTGCATTTCTTTTTTTCTTGGGGATGGTCTTGATCATTGCCTCCTGTACAATATTCCATTATATAATTAAGGGATTTGATTTAGGTCATACCTGAATGGTCTAGTGGTATTCTCTACTTTCTTCAATTTACCTCTGATTTTGGCAATAAGTTCATGATCGGAGCCACAGTCAGCTCCTGGTTTTATTTTGCGGACAAAACAAGCCCTATAGGGCTTCTCCATCTTCAGCTACAAAGAATATTATCAATCTGATTTCAGTATTGACCATCTGGTGATGTCCATGTGTAGAGTTATCTCTAGTGTTGTTTGGAAGAGGGTGTTTGCTATGACCAGTGCGTTCTCTTGGCAAAATTCTGTTAGCCTTTGCCCTGCTTCATTTTGTACTCCAAAGCCAAACTTGCCTCTTACTCCAGTTATCTCCTGACTTCCTATTTTTGCATTCCAGTCCCCTATGATGAAAAGGACATCTTTTTTGGGTGTTAGTTCTAGAAGATCTTGTAGGTCTTCATAGAACTGCTTAACTTTAGCTTTTTCAGCATTCGTGGTTGGGGCATAGACTTGGGATTACTGTGATATTGAATGGTTTGCATTGGAAATGAACAGAGATCATTCTGTTGTTTCTGAGATTGCACCCAAGTACTGCATTTCAGACTCTTTTGTTGACTATGAGGGCTACTCCAGTTCTTCCAAAGGATTCTTGCCCACAGTAGTAGATATAACAGTCATCTGAATTAAATTCACCCATTCCAGTCCATTTTAGTTCCCTGATTCCTAAAATATCAATGTTCACGCTTGCCATCTCTTGTTTGACCACTTCCAATTGATTCATCGATCTAACATTCTGGGTTCCTATGCAATATCGTTCTTTTATTGCTCTTTACAGCATTGGACTTTACTTCCATCACCAGTCACATCCACAACTGGGCACTGTTTTCACTTTGGCTCTGCCTCTTCATTCTTCCTGGTTATTTCTCCACTTTTCTCCAGTAGCATATTGGGCATGTACCGATCTGAGGAGTTCATCTTTCAGTGTCATATCTTTTTGCCTTATCATACTGTTCATGGGGTTCTCAAGGCAAGAATACTGAAGGTGTTTGCCATTTCCTGTTCCAGTGAACCACATTCTGTCAGAACTCTCCACTATGACCCGTCCATCTTGGGTGGCCCTACACGGCATGCCTCATAGTTTCACTGAGTTAGACAAGGCTGTGGTCCATGTGATCGGTTTGATTCGTTTTCTGTGACAGTGGTTTTCATTCTGTCTGCCCTCTGATGGATAAGGACAAGAGACTTACAGAAGCTTCCTGATGGGAGAGACTGACTGTGAAGGTATGAAAGTATGAAAACCTCATACCTTTCATTAAAAATCTTGACACAATCTATAACTTCTTTCTTTTTCCTTCCAAAATCACACTTTGAGCATCTCTTCCATACTTAAATAAGTTCACAGAGTTTCATAATGTTCAGAGACTGAACACCAATCCCCCTTGCAAGGTACTCAACACTTTGAAAAAATCTGGTTCAGGTTACCTTTCCACCTCCACTCCTACCCCTAAAGAGCCTTATGCTCCACACTGTTCTCAAAAGAGGCTCTGAACTCTTAGGTTCCTCTGTATCTGAATTGGTATCTCCTCTCCCACTAAAAACTCTATTCAGACTTTAACATTCAAAATAAAAGGCATCTCTTCATGAAACCCTTTCAAATTCCCAGTTAGAATTCAAAGGCAATGGCAACCCACTCCAGTACTCTTGCCTGGAAAATCCCATGGATGAAGGAGCTTGGTGGGCTGTAGTCCATGGGGTTGCTGGGAGTCGGACATGACTGAGCGGCTTCACTTTCACTTTCCTGAGTTGGAGAAGGAAATGGCAACCCACTCCAGTGTTCTTGCCTGGAGAATCCCAGTGATGGGGGAGCCTGGTGGGCTGCCGTCTATGGGGTCGCACAGAGTCGGACATGACTGAAGCGACTTAGCAGCAGCAGCAGCTCTACCTTAGGCCTCTCAAAGCACTCCAGCTTTTTTTTAACCTTATTTTTTATATTAATTATTTCACTAATTCACTCATTTAACAAACCATAATGAATGTATAACCACACACTGTGCTGGGTGTTACAAATATTAAGACGATTAAGAGGTAGTCCCTACTCTTAAATTAACTTATGGTACAGAGGAGGACAGCGGAGAAGGCAATGGCAAGCCACTCCAGTACTCTTGCCTAGAAAATCCCATGGATGGAGGAGCCTGGTAGGCTGCAGTCCGTGGGGTCGCTAAGGGTCGGACACGACTGAGCGACTTCATTTTCACTTTCACACATTGGAGAAGGAAATGGCAACCCACTCCGGTGTTCTTGCCTGGAGAATCCCAGGGTCGGGGGAGCCTGGTGGGCTTCCGTCTATGGGGTCACACAGAGTCGGACACGACTGAAGTGATTTGGCAGCACAGAGGAGGACAGAGAGAAGCAAACATACAATTACACATAGTATGAGAAATATAGTGTTAAAGCTATTCATGGGGTATTAGCAAAGCACCCAAGGAACTCAATACAACTGAGGGGTTGAGAAAGGTAAGACTGGAGGTTGACTGACCAATCAGGGTCTGCTTCAATAACCCAGGCAAAGGTTATCAAAGTCTGGACTAGTCTTTAGGTCTACTGATGGAAGCAAGTATGCAGATTAAAATGAGACAGAGAGAATCTGGTGACTCCTGATAGGAACAGACAGTAGGAGTCCTGAGTAATTTTCATGGTGGAAGAGACTGGGGGTTACTGATGCCTTCTTTGAGATAAGACAGAGTACAAAAGGAGGCATGGATTTAAAAGAAGCGTTCAGTTGAGGGTAAAAGGCCAAGGGGACATCTAAATGGAGGTTTTTCAGGAGGCAGTTTAATGAATAATGCTGGGACTCAGGAGTGATACAGTTGGGGCAGGGGGAGCGGCCAGGCGGGGCTGTACCATGCAGCTTGTGGGATCTTAGTTCCGTGACCAGGGATCAAACCCGTGCTCCCAGCAGTGGAAGCACGGAGTCCTAACCACTGGACCGCCAAGGAATTCCCATAGATTTCTAAGTTAAAAGCATATTAACATCGATGGAGCCAGAGAAGCAGGTATTAGACAGAATTTACAGAATTAGAAATCTCATAGACTTGTAGAGAACTCAATGAGGAACTTTGGAAGAATCAGATTTAAATGAATGGATATATGGAGGGAAAAGCCATGAAGCAGACCGGGAAGCAGCCACGGAGTTAAGAGGTGAACACATCAAGACGGATTCCCATAGATCCACAAGAACATGGGAGTCAGCATAGCTAGAAAGGTATCTCAGTCAAAATGGAAAAGCATGATGTATTTCACCACATTAACAGAATAAAAAACATGATCATCTCAACAGATGTACTTTTTCATGATAAACAAACTAGGAACAGAACGTCTTTAAGCTGACAAAGGGTATCTATGTAAAAACCCACACTTAACATCACACTTGATAGTGAAGGAGTGTGTGCTTTTCCCCTAAGATCAGGGACAGAACACGGATGTCTGCTCTTATCATTTCCATTTAACACTGTACTGGAGGTTCCAGCCAGGGCATTCAGGCAAGCAAAATTTAAAAAGGCATCCAGATTGGAAAGGAGGAAGTAAAAAAGAAAAAAGAAAAGAAAGCTATTAAATGAGTGTGGCTGCCAAGGTGGTTGAAGGCTATGGGGGGATACAGGAGGTGTGGGCATTTGCTTTCTGATTGGTGTCCACTGCCAGTGAACAAGGTCATTATTTGATTAAGAAGAATTATTGAGATTAGCTTTAATGCAAAATGAGAGAAATCTGTCTAACGTCTTAACACTGCTATAAGTGATAGAGCAGGCACTCTAGGCAAGAAAAGAAAGAAAGAAAAACAAAAGGGCTATTGACAGAGTCAAAGTGCAGAAGTCAAGGGCCTAGATGCAGCAGTGAGTCAAAGAACAACTGCAGTGGGAGCAGGGAAAAAGGGAGTTATGAGGACACAAGGCTATGTTTGGAGTTCATAGTATCAGGGTTTAAGAACTCGGGGGTGAGATGAGGTCCTGGGTGTGCTCACTGATGCCACAGGAAGAAATGAATGAAGGTTAGGAAACATCTGTCTTCTGCTAAAATTACGAGTTAATCTTGTCATCCAAATAGAGACTCCAAGATCTGTGTCATCCACCCACTAAAAAGATTTTTTCCAGAACCACGAACGAAGAAACCTCTTGAGGCAGGGAGGGAGGAAAATTAGCAGTAACCAGCACTGAAGGAGGCCGGTTAAACAGACCAAAAGTCAGTGATCAACCCAAAAGTAACTGGGAATTCTTTAGCTCAAGAACTCTGGAATTCTCCATAAGGCTTCAGAAGCCTCCAAACTCAAATTTATTAACCCATTTAATAACCCTATTTCTTAAGAAGTTCACAATTCAGGATCAAAATCAGTATCTCATGTAGTAACATAGTTTAGCATCATTTAAAAAATTAATCTACTCAAGTTCTACTGAAATACTGTATCATCATTAAAAAAGAGTCATATTAAACTGCCTTGAAAAATCAGAACATTTTATAAAAATTACTGATAATAAAGCTGAAACTCCAATACTTTGGCCACTTCATGCGAAGAGTTGACTCACTAGGAAAGACTCTGATGCTGGGAGGGATTGGGGGCAGGAGGAGAAGGGGATGACAGAGAATGAGATGGCTGGATGGCATCACCGACTCGATGGACATGAGTTTGAGTGAACTCCGGGAGCTGGTGATGGACAGGGAGGCCTGGCATGCTGATTCATGGGGTCGCAAAGAGTCGGACACAACTAAGCGACTGAACTGAACTGAAGCCTTTTCTAACAACTCCCTTCTCCTTCCAATGACTCTTTAAAAATAAACCTTGAAATAAAAAAAAAAAAACCTTGATCACTGCTTTGATCAATTCAATACTCACATCTTGATTATATTCCAGGAAGACATGGAAATTTAAATCTTTCCTCAAAATGGGATGTGCAGCCACACGACACAGAAACACTTCATGCATTGCAACTGTCTTCTTGAATATTGCCAAATACTCACTAGAAATAATACACAAAATTAAAGGTAAAACACTGCAGAAAAACACCCGCAACAGTTTTTTAAGCAAATACTAGGAATTATTCTAAATGCAAAACTAGAGGCACAAGATATAATCCATGGAAACAAAGGTTTTAGTTGAACTGTTAACGAAATATATAAAACCCAGCTCTGAAAAGACTTCATGCTAGTTAATAGTATTTATTATATATAAATGTTAATATTTTTAGGTTTTATGAACCTTTCTTCCTATGCAAGTTGATGTTAAAGGTAACTATAGGGCTTTTTGTTTTTAGCTTCAGAGAACATATACTACAAATTATAGCATACAATTTTAATGATTCAATTTCTAGATAATTACTGCTTTTAAACACCTTCATACAAATAAATAAAACAAACTTCAGTAAGCATGTTTTCAACTTTAATAACTATTTTCATCTAAAGACCCAAGCACACAAGAAAGAAACATACCATGGAGAGACTAGTGTTTTCCATTACATTGAAGAACTGAGTTTAAAACATTTTAATGTCATCAGTGAATCACAGCGATCTTATAGTAATACATGTCAGTTTGGAAAAAAAAAACACTCAAGAAAAAGGCCCGATATTCTTGCTTCAACTACGTGCAAGGAGGTTAAGTTTTACATACCAGCAAACCAGCAGGACCAATGTTGGGAGAAGTTTGATCTCTGTGAGGGTAGTCATTCAGTGAAGACAAAAAAGAAGGATGCAGAGGATGGAGGTAGCAGTAGAATAAACCCAAGGTTCTCTGTTATCCAACCCCTAACCAGACCACAAAAGAATCATGATCAGGGCCACTGGAAAACCACAGATTCTTTTAATATTAATGTGCGCTGCTCATTTCCAGCTTTCAGGCTTATCAACTATAGAAGTTGTACCTGTCCACTATCAGGCTACTGCTTTCACTCAGTATTGACAGAATTCTTAAAATATCTGTCACCTTACACTGTAACAAAGACGACCTACTTTGCTAATTTCTCTTGTCAAGAGTTTAGCATTCTGAAGAAGAGTCTAGTAGCAGCATGAATATATGCTTAAAAACTGAAATTCAGTGGAAGAGGAGAAAAGGAAATGCACAAACGGGAGAAATGACCAGAAAAAGTGATGGAGGTGACGGTAATGCAAGGAAAGCTATTTCCTCGTTTAATTCTTAAAATACAGGAAAAACAATATGCAACAACCCAAAATTATTTCAAATGTTTAAGAGAAGGGGAAAAACTGTATTTTCAGCAAATATGCTAAAAATGAAATAGAAATTTTTCAAGAATATATGTCCAGTATATACGAAACTAATAATCATTTAATAAAAAACACTAAAAAACTATTCTCTCATTGCTTTGCTCCTATTCTTTTCCCTTCAGGCAGAAGCCATAGGCAGACAAAAGAGGAGGGGGAAAATTATACACACACGCACACACACACACATACACACACTCACTTTTTGAAAAAGAAAGAAGAAAATATCCAGAGTTGCTTAGTGCACACTTATATGAGAAACAGAAATCTTGGTACTATGCACTTGTCCAAACAAGAGAACCAGGTGGGTGATGACTAAGGCCTTGTAAACAAAAGTAAAATGATCTACATGTGTGTTTTAAAAAGTCATTATTTCTCTTTCTACTATCGTTTATAAACTTGTGGATCTTTTGTTTTCAATCTTCAGAGTTTATTTAAAACAGCAATTTAAAGAATTTTACAATGCAGACAATTATTCTATAATTTTCCTGTAGGCTCTGATCATGATAGTTAACACTGGTTGTATGGCTTAAACCTGCATCTTCCAGAAAGGGTCACTGTGGTGAAATGATGGAAAGGATGGGATATCAGAGAGCAGAGAAACAAAACCAAAAACCAACCAAACAAAAAAGGGCACAAAAACAAGCACAAATAACAACAAAAGTCACATACGCTTCCAATTCCTGTTTCATCTTCGTGAATTCCTCCTTTGTCATAGACCCTTCTCCTTCTCCAAGTTTCTGCAGTTTCTCCCTTGAGGCATCAAAATCAGGTCTTGGTGGTGCCGGAGGGATCTGTCACAGAATAAAATCACTAGTTTTGATTTGTTTTGACTGTGCCATGCAGCAGGAGGATCTTAGTTCCCGAAAAGGGATAGATCCCACGCTTCCTGCAGTGAAAGCACAGAGTCTCAACCACTGGACCATCAGGGAAGTCCCCTAAACCACTAGTTTTTAAAGATTTTTACTTCTTTCAGTAGTTGCACTATTGCCACCAAAAAAGACTGCTGTCTCATCGGTTCTCCCTCGAGCTGGCCCGCTGTTCTAACAGCATCTCCCACTCTAATAGACTTTTTTTCTCTCTCTCAAAAAAAAAAGACTGCTGTCTGAGGGAGCTAAAGACATCCTGAATGAATGAGGAATATCCTAATTAAGGTTAGAGAAGCTGATTAAGTCTAGAAATTAAGATTCTTGAGGTCCTTGACACCAAGGAAGAAACAGAGCGTAGCACTATATTCTGGAATTAGATCAGTAGGACCCAAACTTTGGGAAAAGGAGTGCATCAAGGCTGTATATTGTCACCCTGCTTATTTAACTTATATGCAGAGTACATCATGAGAAACACTGGGTTGGAGGAAGCACAAGCTGGAATCAAGATTGCCGGGAGAAATATCAATAACCTCAGATATGCAGATGACACCACCCTTATGGCAGAAAGTGAAGAACTAATGAGCCTCTTGATGAAAGTGAAAGAGGAGAGTGAAAAGGTTGGCTTGAAGCTCAACATTCAGAAAACAAAGATCATGGCATCTGGTCCCATCACTTCATGGGAAATAGATGGGGAAACAGTGGAAACAGTGTCAGACTTTATTTTTTGGGCTCCAAAATCACTGCAGATGGTGATTACAGCCATGAAATTAAAAGACGCTTACTCCTTGGAAGGAAAGTTACGACCAACCTAGACAGCATATTAATAAGCAGAGACATTACTTTGTCAACAAAGGTCCGTCTAGTCAAGGCTATGGTTTTTCCAGTGGTCATGTATGGATGTGAGAGTTGGACTATAAAGAAAGCTGAGTGCTGAAGAATTGATGCTTTTGAACTGTGGGGTTGGAGAAGACTCTTGCTTGAGAGTCCCTTGAACTGCAAGGGGATCCAACCAGTCCATCCTAAAGGAGATCAGTCCTGGGAGTTCATTGGAAGGACTGATGTTGAAGCTGAAACTCCAATCCTTTGGCCATGTGATGCAAAGAGCTGACTCATTTGAAAAGACCCTGATGCTGGGAAAGATGGAAGGTGGGAGGAGAAGGGGACGACAGAGGATGAAATGGTCGGATGGCATCACCGACTTGATGGATATGAGTTTGGGTAAACTCCGGGAGTTGGTGATGGACAGTGAGGCCTGGTGTGCTGTGGTTTATGGGGTCGCAAAGAGTCGGACACGACTGAGTGACTGAACTGAACCCAAACTTTAGTCTGTAGACTCCTATGTGACAACCTAGAGCTCTCAAATGTATATGCAACTTAAGCTCTAAGTATACACTAATTAAATGTGTTGCAAATATGCATGCTATTTTTCCAAAGTATGCAAATGGTATGATTGGACTGTACCAGAGGCAGAAAGCACTGACTTAACCACAAGAGAATAAGGCACAGACTAATGACTAACCTCCCCCTATTCTCCCACAGTGAGGGGGAAAGTAAGCACTTACCTTAAATATAAATACATCTAAAAGAGACGTATCACTCAAGGGAATGATTAAGAAAAAAAACCTATCTTAGAGGAAGAGCCTGCAAGTAAGAACTGTGAAGGGGAAATGATGGAAAAGCAAAGATAGCAAGTAAGCAGAAGGAAAGGTAAATAGGGGGAAGTCAAAACAGCAATGACCAGAAGAAAAGGATTATACCAAGGAAAGCAACAGGGAAGCGAGCACCAAGTACAAACTGGCACATATTCACTGCTGCCCACACACGACATCTACCACGTGCCAGGCGTGATGAACGACCAGCAGATAAAGATAAATGGTCTTGATCTTTGAGGAGTGTTAGTCTATGAGAGAAAAAAGTAGTAAGAAAATAACACCATCCAAGAAGATGAGGAGGAAAAGGGTGGAAACAGGAGAGCTTCCAGGCTGGTAAACACACTGACATGCGGGGAAAACGGAAGGTGACACATCCTGGAAAGGGCATGAGAGTTCTGTGCCAGCCTCTCACCCCAATATCTCATCCTATGCGTCTTTTCCACTGGGCTGTTCCTCAGTTGTATTCTTTATAAAAACTGGCAATGAACAACAACAAAAGCACTGCCACTTGTGCACGAAACTGGAGTTGTAGAAAGGAAAAAAAAAAGCAAATGACCGAGAGTAAGGGCCACAAGGACAAAGATGGAGTCAGGTCAGGATGATTTCAAGGAAATCAAATGAAACAGTTCCAGAAATCTGAGGGTGGTCAACAGCTGAGGCACACCACCAGGTGCATGTTCACATCAGATAACCTCTCAGGAGCCCTAAAACTCTAAACATCTGTCTAACTAAGGGTTCAGGACCAATACGGACTGTAACACCTCTTTAGTTATTACCCCCCAGGACAAGCCCATTTCAATTCTAATGAACAGTAAGAATTTAAGTTTAAATGAAGGAGCGTTACATATTGGTATCTCCACACCCCCAAACAAGACAACTTGGGATAAAAGGTGGCAGTCAATTATGTTTCATAGCTGGCAATTTTTTAAAAAATTACTTCAGTTCACTAGAAGTGCTGAATAAGATTTCCACACATAATAAAGTATCCAAAAAGTTCCTAGAAAATAGGATGAAAATGGAACCTCAATACTTACAATGTAACCTGCATAGTCTTCATTTTCAATGAAGGAATCGTGAAGCCAGATAAATTCCTCATGTTGTCGAACAACAGAAAACTCGTTCTGCTTAAAATTTGGCAATGAACTCTGCAAAGACAGAGATTCTCGCAAATAAAAATTAATACTAGACTATAAAAGTTTCTATGAACATTTTATACCTTATTTTCTAAACTTAGTCTTTAATGAAAGATAATAAGCAGCAGTGAATTATAAACTAAAATACAATTTCTAATTATGTTGAAAACCAAAATTCTAGTCGGTGTACTATTACATATGTAACACCACAATAATTAAAATAACACAAGTAAAAAAATCCCATTTACCTTTGTGTGAACAGTGAATTTTACTTTGTCTCTCTCACTTAGAGCATCAGAAATGTCCACCTGCAGAGCAGCATCACTCTGAAGATCTACATTTATTGCTTTAAGCTAGAAAAAAATAATACCTCAGTGAAAATTCTATAGGTTTTTATGCAAATTCATTCTTCTCCTAGACAATAAGACAGTGCAAAAACAAAACTAAAATAGCGAATCTTAGATCTAACAAGTACACAAGTTCATTGAATCTATCTTCTGGAGGAGGTACTTTGGGTATGTTATCTTAATCAATTTTCATTCTACACCATGCAACTATCCTTTGTATGAGTCAATGTGCTAACTATGATTTATTAGTTTCACCCAAAAAGTAAACTAGTAAACTATTTTCCAAAAAGATGGTCCCTTACAAGTTCAAGTGTCCTAAGATTAAGAAACGTATCTACCTTTAAAAATAAGAAAAATAATAATGGCCAATCATTTAAATTTTATTGCTTAATTCAGGAATATATAATAAAATTAATGACAGTTAAATGTATTATATATATATGTGAAAAGTGCTAAGAAAAATGCTAACAAATAATAATTAACTCCTCTGATATGTATTAAATTTCACTCTACAGCTTTAGTACATTACAAGAATTGGGTATATTCCCTATTTAGTGCTTCAATTTACTCATCTACGAGAAGATGTCACTTATAATTCTAATCACAATTTTACTCATTCTTAAATGTCACTCATTTTTCTTCCCTTTTAAACAGATTAACATTCTAAAATCTTAAGGTAATTTGGAGATTTACAAAAGCAAATACACTAAAAGATAAAATGAAGTCTCAGCCAGATGCAAAGATACAAAATATTAAAAATCTAACTAGCCTGCTTCAAATACTCTAGCTGTAAAAGCAGGATTGCCTTTGGAAACCAACCTAATCATTAGTGTTTCAAATTTCAATTACAATGCAAATGGAAAAAATGCTAGAAGCAAAATTGTTCACTCTATGATCTCAATTATATTTTTAAAAAATGCATACATAAAATTATTATGTATTGGAAATACAACAAAATGTGAGTTGCAGTGGATTTTCTTCTATGTTCTTTTATTCTCCCAACTTTCCACAATATGCATGAATTACTTTTATAAAACTGGAAAAAAGCCTTTAAGAAATTTTGTGACTTATTGAAAGATGAATTCTGTGAAGTTTCTCATTAAACAGAGTTGTTTATTAGTAATGAAAGTAAAATACTATTTCACTTTTGCACTACGGGTTCTATATTGAGTAGATATATTTAAAAAAAAAATACCATTACAATCTAAGTTAACAGTCACAGAAGAAATGAATCATTATTTTAAAGGATGATACTATCTATGATGGCCTTTAACAAAAACTTTATTGGTAACTTTAGTAAGTTTATACTGAATTAAATTTCAATCGGCAATCATATTTTTAAGTTAACACTATAAACTTACATAAAAATGCTTTAAAAATCACTATTGTACTCTGCTACATGTAGCCAGTGCCTGATAAAAGAAATTTAAAGGCTGTCCTGAATTACAAATAAAGTTTTCTTATTCATTTTCCAATTATCTTCACTGCTTCCACAATATTGGAAACATCAGAGTACTCTGTTCTTCGGTTTTCTTGCTTTATTTAGTCTTATCAGGTCTTCAAACTGTTTCCTACCTCTTCTCTAACCCCTTACCTTAATTCTAATTTAAGAAATGTTTCCTTATTTCTTTTTACTCATATTGTGGTTGCCTGAATTATAGCTCCCCCAAAGACATCCACGTCCAAATCCCTGTGGATGTCACCTTATATGGCAAAAAAAAAAAAAAGATGTGGAGTTTATCCTGGATTATCCAGGTGGGTTCTAAATGCAATTACATGTATCTTTATAAGAGGGAGATTTGACACAGACAAAAGAAGAGAAAGCAACTTAACTAAGGAGGCAGAGATTATAGAGTGGTAAAGCCACAAGTCAAGGAGTGCAGGCAGCCACGAGAATGCTGGAAGAGACAAGTAACTAATTCTTCGCTAGAGCCTCAGGCAGGGAGCATGGCCCTGCGAACACCTTGATTTCAGCTCAGTGATACTGATTTCAGACTTCTGGCCTGCAGAATTGTGAGAGAATAAAATTCTGTTGTATTAACCCATCAAGTTTGTGGTAACCTGTTACAGCAGCCCCAGGAAACTAATAAATTTATCTTACAGATTTTGGAATAACAATCTTGGCAGTTCTTTATTTATGTTTTCACTGCCTGGTCTAGCATTTCTCAGACACAACTGGTAAGACTCAACTTGGATGCTTATTAAAAAACACTGAATCCCATGTCCTATCACAGACATATCAAAACAATTTTCAGAATAAGCCTTAAAAACCGTATGAGGGAATGCTAGTCGAGATTTTCCGGACTGTCTATACATTCTGTCAAAACTTTATCTCAGTTGCTAATTTTTTTTTTTAATGATTATATAAAACATTTTGCCAGACTTCATATCTCTAAGTATATTTTAATTTTCAGGTTTATTTATTTTTTTTTAACCACTGCACTATTAATCTGGAAACACACCTTTCAGGATTTCTACATATGAACAGCTGTTATTTATTCTTCCAATTAAAGATTATTTCAAATTATTAACATATTTCTCTGTCTTCCATTTCAGTATCCTTTTATACCACATCCACTATTTCCCTTGTTTTGTCTGACAGTAAAACACTTGGCTTTTTAAAATTGCAACTCATCAATAAAAGTATTCCTATATACAAAAAGTATACCTATATTATACATTCCTATATTCCTATATATCACTTTTGGTCTTGTACTCTGTTTTTTTTAGGTACAGTTTACCGATAATGAAAAGGAGATTTTAAGGATATAATTTGAAAAGTTTTAACAGATACATAGATTATAACCTTGTAATCATCACCATAATCAAGATATGGAACATTTCCATCAGTCCCAGAATTTCCCTCCTTTGCTTTTATTCCTATACTTCTAACCTTTCTATAAATTCTCTTCTTGTATGCTTTACTAAAGCATCCCATGTAATAGCCTTAACAGCTATTAATTCAACCTGCCACTTGTTTCTTTCATTCTTTTAACAACTGAGTTCCAGAACTGATCTCAGGAAAATGTACATGAATTACAAATGTGGTCACAGCAAAATGCTGATGGTAAGATTCTGATTCTTCCTCTTTATATCTCACAGGAAGTTTAGCTAAATATCAGCAGAAGCATTCATTCTGATAGTGCATGTTCCTATGGTCAGTTCCCACATACACTTCAGACGGCAATTTTTTTCCATTTCCTGGGCCTATGGAGAAGGATTATTTTATCTGACCACAAGATGTGTTTCACACACATAAGGGTTTGCCAGCCAATAAAATCATCTCCCACATCAATACAAAACTTTCACTGAAAGATAGTCTGGATGGATAAACAACAAGGTTCCACTGTGCAACACAGGGAACTGTATTCAATACCCTAGGATAAGCCACAAAGGAAAAGAATTAAAAAAAAAAAAGAATGTCTGTATGTGTATGGGCTTCCCCAATAGCTCAGTTGGTAAAGAATCCACCTGCAATGCAAGAGACCCCAGTTCGAATCCTAGGTCAGGAAGATCCGCTGGAGAAGGGATAGGCTATCCACTCTAGTATTCTTGGGTGTCCCTTGTGGCTCAGCGGGTAAAGAATCCACCTGCAATGCAGGAAACCTGGGTTCGATCCCTGGGTTGGGGAGATCCCCTGAAGAAGGGAAAGGCTACCTACTCCAGTATTTTGGCCTGGAGAATTCCATGGACTGTAGAGTCCATGGGGTCCCAAAGAGAGGGACACAACTGAGCTATTTTCACTACTATATATGTATAACTGAGTCACTCTGCTGTATTGCAGGGGTTGACATAACACTGTAAATCCACTATACTTCAATTTAAAAAATTAAGTTAAAAAAGAAAGATAATCTGATATCATATTTCATCAATTCCAGATGCTTATTTTCCACATTTTAATGTATCCGAAATAAGGATACCCTGTAATTGATGACAAACTAATAGTTTAGTTGGCTGTATTTTTTTCTTAGTGGTACATATAAGAAAATATATCTTCCAATCAATTGCACCTTAGATTTAATAATATATCGTATTGTAAATTTAGTGGATTTTTTTTTTCTTTCTTTCTTTTCTTGGCCCTGTTGTGTGGTTTGCAGGATCTTAGTTCCTCAACTAGGGATGGAACCCCGCCCCCTGCAGTGGAAATACGGAGTCCTAACCTTGGGGGTGGGAGGAGAAGGGGACGACAGAAAATGAGATGACTGGATGGCATCATCGACTCGATGGACCTGAGTCTGAGTGAACTCCGGGAGTTGGTGATGGACAGGGAGGCCTGGCGTGCTGCAATTCATGGGGTCGCAAAGAGTCGGACACGACTGAGGGACTGAACTGAACTGAACCCTGGACTGCAGGGACTTCTGTAAATTTAGTGCTAATTAGATACAATGACTTAGCAGCAGCAGCAGCAGCAGCAGATACAATGTTTGTAGAAGGAAATGGCAACCCACTCCAGTGTTCTTGCCTGGAGAATCCCAGGGACACCGGAGCCTGGTGGACTGCCATCTATGGGGTCGCTCAGAGTCTGACAGGACTGAAGTGACTTAGCAGCAGCAGCAGCAGATACAATGTACACAGATTTTTGCCTGGAGAAGGAAATGGCAACCCACTCCAGTATCCTTGCCTGGAAAATCCCATGGAAGGAGGAGCCTGGCAGGCTACATTCCATGGAGTCACAAAGAGCCGGACACGACTGAGTGATCTCACACATACACAGACAGATTTTGCAAGCAAAGTATCTTCTTGGTTTAGAGAAAAATAAGTAATTTTAGGTAGCTTTTATTAAGGGGAGGAGTGAAGCAAACAACTGTGATTTATTAACATTTAATTAACTTTGTGCAACAAGTCAGGTCAGTTTGAGGACATTCTAATTAGACTTACATTCATCAGTTTAATCCTTATCTGGATTTTTGTACTTTGTACTTTCTTTTGTCAAAGACTTACTAGGTTAAACATTTGTGTCATGGTCAAGAGAAAGCCCAAGCAGAGGAAATGGATTAAGCAACATAAATACACTATCCTTAGAAACATAAAGACACTGCCCTACTGCTGATAGATTAATTCTTCATGTATACTTAGTAAAGACGACATTCACTACTAGTACACTGATGTGTTTACACATTAAAGTACCCACTTTGACACTCCTAAAAAATTGTTTAACTTTTGTCAGGAAAGTAAATACATGTACAGAGATAGACTGATGGAGGAGGAAGAAGGAAGCAAAGGAACTGATTATCGATCGCCACAGCTTCCCAACCAGTCTCTTCCTTCTGTCCTCTTGCCTCTCCAATCTATATTCCATTTGGAGACACTGGACCGATACCACTAAACTAGAACTCATTCCTCTGCTCAAAACCTAAGGGGTTCTCGTTTGGAGAAAAGCCTAGTCCTTAGAGTGAGCCCCCAGGCCCTATTCTTCTGGCTCAATGCAGCCCTGAGAGAAAGGCGCAAACCATAACAGTGCTAAGAAACTATTTCCAGGGAATTATAGTACAATCAGTGAAAAACCCCATGAGACAGACAGAAATTCTAAGTTCACTAGCTCTGGCCAAAATTTAAATCTATTTTACCCCTAGTCCATTGAAGTACAGTTGATTTACAACCAGTTATAATTTTGGAGATGGTGAGGGACAGGGAGGCCTGGTGTGCTGCAGTCCACGGGGTTGCAAAGAGTTGGTCACGATTTAGCGACTGAACAACAAATAATTTTGGAAGTCCTGTAATGAATTATTTCCATTATTATACCCAGTATACTCAGCAGTCAAATCAATGGTTGATTATACATATACTTTCTGGAAACTAGCTTTCCTTTCATCTGCCATACCAAAAATAAGTCACTTGATGTCACTCCAATGCCTTTCTCACCAGTCTTGTCAACTCTCACTGCTCTTTGCCATACCTGACTTGCAAATTCCCATCTGGAGAATCAATTCAATCAACATTTTTTGCTTTCTGAGCTGAGTGTGGCTAGAGAAAAGTCACAACTGTTTGTTGCACTTGTCCACTACAAACTACTGGTCTCCAAACTGCATTAGATCCTTAAAATCATTCAAGGGTCCTAGGCCGACTTGCTCAGCTCCCCTTCTGACTCCCTGAGCAACTACTCCAAACCTTTCCTGTCTCAAGCCTCAACCACATTTTCACCCCTATGCTCAATAAGTACAATGCCTCCCACATCTCCAAGAAATAAACACTAGCAGCTGTTACCACTTCAGACCCATCAATAAACCTTTCTACAAATAGATTTGGACTCAATGCCTCTGCTTTCTCAGAGGACATGGTGTCCTACAGAGAACTGAGCTTTCTGGCCACCTAAGCATGTAACCTTCCTGTCTGCTCTAGCACTGCTCTTCTAGTCAAATAAGCCCTGGTTTCACAAAACCTCCACACGGCGAGGACCTAATTTCCAAGTCCAATACTTTGCAGTCTTCTTGCCCTCTCTTCAATATTTTGCCTTAATGATCACTCTGACCCTTTCCCTTAAAACTCTCAGCTTCTGGGAACACTTCTCATTCTCTTCCTGCCCACCTCAGCCCCATCAATTAGTCCATTTTCTCCCCTTGGCATGTGAATCTTGTTTCCTCTGGGTATCTAGTCTTTGTAATCTCAGCCACTCTTGACTAATAACTCCTGAATTTATACCTTCAACTCACATCTCTTATTCTAAGTTACCAATCATAATTTCAAGTTACCAACTAGATACATCCACCTGGATGTATTTGTTGTTTAATGTTTATGTGTTTATTGCTTAATACTTATTAAACAACCAAGTGTCTTCAGTGTGCCAACTGCTGGCGGAGGTGCTAGGATGAAAAGACACAATCTTTGTCCTTTCAGATCTTAGTTTGTAGTTTTGGGGGAAAGTGATTAGGCACTTCAAATCCAGCATATCTGAAAACCAGACCTATTATCCACCTTCTAACTCTACTCTTCTCTCCTATATTCCTCCTCTGCTTCTCCTCTGCCCAGCCCATGTACTTCTTAAGCCACTATGCCCTGTCCATTCTATCTCCTAGACATCTCTTTGCTATGTCCTTTCCTCTATCCCTTCTCCCACTGCACGGCCTTAGTTCTATCTTTAACATTTCTCATCTGGACTGCTGCAGCAGCCTGGTAACTGTTTTCTCTGCTTTCTGCAAGAAAGCAGCAATCCATCTTCCACACAGGAGTCATCTGCAATGCTATTTTCATCTAGGTGTATGTCCTTTCCAGCTAAGAACCCTGAGGACTTCCCACTGGCTGGATTCTTTATCACTATGCACTTTCTCTGTACTACCAGTATTTACTCCTGCTTCCAATAAGAACAAGTGCTGCAGGTGGAACCACATGACTTATCTACACGTTATCTTCTCTGCTGACTAGCCCTCCCCTTCTCAGACAGCCTACACAATTTCTGATCAACATATAAGGTTTAGTTCCTTTAGGAGACAGCACCACAGTTAACGGGATTCCCTGGTGGCTCAGCGGTAAAGGAATCCACCTGCAATGCAAGAGATGCAGGTTTGAAACCTGGGTCAGAAAGATCCCCTGGAGAAGGAACTGGCAAACCACACCAGTATTCCTGCCTGGAGAATCCTATGCAGAGGAGTCCGGTGGGCTACAGTCCGTGGGGTCACAAAACAGTCGGACATGACAGTTCAGGACCCAGAGCTAGATTCCCTCTGAGTTTTAATCTATTTCAGGAATAGATTAAATTCTAAATTTATTTCAGGAATAGATTAAATTCTAAATTTAATAAATAAATAAATTCCTGCTGCAGGAATCTGGGCAAGTTACTTATTCTTTCTAAACCTCACTTTTCCCCAAAGTAGGAATAACAGAAGCAGTTACCTCACAGGGATTTGAGAAGTGAGTTAATATATGGAAAATCCCTGGAACGCAGCAAATGCTTCAGCAGTGTGCAGCTACTGCTACGTATTCACCCTCCTTGGTACTCCCTCAGCACTCCACCATGAGTCTCATACTACACTGCCATGGTCCCAGGGCAGGAGCTTTCTCTTCTTCCTCTGCCAACATTCATCTTATCCTTTGCTAACAAAATCTATGTGACATTTTTATCTGAAAGAACTATCAATGAATGTGCAATGTATTCAAGCTAAATGCTGAGGAGGTACAAACGAAAATGCAGACCTGTGGGCCAAGTCTTAAAAGGTAAGCCAAATTTCATGGGGAAAAAAAGAGGTGAAGGGAAAAAAAAACCACTCCACAACATTGACAAGCATGCATAAAATAGACATTAGAGAGTGCAGAGGTGCTTGAGCAATGACAAATAAACTAGAATATGCCTATAGTGTGTGTGTTGGGGAGGAGGTGTCTGCTGGGGCATCTTGAGAATGAAGTCGGCCAGAAAGGATGATGAACGGTATTCAATGCTGGGATAAGGAGTTTAGACCTTATTGCAAAAAGAACTGGGTCCAAGTAAGTCTTTGTGACTACTGGTGCCGTATGATTCAATCATTTCAGTTAGATAAACTAGCAGTCATGTGAAGTCTGGACTGGAAAACAGAAAGACCAGAGACAGAGACCAATAACCGATACTGCGACAAGCCAGGCAAGAGATGGCAGGGACCTTAACTGAGGTCACGTAAACAAAAGATGGGCTAAACAATATTTCTGCGGTGACATTATCTGGCCTTGATGACTGTTCTGGTATGGGGATGAAGGATATGATTCAGAGGCTTCTTGTCTGCAGGAATGGAAATGATAACAAAGAAATTCAGAGGGAGGAGCAAGGCGAGGAGTCCAGGAGAGGTGCAGTTCCTCCACCTGAAGTAATTCTGAAAACAATAAACATATTATTTAGGATTCAAATCAAATGCTAACTATGCCATCATGCTGGCACCTACTGCTCTATTTAACAAGGACATCAGAGCAAAATGCGTCCAGTTCAAAGGGCTCATTTGTTTACTAAATAATATGTTACTGTCCTGCCTGTGGGAAAGATAAAAATACCCTATTATGTAGAGGTGTAACCAAAGAGATTAAGCGTGACCAATATTTTCAATACTGTGTATTCTTAAAGTCTGCTTTTTATGTTTTCTCACGAAACAGTATTTTCTTAAAGCTTTAAGATTCTCTTCTGTTCCAAATATCACAATGAAAATTCAAGGCTGCTTATAAACGTATTTAAAAATACTGTCTTTAATTTTGCTTACTTGCTGCTTTGAATGAAATGCTTACATTATTATTTTTGAATCTGTGACGTTCCCCTCTGCAATTTGTATCAAATACGTATTTCATACTTTCCCTTTATCAAGACTTTCTTAAAAGGCTGAACAAGACAATCTGAACTAAAAGTGCAATGCCTAAAAGTTCTACTAATCTATTTCTATCAAGACAAACACAATATAAGGAAATTTAAACACGCCTGCAATTTCTGTTCCTGAAATGAGGAAAGAGCAGGATAACTTTGTGCAGCCATAATCAAATTTCATGTGCAATGGAATCTTCTTGCTTGTTAACAAAGTAGTTTTCTTCCCTCCCCATCTCAAGAGACTGATTTACTAGACAGAGAGCCCAGAACCTTTTGACTTCAGCTTTTCAAACACCCCAGGTGATTCTGATGCAAGTGTTTCAAGGAGACTTTGAGAAATATGTGCACTGGCTTTGATGTCAGCTACATGGTTTAAAGTCCACCTCTCCCACTCACTGACTATATGACTTCAGACTATTAAGTTTCCCCGAGGTTCAGACTCCTCATCTGTAAAGGCAGGATACTAAAAGCTTCACAAGAATGATGAGAAGATATAAGGAAACAGTGCTTATACAGTGCTAACACACTGTCCAGCTGTGGCTATTACTATGATTCACCTAGTCCCACAGAACAAAAATAAGGAAGAACTGGACATATAGACATATTCATCATGACATTCTAAATGCTTTTAAATTCATGGTAATGTTTGTTGGGTTTTTTTTTCTCCCCATTTTCATATTAAAATTTTCATCTGCAAGGTTCTGTAAGAACCTCCTGGTCACCCATGCCTTTCACCTCACCCTGCCTTTAATCTGTAATACATGAAAAGTTTCTGGACATATTACTTAAGAGGTTCCAGTTCGATAAGCAAATCTCATCAAAGGCATATGGCTTGGAACACAAATATTCAACAGAAAATACAGTTTTTCACATCAACATAAATACTCAAAAAATTAATACTTTTACTGAACATTAGTCAGGTTTTATAAGAGAGCGAATTGTTTGCTTTTCCTGTTTTTGTGTAAACAGAGAAATGTATTAACTCCTCATCTATAAAAGTATACTGAATCCTTTGCATCTTTCTTACCATGTCAAAGCTTTATAAAGGTCATCAGTTAATACTAACTACCTTATCTTTAGTTAAAAAAAAAAACAGGAATAAAATCTTAGAAGAATACCTGATCACCTGCCAAAAACCGACTAACAGACGTGTCTCTCAAATTATCAAAGATAAATAAGTAAAAGCAAAACAGAAAAGTAAAGCTCACGCTGTGAAATGTGAAGGAACCATGGAATGCTGCTGAGTTGCAATCATCATGTGTCAGTATCTTTCAAGTGCTCACTTGTACAAGGCACTATACAGATTACCACCCTTCAGCCAAGGTAAATGGGGGCAGAGTGGAAGGGAGGAATCACAGCTCTGAAGGCCCTTTCTGAAGGGAACTGCAGTTTGCCTCAAACCACCAGCAAGGGATTTCCGCAAAAGATGTGTCTTTTGGACATTAGGAAAAGTAAAGGTACAGTGGGCTACCAGCACTTTGCAAAATCTCGTAGGATACTGGAGAAGAGATACGATCCGGCAACTGTAAAATCCCTTGCAAAAGGATAATTTGCAACAAGCCAGTACTGCAGCGTTTTAGAGAGAGAGAGAAGGGTGGGCGGAGACGGGTTCGAGAGGTCCCCAAGGGGAAATTCAGGGTGCGGGCAGGAAGGTCTGACAATGGGTTTCATAGCCCCCAGCGTGGGGCAGGGGGGCGGGGGCTGACCAGCTCCGGCTTCCCCTCCGCTTCCCCACCTGCACCCGGAGCGGACGGGGAAGGAGGTCCACCGGAGGGTGGCAGCCGGGGCGGGGGGCCGAGAGCGGCCGCGGGTCCCCGGAAAATCAGAACCGCGCAGCCCCAAGGGAGGAAGGGCTGCAGGAGGGCGGGGCGCGGCGCGGCGAGGAAACCGAAAGGAGGCCGGCGGGGAGCGGGTGCCGCGCGGCCGGGGACCCCCCTCCGGGCCCCCAGCGCAGGGCCAAGGCGAGGGAGGGGGGTCCCGCGAGCCAGAAGGAGGCAGAACTTACTCCGCGGTCCTCCTCCGAGAGGAAGTCGGGGCCGTCGTCCAGGCCTTCCTGCGGGGTCGGCGGGGCCCAGCGCGCCGGGGCAGAGGATGCAGCGGGGGAGACACAAAGGGAGACGTTAGTGCCCGGCCGGCGCGGCCCCCGCGCCCGCCCCGCGCCCGCCGCCCCCGCCGCGCGCCCCGGGCTCGGCGCCGCGAACACCCACCATCATGGCTGCTCCGAGACGAGGGCCAGCGCAGGCGCGCACCGCACGGCGGGCCGGAGGGAGCCGGCGGCGGCGGCGGCGGCGGCGGCGGCGGGCGGGGCGGGGCCGGCGGCGGGGCCTCAGAGCAGCTCCGCCCCGACGCTGGGGGCCGGGGTCTGAGGGCGCGGAAGGCGGACCCGGTGCCCTCCGCCCAAGGTCGTAGCATCCTAGGCCGAGCGCGCCCAAGCCAGGCGCGCGTGTCTGGAGACCGCTCGCGGCTGGCCGGTTCAGACCTGGGAAGGGCCCAAGGCCACCCGGGGAGCTGTCCAGTTCCCTTTCCCTGAGGGCTGTAGCGAAAACCAAGCAAGTGCCCTCCGGGAGCCAGAAGAAACCTTCTAGTCTTTGTATGGTGCCACACGATAATTAATCACAATTAATATTTTGCCCGTAGATATTATGGGAACCAAGGCCCTTTACACAGTCATCGGTCAGGAGCTGTAATAAAGCTTTTACTGCTGGCAACGTAATAACTACCTCAGGGTGTGGGGCGCTAATAGTTGAGCACTATATAAATGAGCTGTACACATTACTATTCCTTTTCCTTATACCAAGAACTGTCCCCAGGCCCACTCTACCCGTCCAGTTCTATAGCGCCACACAGGTGTCCACAGGCACTTGAAACAAGACAAAATCATTCCTTACCCCCCGCCCCACTTCTTCTGTTACACAGAAGTACATACACATGTACAAACAAAAAAGAAATCCTATGTTTCCGTTCAGTTTATGGCATCAGCATGTTCAGATGTTCAGGCCAGAAACCTCAAAGTCCCATTCAAGTGCTTCCTTCCTCTCCCTCAGTCCTCACACCATTTAGTAACCAAATCCCATTACATCCATAGTTGATTATCTGCCTTTACCTCTTAAATTGCTCTCATTCCTCCTTCCAACTCCGTTCCACAACAGTTACCCTCAGCATCTCTTGTTTGGCCTGTTTTTTAAACACCATTTTTAAAAATTGAAGCAGAGCCCCTAGTGTATAGCATGGGCCTCCCTGGTAGCTCAGCTGGTAAAGAATCTGCCTGCCAATGCAGTAGACATGAGTTCGTTCTCTGGGTCGGAACGATCCCCTGGAGGAGGAAATGGCAACCTATTCCAGTATTCTTGCCTGGGAAATCCCATAGACAGAGGAACCCGGCAGGCTACAGTTTGGTTCAATCACTCAGTCGTGTTCGACTCTATGTGACCCCATGGACTGCAGCACGCCAGGCCTCCCTGTCCATCACCAACTCCCAGAATTTACTCAAACTCATGTCCATAGAGTTGGTGATGCCATCCAATCATCTCATCCTCTGTTCTCCCTTTCTCCTCCTGCGGTCAATCTTTCCCAGCATCAGGGTCTTTTCATATGAGTCAGCTCTTCTCATCAGGTGGCCAAAGGATTGGAGTTTCAGCTTCAGCATCAGTCCTTCCGATGAATATTCAGCACTGATTTCCTTTAGGATGGACTGGTTGGATCTTCTTGCAGTCCAAGGGACTCTCAGAGACTTCTCCAATACCACAGTTCAAAAGCATCAATTCTTTGGTGCTCAGCTTTCTTTATAGTCCAACTCTCACATCCATACATGACTACTGGCTACAGTTCATGGGGTCACAAAGAGTAGCACACAACTGAGCGACTGAGCATGAGTGCATACTGCACAATAGGTCCTTGTTGTTTATCTGTTTTATATAGATAAGTGTGTATATAGCAGTGTGTATATGTTAGTACACACACACACACACACATATATATATGTAGCAGTGTGTATATGTTAATCCCAAACTCCATATTTATCTCTCCCCACCCTTGTCCGGCCCTTTGCGATAACTTCTCTTGCCATTCTATATATTTCTCATAACTTCTATATATTCTATATATAAAATATTCTATATATTTCTCATAACTTCTCTTGCCATTCTATATATACTGCTGCCAGTTTTCCTCCTAAGACACAGATATTGATGATTATGTTACTACAATGTTCAGTAATCTTCCCAGGTCTCCATTATGTGAAGGTCCAGCTCCTCAGCCTGTGAGTCCCTATTTCGCCAGGCCCCCCCATCCTATCTTATTAAATCAAAGCTCTCAAAACAGTAATGGGTTTTATTTTGCTTGGGTTTTTGTTTTTTTTTTTTTGGTCGGGTTCCGCGGCTTGCAGGATCTTAGTTATCCAACCAGGGATTGAACCTGTACCCTCTGCAGTGAAAGCACACAGTCCTAAACACTGGACTGCCAGGGAATTTCTACAAAACAATAATGTTAAACTTCCAGACATTTTCATGAGATATTGTAGGTTTCACTTTATATGTAAGGAGAATTGAGGCATAGAAAGATTTAAGTTATTGCTCCAACAAGGGTTATTCTCCAACATGGGGGGGGTGACTTTATTTTTTGTTTGTTTGTTGTTTCCCAATGCAATGTAATAACTACTAGGGTGATGTTTTTCACTGGGAGTCATAAGGCATCATGTGGTGTCAGTGTAATGTGATGAAATGTCAGGAGGAATGTCCCAGTAATTTGTTGCTGATAAAATGTGTCAATATTTCCCAATAATTTGTTTTTGGTTTTAAGATAAATGCCTATAAGGTTACACTTCCTAGGTGGAGACAGAAGCAAGGAGCTAATTAATGAGCTCAGGATTTGTACACAACTGGTAGGAGGGTCAGGTGTGTCCTTGTGGACAAAGATCAAGAAGCGCCACATAAGATGATTTCAAATGCTTCTGCATTAACCAGGAGTTTTAAATTTCAATATTTAAGCCAAGTCCAGGAACACTATGCAGAAACACTGAAATTCTCAAATGTTAAAACTTTAAGATCACTAGTTCTGAAAAAAAAAAAAAGGCAGGATTTAAGTTATAAGTAACTGGGACTTTCCCTGTGGTCCAGTGGCTAGGAATCTGAGCTCCCAGTGCAGAGGGCCTATGTTCGATTCCTGGTCAGGGAACTAGATCCCATATGCTGCAACTAAGAGTTCACATGCCACAACTAGGATTCGGTGCAGCCAAATAAAAATAAAATTTTAAAACAAGATATGCGTAACCAACTAAAATGATCAACAAAGACATATAGTAATTACTGTAGCTAAAATCAATAGCTGAAAACTCACATGAATAGGGAACCCAATCTTGAAATAATAAAGTTGTTCATTAACATCTGAGCCTTCCTTTCTGAGCAAAGGTCTCAAGATATATTTTGTAAATGATAAAAAAAAGGAGTTATAAGTAACTGATACTAACAACTATCAAGAAGACAGTTATAGAAGTTCAGGAAGATGAAAAGAAATTAAGGTAGAAGTTTACATAACAGATTTTTCAACTACTTGTAAAATAAATCAAGATGATATTAAAGCTAAACCCCTTTCCTAATACTTTTAACCGAATAATCAATCTTCATCTTGTTTTGATAGATTTCTATGAAATTACCTACTTTATGTAAATTTCATGAGCAAATTATGTTGAATCACAATTTGATTACTTCACAGATTCAACAGGAAAGTAAAATGTTATAATTATGAATAGTTTCCCAGTGGTGTGCTTCAAAAGGCATGTATTGGGGGACTTCCCTGGTGGTATAGTGGCTAAGACTCAATGCAGGGGTGCAGGTTGGATTCCTGGTCAGGAAATGAAGATCAAACATGCATGATGCAGCCAAAAACAAAGACATGCATTGGAAGATTTTAAAGAAGAGTAAGATTTCAGACAATAATGAGTGAGTTACTTTAAAATTCTGGAAATAGACTAATGAGGTTGAATATATTTGTCAAACAAAAGTAAAGTTTTTTTTTCCAGAAGAAAAAATTTAAACATATGAAATAGGAATTGAACAAGGGGCTTCCCGGTGGCTCAGTCATAAAGAATCTTCCTGCCAATGCAGGGGACCTGGGTTCAATCCCACATGCCACAACTAAGACCCAGCACAGCCAAAAAATAAGTAAATAAAAGAATAAATTTAAGAAAAAGAAGTTTACTATCTGTTTTCTTTTCGGAGTTTTATGATCTCAGGTCTTACATTTAAGTGTTTAATCCATTTTGAGTTAATTTTTTATATAGTGTAAGATAGTTGTCCACTTTCATTCTTTTGCATGTGGCCATTTGGTTTTCCCAACACCATTTATTGAAGTACCAGACATTAATTGATGTGTTTTTAAGGAGAAAGTTTAGAAAATAAATTGAAGATCATCTCTTCACATAGATGTATCTCGAAAAGTAGATTGTGATTGCCAAGGGCTGAGGGATGGGAAAATAGGGAATGATTGCTAAAGCGTATGTGGTTACATTTTTAGTGTGATGACAATGTTCTGAAATTAGTGGTTTTGGTTACACAAGGTGAATAAACTAAAAACCATGGAATCATACACTTTAAAACGGTGAATTTTATGGTATGTGAATTATCTCTCAATTTAAAGAAGAAAGAAAGAAGTGATTTGGGGAATTTCTTTTTTAGGATCCTACACATGGTCTTTTTTTTAAGAATGATATTCCAAAAGGTCACAGAATTCTTTTGTGAAAAGATAGCTGCATCTTTGCATAAAGGGAAGATGAGTAATGTTTACAAATCCCAGGCCTTGCTTGGAAAACCTGCTGCTTCCCTACTGCTTTCATCTTTTGGTGGTGTTGTTTAGTCACTAAGTCATGTCTGACTCTTTGCATTCATCTTTTTAGGAGTAGCTTATCCCTTTGCTTAAGATCTAAGGGTACCTGGGCAAGAACCATTTTTCCAGCAAAGACTAATGGGGTTAAACCCCAGGAATCCTGTGAACTGGCCTCTGCCTATGACTATGTCATGGGAGTCTCAAGAAAGAAAACTTTCAGGAATCAGAAAACTCTCCGAGTTTCCCAAGCAAAAGGCCTAGAAGTCTTTCCAAAAGGCTGAGCACAAGGCCCTGCTCCTCCTTCTGTCTGTCTCTTCAGAAGTGTTGCTCGGCCCCAGCTGGCACAAGAGAATCCAGACACATGAAGTTCTCCACTTTAGGAGTCAGTTTAGACACTGCACTCAGTAGGAAAAAAATGACAGGTAGGGAATAGAATCAGACTGTGTCTGGCCCAGAAAGGGGGAGCTGCCCAGATTTTAGTCTGTGCAGGTAATGCAAGACCTCCCCTGTTCTCACAGCCTGAACTTACTTCCCTCCTCATCTGTGCCTCCCCAACCTTACCATCCTTCAAGATGGGCCCAGAAGTTGCCTCCACCACCACCCCTACTTTACCTGGAATAGTTAGGAAAGAACATGGGCTTTGGGGACAGTCTCCTGTCCAAATCTTGGCTCTGTATCCTGTAACTGTGGGTGAAGAAAGTTGTCTTTCTGAGCCTGTTTCCTTGCTTTGTAATATGTCAGTGCTCACAAAGACTCTGGAGTTAGATGGGCTGAGTGTAAATCTCGCCTTTGCCATTTGATTATCATGGAGCCTCAGACACTTTTATAAACTTTTTTGGTTCTTTGGTTTCTTCATTAAAATGGGAATAATAGCACATACCTATCTCAAAGTGGTTGAAGAGGTTTAAAATAATCCTTATAAAGCACACAGAAGGGTACTTGGCTTACAGCAAAAGCTCAGATATTTGTTTTAATGCTATTGTTATCATTTGCTTAGAAGTATCTGTCCACTCAAGAGATAGTGGGCCTCCAAAACCATGTTTCAGTCATGGACAGCAAATCCCTGGTCACAGACGACTGGGCCAGAGAAGGACATCTGACTGAAGCCGGCTGGGCCAATCAGATTCTTCTGCATAAGGGTCTTAGAGACATGCGGTAAGAGAGTTGGAAGCCCAGTCATGTTAATGGCAGGGCCTGTCAAAAGAGGCAGGCACCCCAGAATACTGCTGAGGTTCCTAGAGCTGCTCTGACTCCAGTCCATTAAGACGCCTGATGGTTTACCTTACCTTTGTATCCAGTGAGATATTCCAGCTGTCTTCCAGTAACATCTCCTTCTTTGGTTAAGCTTTCGTTACTTGTAAGGAAAAGAAGTCTTAATGAATACAAATATATGTACTTTTGTATTGTTACGTATAAATAAAAGTGTACGTATAAATAAAATTTAATGTTTAAGAGCCATATTATTTGAGATTATGCCAACTGCTTTAATAGATAAACCTAAAACTTCAATGGTGTAACCCTATATGATTTACTTCTAACTTAGGCAAAAAGGGATATTAATGGAAAAACTGGTAAAATCGGAATAAATTCTGGAGCTTACTTAATGATACTGTACCAATGCTGGTTTTGGCAAGGGTCGCGGAGAGTCGGACACGACTGAGCGACTGAACTGAACTGAACTGACTGAACTGCAGTAATGTAAGATGATGACGTCAGAGGAAACTAGAACTGAGTGGACAGCATGTGGGAATTCTACTATTGCAATGGACTGAACGTTCATATCCCCCAGATCCATATCCTGAGCCCCATGGTGATGGTATTAGGAGGTGGGTTCTTTCGGAGGTGATTAGTTTCCCCATGAATGGGATTCAGTTCAGTTCAGTCGTTCAGTCGTGTCCGACTCTCCGCGACCCCATGAATCACAGCACGCCAGGCCTCCCTGTCCATCACCAACTCCCGGAGTTCACTCAAACTCATGTCCACAGAGTCGGTGATGCCATCCAGCCATCTCATTCTCAGTCGTCCCCTTCTCCTCCCACCCCCAACCTTTCCCAGCATCAGAGTCTTTTCCAGTGAGTCAACTCGTCGCATGAGGTGGCCAAAGTATTGGAGTTTCAGCTTTAGCATCAGTCCTTCCAATGAACACCCAGGATTGATCTCCTTTAGAATGGACTGGTTGGATCTCCTTGCGGTAGAAGGGACTCTCAAGAGTCTTCTCCAGCACCACAGTTCAAAAGCATTAATTCTTCGGCGATCAGCTTTCTTCACAGTCCAACTCTCACATCCATACGTGACCACGGGAAAAACCATAGCCTGACTAGACGGACCTTGGTTGGCAAAGTAATGTCTCTGCTTTTTAATATACTATCAAGGTTGGTCATAACCTTCCTTCCAAGGAGTAAGCGTCTTTTAATTTCATGGCTGCAATCAGCATCTGCAGTGATTTTGGAGCCCAAAAAAATAAAGTCTGACACTGTTTCAACTGTTTTTCCATCTATTTCCCATGAAGTGATGGGACCAGATGCCATGATCTTCGTTTTCTGAATATTGAGCTTCAAGCCAACCTTTTCACTCTCCTCTTTCACTTTCATCAAGAGGCTTTTGAGTTCCTCTTCACTTTCTGCCATAAGGGTGGTGTCATCTGCATATCTGAGGTTATTTATATTTCTCCCAGCAATCTTGATTCCAGCTTGTGCTTATTCCAGCCCAGCGTTCCTCATGATGTACTCTGCATAGAATAAGCAAGGTGACAATATACAGCCTTGACGTACTCCTTTTCCTATTTGGAACCAGTCTGTTGTTCCATGTACAGTTCTGACTGTTGCTTCCTGACCTGCATACAGGTTTCTCAAGAGACAGGTCAGGTGGTCTGTATTCCAATCTCTTTCAGAATGTTCCACAGTTTATTGGGATCCACACAGTCAAAGACATAACCACTAGAGACACAATGTGGTAACCTGAATTAGATCCCAGAACAAAAAAGGGATATTAATGGAAAAACTGGTAAAATCGGAATAAATTCTGGAGCTTACTTAATAATACTGTACCAATGCTGGTTTTGGCAAATGTACTGCAGTAATGTAAGATGATGACGTCAGAGGAAACTAGAACTGAGTGGACAGCATGTGGGAATTCTACTATTGCAATGGACTGAATGTTCATATCCTCCAGATCCATATCCTGAGCCCCATGGTGATGGTATTAGGAGATGGGTTCTTTAGGAGGTGATCAGTGTCCCCATGAATGGGATTAGCACCCTCATAAACAAGGCCCTAGAGAGACCCCACATCCCCTGTCCCATGTGAGGTTACAGTAGGAAGATGACTATCTTCCTATAGTAGGAAACAGGCCCTCACCAGTCACCAAATCTGCTGGTGCCTTGATCTTGGACTTCCCAGCCTCCAAAACTGTGAGAAATAAATTTCTGTTGTTTATAAGCCACTGGGTCTATCTTTTGTAATAGTCCAAATGGACTAAGATACTATCTTGGCCCCTTTCTGTAAATATAAAATTATTCTAAAGTATAAAGCTTATGAAAAAAGAAAAAGGTTCTCAGAAGGAATGCAGGCATCCATGGTACAAAATAAATAGGAATGCCTGCCCAGGAGGCTCAGATGTTATTAAACAAGGGCAGAAAAAGCACCAGAATCAAATAGGAAGCTTTGGTGGCCCAGGCCTGGTAACAGGACCATCTCCTCTGCCCACATTCAGTCATGTGGCCCCTCCTGATGCAAGGGGTCTGGGAAATGACAGTAACCTCTGGGCTGAGCGGCAACAACTCCGTGCTTTGGAAGGGCATGTGACTCAGCTAGCCATCTGCCACTGGAGTTCAAGCAGCGGAGTCACAAACTTCCTGTCTACCAGTCAAGATTCTAACAGGAAACAGATGTCACACTCCTTAAGAGATTCAAAAAGGTTTCATTTACAAAGTGAAAAAGTTCAAGGTTGAGGGTGGGGATAAGGCAGGACTAGGGCCAGCAGAACCCAGGCCAGCAGAAGTCCCCAAAGGACTTAAATCTTGAGGACAGAATAAGTCCACCATAGCAATAGCACAGTAAGGAGTCCTTAATGGATCCTCAATAAATAGTATTAACTAAATTGCAATAAACTGGAATTTAAAAGCTGGGAAATATATATGGAATGGTCTCCAAGATATATTGTGGGAATATTTAACTGATAGCTGCATGTAATATGAAATTAAAAGATAAAAATGTATGAAAAAAAAAAGCTGGGAAATACATTATAGAGTAAGGCTGATGATGAGTAAAAAAAACAAACAGATTAAAGAATGACTCCTTCAAGTGCAAAGAACTGAGTCAGACAGAACTGTACTTGAGTACTTACTCTGTCATTTCTTGGTGAAATAGGACTTGTTTTTATAAATATTAAAACACTGAATATAAACATATCCCTAAATTGTGTTCCCTAGCTTTCCACCTCTGACTTGAGTCTAGAGGGTGACCGCCCTGGGGCAAGAAAGCGTGGTCCCTTGGTCTCATTTACATGAGAAAGTAGTTATAACATAGAGTGCCCACAACAGCTGAAACAAGATATATACACATATTTTTAATTTTATGGCTGCACAGCAGGTGGGATCTTAGTTCCATGACCAGAGATTGAACTCCTGCTCCCTGCATTGGAAACTCAAGAGTCTTAACCACTGGATCACCAGGGAATTCCCTGATGATATGCTTGCCCGTTCCTAAGACTTTGCCATGGGGCTGGAGTGGAAAGGGAGAGAGTATCACCAGTTCCTTTTAGCCGTGATGGAGAGAAAGGGAATCGAGAAGAGAAGAGGGCACGGACAGTCACAGGGGTCTTGATTTCCTCTCTGCCGACTTTAGGTCTGGAAAGAATGGGGCATCAGGTGCATGGGGCATACGCTAATGTAGGGAGATGTTCTTGCTCAGTTTTAGGGCTGAGAGGGCTGCCCTGTTGTTAATCTAGCAGTTCAGCCCCACCAGGCAGAGAGAAGTTATGAGGTTTTTTTCTCTTGGGATATGACTGAGGCCCAGAGTTTCCCCACCCTCAGCCCTTCCTCAAAGTCAGAAGACAGCTGAGTTGGGTGCCGGCAAGTCTTCCATGGGCAAGGCACCTAGCAGATATTGGCATGGCGTATGTCAGCTATGAGGACTCAGACAATACCTTGAAAGTTCTATACAACCTTCTCCGTGCTTAAAGATGCTGGAGCAGGACACATGGTACCTTTGTGTCTCCACCCGCAATCACACACCTTCTGACGTGACTTCTATCTGGGCCTCCTCAGTAGCAGAGAGTTGGGCCAGATGACCTCTTGAGTTTTCTTTCTGCTCGCTGACTCAGAAAAGGTACTGAATTATTTACTCTTTTATGTTCTACAACCACATTTTTAGCCACTTCTCTGACCTTGCTGTTTACACAATTTCCTTTGCCTTGCTTGCAATTTCTAAAAAGGAAAGTCAGAACATGCTTATCATCATTTTAAAGGCATCTTGGAAACATACACTAATTTCTGAATCATTAAAGGTATTTCTTTTGCCCTCCTGTATTTAACTGAACGGAGATGTATAAACCTGGTATGGGAGGCTCCCAGAAATTCAGGTGAAAACCTCCATCATCCCGATAGGACTCACTGCGAGACTGAGGCTGGAGTCACTGTAATGGTCTTATGTGAGGCAGGAATGTGATATTCTTTAGGCACTAAAAGATATTCAGTTTGACTGGCTGGCTCCATGGTTTGGAAGTTTTCATAAAAGTCTATGGAAGAGACTGGCCAGATATTCACCAAACCCTCTTTTTCTCCCAGCCATTCGAGGAGATTACACTCCGGGGACCCCATCAACATAGGAGTAACTGTGTGACTAAGTTGAATGAGCTGTGAGTGAAAATGGTGTGCACATGTCTGCCCTTGAAAAACCTCTTAGGCAATTATATCATTTTTCTTTTACTTCTGCAACAAATTACCACAAACTTAGTCACTTAACACAACACAAATTTACTCTCATTTCTAGAGGCCATTCCTCCCAAGTCAGTTTTACTAGCTAAAGTCAGGGTGTTAGCAGAACTCGTTTATTCTGAAGGCTCTAGTGGGGAATCCATCTCTTTGCCTTTTTTAGTTCCTGGAGGCCACCCACTGCATTCCTTGACTCTTGATCCCTTCCTTGTATCACTCTGAAATCTCTGATCTTTACATCTACATACTTCTTTCTCCTTTGACCTTCTTGCCTCCCTCTAAAATGAGGACCCTGCTGCTGCTGCTGTTGCTGTTAAGTGGTTACATTTAGGGCACACCCAGATAATCCAGTGGCAGAAGAAAATGGCAATCCACTCCAGTGTTCTTGCCTAGAGAATCCCGTGGACAGAGGAGCCTGGCAGGTTGCTGTCCATGGGGTCGCAGAGAGCTGGACATGACAGAAGCAATTTAGCATGCATGCATACATTGGAGAAGGTAATGGCAACCCACTCCAGTGTTCTTGCCTGGAGAATCCCAGAGACAGAGGAGCCTGGTGGGCTGCCATCTATGGGGTCACATAGAATTGGACACAACTGAAGTGACTTAGCAGCAGCAGCAGCAGATAATCCAGGATAATTCCCCCAATTTAAAAGCCTTACTGTATCTATAAAGTTCCTTTTGCAGTGTAAGATAACATTTACAGATACTAGAGATGAGAATGTGGACATCCTTGGGGGCCATTACTCAGCCTACCACAGTGATCCTATACACTTTGTCTCTCTTTCCATATCTTTGAACTGAAAGGAGAGAATGATAAAGCCCAAAGAAATGAACGAACCACACAACAGAAGGAGGCTGGATGACTGCGTAGGCAGAGTTTCCCTGCCTACTACACAAGATAGACTGTGAAATAAGGGAGAAAACTCTCAGTTCAGATCAGTCACTCAGTTGTGTCCGACTCTTTGCGACCCCATGGACTGCAGCACACCAGGCCTCCCTGTCCATCACCAACTCCCAAAATTTACTCAAAGTCATGTCCATCGAGTCAGTGATGCCATCCAACCATCTCATCCTCTGTCGTTTCCTTCTCCTCCCGCCTTCAATCTTTCCCAGCATCAGGGTCTTTTCCAATGAGTCAGTTCTTTGCATCAGGTGGCCAAAGTATTGGAGTTTCAGCTTCACCATCAGTCCTTCCAATGAATATTCAGCACTAATTTCCTTCAGGATTGACTGGTTTGATCTTGCAGTCCAAAGGACTCTCAAGAGTCTTCTCCAACACCACAGTTGAAAAGCATCAATTCTTCGGCGCTCAGCTTTCTTTATAGTCCAACTCTCATAGTCATACATAACTACGGGAAAAACCATAGCTTTGACTAGACAGGCCTTTGTCGGCAATGTAATGTCTCTGCTTTTTAATATGCTGTCCTCCCATAGGTCTTACTGTGGTTCCTTGAACTTCCTGGCCCCCTGACTCTCAGTTTGACCATGGGACTTGATTTGGTCCATAACGTGTGAGTGGGAGTGACTGACTGTGTGCCTAGGCTTTACTAAGACATTGCTCGTGCTTCCACTTGCACTCATATGTGTCTGCCACTCTCATGAACTTGCACTGCCCTGAGCTTGTCCAGATCAGCCAAACACCAGCTGACCCACAAATCTGTGTTTATAATGAGTAATTGTCATTTTAAGGCAAAAGATTTTGGAGTGGTTTACTAGATAACAATGACTAACGTATGTTTTCCTCTAGGAGTTTTATGGTTTTGCATTTTATATTTATGATCCATTTTGAGGGGTTATGTTTGAAGGGTATAAGGTCTGTGTCTAATTTTCTTTTGCATGTGGATGTCTAGTTGTTACAGCACCATTTGTTGAAAACTAAAACGCTTTTAAATGATATTTACATCTGTATAATATAAATGTCAGCTCCATGGATGTTCCCAAGCGCTTTGAAATTCAAATGAGGTTTGGTTCAAACACCCATCCCCCGAGTCTCTGAGGATACTCTGGGGCTTAGTCTTCTCTCGGTCCTCCGGTTGAGTCTTCCTTCCAGCAACACTACAGCCCTTCTACTCAGTGTTTCTTCTGTTTTTCCCCCACCTTGTCCCCCAATTTCTTCACCCTGAAACATCACTCATCCAAGCAGATATTATCAAAGGAAGAGAACCATGGAGGAGATGATGTTCCAGGGCAGAATGACCTAAAGAGGATTTTAATATTTCTGAACTTAAAAATCCCTGGTCCATTTTTTCTTATGGTGAATTCATTCCATACCTGTTCCATCCAAGTTGTGCAGGGTCCCTCTTGGGGTCACTGTCATATGATACTTTAGCGAACATTTTTTTTTTAAAAGGCAGCCCTTCTTCAGCAGCGTTTGCAATATTCAGCACAACAACAGAAAGTGGGCCAGGTTTCAGCATCGGTTTCCCTTCATCTTGCTTTAGTCCCCATCCTTCCCTTACTTACTGGTCCTCAATCCCTCAAATTCTCATTCATTTCTTACAGAGCAGGTTAGTTCTTTCTTTACAGGCTCCAGGCCATCCAAGTTATTCCCAAAGGTTTCATCTTCATAATTAATTTTAAAATGTGCTCAGTTTTAACAATTAGAACTCCAAAAGGAACCCTGGGGTGTTGACTTTTTTCTGTCACTACGTGTACATCATGATGATGGTGATAACGACAATAGCCCTTAAGTAAATATAAGTTATCACATGAGGAGAAAAATGGTCTTTTCCAGGAAAATCAATAGTCCTTTCTGTGACATTATACCCCTGTATACCACAGAATAGAAACCAGAGTCTCTAAAGTGCTTTAAGCTCTCAAAATTAAAAACACTGATCTCTGCAGATGCATTCTGTAAATGTATAAGTCTGGCAGAAAGCCAGCAAGTTCCTGGAAGACAAAAGGATGTCAGCCCAGCTTTACAAAGCATATGTATTGTCATCACATTCTTTAACAGACCAAGAGGAAACAGAGGCATGGGCCATGTCCATGACATAGAGTATTTCTACAATTTTAAGGCATACCAAGAGCATTTGGGAGAAAGAAAAAAGGCAGTACATTAGATGTTCACACCAGCATTAGGTTACATCCATCCTGATTTCGGAACTTTAAAATGAGAACAATAAACTGTATCTCAGAAGTAAGGAGTACTGTCCTCTCTGTTTACGTCTTCTTTAGCATATTGTTCTGTATCCTGAAGAAAAAGTTATTTCAATAATAGTATTGCTAAATACATGCAAAATAAGCTTTCAAATAGAAATGATAGAATCAGTATATTCAAAAATAGGCATAATGTTAATCGAATAGTCTCTTGACTCAAACTACAGGATATAAAAAATTTGGTGAGGCTATGAATAGCAGAGAACAACTTCTCTAAATCTAGTTTTCTCATCTACAGAATACGTAAAATAAAGTACCACCATCCTGACAGGTGTGAAGACTGAATGAAATAACACATGTAAAGTGCTCAGCATAGTGCCTGGAACACAATACTGTCTCCTGCTCTGCAGAACTTCAGAAGGAACCGCCAAGAGAAGGCTGGGGTGTTACTTATTCCTGGTACTATTCAACCCAATCCAACAAATACTTCATAGCCATCCACTTTATGCTAAGAATTGGGCTGGGAGGTGCTATAGGAGAAAATAAAGAAGAGTTCTGTGCCTATCTCGCCTTAGGAAGAGAGAGCAGATGAGAAATATTGGGCACATTTAATTTTATTAACTGAACTTCATATTTAAATATTGACTATGCTATACTTAAGTTATCAAATATATTAAACTTTAGGTATTAAGTAGGTTAGGGGCTTCCCTCCTTGCTTAGATGGTAAAGAATCTATCTGCAATGCAGAAGACCTGGGTTCAATCCCTGGCCCTGGAGAAGGGAATGGCAACTCACTCCAGTATTGTCTAGAGAGTTAATTCCACGTTTAGAGAATTAAGCCTAGTGGACTACAGTCCATAGGGTCATAAAGAGTCAAACATGACTGAATGACTAACAACACATTAAGTATGTTATGTTGCTTTAAATATACATACTTAATGTATATTGTTTTATATACATGATTCTGAGATAATTCTGTATTGGTTAGTACACAGACAAAAAATATTTTATTTTTAAGTGGTACTCACCCTTGCTTCCTCAAGAATATTAAAATAAATGAGCCAACTGAAGCAGAACCCTCATCCCTAATTACTGGCCTTAGTAAATGCAGGGACTGCAGCCAGGGAATTAAAAGACTCTTGCTCCTTGAAAGAAAGCCAGTCAGTCCTAAAGGAAATCAACCCTGAATACTCATTGGAAGGACTGATGCTGAAGTTCCAATACTCTGGCCACCTAACGCAAAGAGCTGACTCAACCAACTTTAAAGACCCTGATGCTGGGAAAGACGGAGGAGAAGGGGGCGACAGAGGATGAGATGGCTGGATGGCAGCACTGACTCAATGGACATGAATCTGAGCAAACTCCAGAAGACAGTGAAGGACAGGGAAGCCAGGTGTGCCACAGTCCATGGGGTCACAAAGAGTTGGCCATGACTTAGCAACTGAACAACAAGGAGGAGTGAATGAATGAAAAACTACCCCTTATCTCCTTTTCCCCCATTTTTAAAGTCTTCATTGAATTTGTTACATTATTGTTTCTGTTTTATCATTTGGCTTTTTTGGTCCCAAGGCCAGTAGGACCTTAGTTCCCTGACTAGGGATTGAACCTTCACCCTCTGCACTGGAGGGCAGTCTTAACCACTGGAGCGCCAGGGAAGTCCCTACCCACTACTTCTGAAATAGCAAACTTGAAGATGTACTAGGACATGAAAGTGAAAGTGTTAGTCGCTCAGTCGTGTCCAACTCTTTGCAACCATATGGACTATAGCCCACCAGGCTCCTCTGTCCATGGAATTCTCCAGGCAAGAATGTTGGAGTAGGTAACCATTCCCTCCTCTAGGTATCCTGACCCAGGGATCGAACCCAGGTCTCCTACACTGCAGGCAGATTCATTACTGTTTGAGCTGTATGGCAGGTCCTTGTTCCTGATGATAAAGAGTAAATGACCTTGAAGGATACTTTAAGATTACAGGTTATCCTAGGTACCTGTACTAGCCAGTTTCCAAGAGGGCTCCTAGAGATCCTTGCTGCTGATAACAGCAGCCTCAGGCAAAACCTGATTGTACCCTCATGAAAGATTCCAAGCAAGAATTTCCTAGCCAAGCCCTTTCCAAATTCCTGACCCATATGTGATTACTGTTGTTTGAAGCTACTACATTTTAGGACAACTTATTACAGATACAGAATGCACTGAGGTGAGGTTAAGTCATTGAAGGTTACTAAGTGGAGCAGTAAATGGTCAGACATGCATCTAGAAATAATTCTGCCTTCGAGGTAGAAGTTGGATGAAGTGGGTGGACACTGAGAATCTAAAGGTCAGACACTACTGAGGAAGGGATCATACCATCCAGGAGCGAGGAAGTAGGGACTGAGACCACGTGGCGATCAAGCTGCAGGTTAGAGAAAACTTCAGAAGCAGAGACCTGATTGAAATAAAAAGTGCTTATATGGGGTTTGTTAGCACTGCTTCTGGGGAGACACAGGTTCTAGGAGAACTTGAACTGTGTTCCGCCATACTACAAAATGGGGGAGGCTTATAAAGGCAAAAACTGTAAGGTTAGAGTCAGTTAAATGAGCTCTTTATCAAGAATTGTAATTGGAACTGCCAAGAAGTCAGGGTGCTTATTAAGTAAGGATTGGTTGAGGTCTGAAATGGTCACACAGTTGCAAACAGAGTCCCTGAGACCATTAAGTTGCAGCTGGCAGGTGGTGTCCTTGGGTCTGGTATAGTTCAGACTTATATAATTCAGGTTCTCACTGATGGAGAGACTGCTAGAGACCAGATCCTAAATGGCTCCCTGACTCCATTTTTGTATGCCTGAACTGTGATGACTCCATTATAATTTCTCTTTGTCATCAGGATCAACAAGTGTTTATAAAAGATAGAATCGCCTCCATTAAAAGACTGATGGGCTGTGACAGGAAAGATAGAGACTAAAGTAATTTGTGTTCTTTTTTTTTCCTTCTAGAATCTTGCCAAACGTATAGATTCCCCAGCTTTGGCTATTTGCTGAAGAAAGAGTCAGTCCCATGCTATTTCTCCATCTCAGCTCAGAAATCTCCTTTTGAAGGTCTCACTCTTATCTAAGATAAATGTATTTACCTAGTTGTGCTTTGTGGATTTATAGTAAGTACTAGATAGAAATATCTTCCCATAACTTGGGAGGCGGGTATGTGAGTATCGCCCTTAAACTAAGTGTTCTTTAAAATATTTTGTTCTTCAAGGTTTTTCTTACATCAGCATTTATCTATTTAAGAAACAATAAAAATGTAGTCTTCATTTCAAATGTTCTTTTCAGTTACTTAATATTTTTAAGACATCAATAATGTAATCTAGTTTTAATAGTAAATTGACTTACTTTAAATTCAAACTTACACATCTGCCCATTAGGAAATTAGCCAAGGCCTCCTTCGGCATTCTCTCGGCGGGCGGCGGCTGCTGAGTGGGACGCAGGTAACCCCTGCCCACACAGGGAGTCTCCCCGCCTTCCGCTTTCCGCTAGTGCCCAAGCTTGCCAGCATGGCCGTGGTGCTGCCCAATCGCTCGCAGAACGGCTGGCCCCGGGGAGTCACCCAGTTCGGCAACAACTACATTCAGCTGACCAAGCCCCTCACCCTGGAGCGCACCATCAACCTGTACCTTCTTACCAATTCCCTTTTTGGTACGCAAGAGCCCCTCTATGAGAAGGACAGCTCTGTTGCAGCCAGATTTCAGCGCATGAGGAGGGCTGTAGAACTGGTTTTGATTGTCCATGATCACGGGCTACCCCATGTGTTACTACTACAGCTGGGAACAGCTTTCTTCAAATTACCTGGTGGTGAGCTTAACCCAGGAGAAGATGAAGTTGAAGAACTAAAACACTTAATGACAGAGATATCGGGTGGTCAAGATGGAAAATCTCATGGACAGAGGAGCCTGGAAGGCTGCAGTCCATGGGGTCGCTGAGGGTCGGACACGACTGAGCAACTTCACTTTCATTTTTCACTTTCATGCATTGGAGAAGGAAATGGCAACCCACTCCAGTGTTCTTGCCTGGAGAATCCCAGGGACGGGGGAGCCTGGTGGGCTGCGGTCTATGGGGTCGCACAGAGTCGGACACGACTGAAGCGACTTAGCAGCAGCAGCAAGATGGAGTCCTGCAAGACTGGGTCTTTGTTGACTGCACTGGCAACTGGTGGAGACCAAATTTTGAACCTCCTCAGTATCCATATATTCCTGCACGTATTACAAAACCTAAGGAACATAAGTTGTTTTTGGTTCAGCTTCAAGAGAAAGCCTTGTTTGCAGTCCCTAAAAATTACAAGCTGGTAGCTGCACCACTGAACTGTGTAACAATGCACCTGGATATGGACCCATCATTTCTAATCTCCCCCAGCTTTTAAGCAGGGTCAATTTTATATACAACCAAACTGCTGCACAGCAGAGAAGTAAGAGAAGCCATCTCTGTGAGCATAGCTATACACAGCATAGAATAAACATCCAGGAAGAGTTTTTTTGGTATTTTCTCTTTCCCAGTCCTGAAATTACCACCTACTTTCTATTATCTGAATAGTAAAGTTAATATGAAAAGCTTGATTGTGCTGTTAAAAAAAAAAAGAAAAGAAATTAGCTAAGAAAAAACAGGGACATTAATCTCCTAAAGTTTTTTTTTAAGCCTTTTTTTTTTAACTTTGGAGAAATCTTTTGGGAATAACTAGTTTTTACTTTGAACAAACATTTATCTGTAGTTCAGTAATTCTTTCCATTTACCTCAGACTCCTCTCTTGACCTGTTATGGTTTTGACCCTAAACAAGACTCTCTTTCTTTGCTCAAGTGGTACTGTTAGGGATTTCCCAGCTACCTGTGTGAACCTAAGAAACATAATACTTCTGCTTAAAAACCATGTTTGAGCTCATGAAAAGAAAAGTGAAAGTGTCAGTCGCTCAGTTGTGTCTGACTTTTTGTGACCCCATGGACTGCAGCCTGCCAAACTTCTCTGTCTGTGGAGTTCTCCAGGCAAGAATACTGGAGTGGGTTGCCATTCCCTTCTCCAGGGGAGCTTTGCAACTCAGGGGTTGAACCTGTGTCTCCTGCATTGCAGGCGGATTCTTTACTATCTGAACCACAAGGGAAGCCCCCATTTGAGCTCATGCAAATCAATTAAAAAACAAACAAACAAACACAAAGCAACCCAATCGAAAAAATGGGCAGAAGATATAAATAGACATTTCTCCAAAGAAGACATACAGATGGCCAACAGACACATGAAAAGATGCTCAACATTGCTAATCATTAGAGAAATGCAAATTCAAAACTCCAATGAGATACCAGCTCACACTGGTCAGAATAGCCATCATTAAAAAGTCTACAAATAACAAATGCTGGAGAGGGTGTGGAGAAAAGGGACCTTTCCTACACTATTGGTAGAAATGTAAGTCGGTGCTTTCACTATGGAAAATAGTATGGAGGTTCTTCAAAAAGCTAAAAATAAAATTGTCATATGATCCAGCAATCCTACCCCTGGGCATATAATTTAAAAAGATACATAGATCTTTATGTTCATAGCAGTGCTAGTCACAATAACCAAGACATGGAAACACTTAAATGTTCACTGACAGAATGAATGCAAAAGAAGCTGTGGTATATATATACACAATGGAATACTACTTAGCCATAAAAAGAATGAAATAATGCCATTTACAGCAACACGGATGGACCTAGAGATTATCATACTAAGTGAAGTAAGTGAGAAAGAAATACCATATGATATCACTTATATGTGGAATCTAAGATATGACACAAATGAACTTATCTGTGAAACAGAAACAGACTCACAGACATAGAGAATAGATCTGCAGTTGCCAAGGGGGAGGTGGGGCAGGTGAAGGATGGGTTGGGAGTTTGGGATTAGCAGATGCAAACTATTATATGCAGAATGGATAAACAAGTCCTACTATCTAGCACAGGCAACTATACTCAGTATCTTGTGGTGAACCATAATGGAAAATAATATGAAAAAGAATATATATATAAATATGTGTATACATATATGAGTCACTTTGCTATATAGCAAAAATTAGCACAACATTGTAAATCAACTATAGTTGAATAAAAATTAAAAAATCTTTAAAAATCCCTGTGGGGAATTCCCTGGCAGTCCCGTGGTTAAGACTTGGCGCTTTCATTGCCGTGGCCCTGGGTTCGATCTCTGGCCAGAGAACTAAGTTCCTGCAAGCTGCGGGGAAAAAAAAAGAAAAAAATCCCTGTGTTTGAATCATTTCAAAGAAATATAGAGCACAGATCACAGTAAGGTTCATTCCAGGATAGGTTGTGTAGTAAGAGTTCAGGGTACTTGGAAAGCTCCCTTCCAGAGGCTACTTTTCCTTTGTTTTTCCATATTCTGGGATCCCATTACTAGATAAGCATGATTCTAGCAGTAACTCTGATGGGTGGGATTTTCCCCACACTAAGCAAATCTCTGACACCAGCTGACTGTCCTAAAATCCAACTCAATTCTGACACTATCTGACCAAACAGCATCAGATCCTACGGATTGAGGGCTCAGTCCTGCAAGACTGCCCCTACTTCAGATGCCAATCACAAGTCCAGATAGTTACCTGTGCTTCTGACCCAATAGCTGGAAATTAGAGGTTTCCATGACTCCCTTCTGGGGTGCAATTAATTTTCTAGAGTGACTTGGGGAACTCATAAACCAGTTTACTCACTGGATTACTGGTTTATTACAAAGGATATTAAAGGACTGGAATCAACAGCCAGATAATAGAGATATATAGGGGGAGGTCCTAAACAAAGGAACTTCTGTCCCCATGGAGTCTGGGGCCCAGCAGTGGCACGTGAAGACATTATGGTTCACCAATGCAGAAGTTCTCCAAATCCCATCCTTTTGGGTTTTTACGGAAGCTTCATTACATAGGCATGATTGATTAAATCATTGGCCACTGGTGACTAATCAACCTTAGCTCTCCTCTCCTCCCTGGAAATGGAAGCATGGGACTGAAAGTTCCAATCCTCTTATTACTTGGTTGGTTCTCTTGGCCTCCTGCCTTCAGTCTGAGGTGCAGCCCGAAAGTCACCACTCCATCACAAAAGGCACCTTGGTCATTCTCTTCACTTGGGAAATTCCAAGGGTTTTAGGAGCTCTGTGCTAGAAACAAGGATAAGACCAAATATATATTTCTGAGTATGAATGACAACATCACAGTGAATCATTAGATGACTCCAAGAGTCCCTTACTAAATTGTATGTGACCTTTGTCACATATGTCAACGAGAAAGGTCACATACAATTTAGTAATTAATCAATAGTAGATCTAAGAAAGAAATGGAAAATTGTAGTGCTGCCAATCTGAGGATTATAACCTGGGAAACAGTCTTTCAGAAAGTTCCGAGGACTATTTCCTTCTTTAGAGGTCAAAGTACAGTGGTATAAGTCTTTAAGACAAAGGGCTATAGTCAATTGACAGTTTACACAATCCAGATTTACACATGGCTCTTGGCCCCTTACAAGGTTAAGAAGGAAGGTTATCTCCTAAGGAGCTGTGAGCCTTTATGACATTAAGAAGGAATTTTATCTCCTAAAGAAAACTGGTTAAAGCAGATGCACAACATGTGCTAAAGGAGATGCCGGAGGCCCAAACAGGCAAAGAAAAATTTTATTTAAAAATTTAAATTTAAAAATTAAAATTTTTCTTGTCTTGCCATAAAATGTGAAATTTATTTCAGCACGTTGTAGTAAAAGATTTTCCACTGCCCCTAGGTTCACTCTCCACCCACCTTCGGCCTGCTGTATAGGGTGGCTGACCCCTACAGATTAGTTCAGTGCCTTTGACTTCCAGTTGGGTTTAACCAACGACGATCCCTGGGAGAGATCAGTGGAAGAGAGGATAGTGAAGCTGTTCGGGGAACCGCTGACTGAAACCGCCTGCCCTGGCCAGGTACCACAGGAATCAGACACTCACATGAGTCATCTCACAACAGGAGGTCTTGGTAAAGAATGTGGAACTAACAAGCTACCACCAACTGGAAGAATTCTGGAAAGGTCAAAACAAGAGAGGAGACTCCAGCCCACATGTCCTACCAACCTCCCAGAATCCTTCTCGCTGGAATCCATCTTGGCTGAGCAATCCACGGGCCACCAGGAAGGACCCTGAGTCAGAATGATTGGCCAGAGACAACTGGAAACTAACCAAATTACCATTAAACCTGAGACTTAGAGCCACGTGGAAGAGCAGTTCTCCTGGGTTCCCTTACCTTATTATTCTCCGCCTGGGCACCTCTTCCCAAAAGAGTCTCTTGCTTCATTAGCACTTGTGTCTCCTCTGACAATTCATTTTCAAGTGGAAGATAAGAGCCCACTCTCAGGCCCAGAAGGTGCTGTTATAACTGCCCAACTTCAAGCCTGAAAGGTCACCTTGGGCAGCCTGGGTCCCATGACCAAAGGTCACAGCTCCTCTTCTGGCAAGTTCCATGTGTCTCTAGAGAATCTGCTCACTCCCTGCATCCTTCTGGGAGTAGGGGTGGGGGTACCCTTGGGACTACTGTCCCTTGTACCCTTAGGACTGCTGTCCCTTGTGGTCTCTCCTTACACACTACATGTACTTGTGTAAATAGTACCTTTATTAAACCCACCTTGAATTATCCTAATTTGAGTGCACCATCTGTTTCCTCCTGGGACTTTGACAGATACTCCTTGATAGAAGCAATTTACTGAGCTACTATTGGCCATAAACATCCAATTATAAATTATGAGATTGCTTTTCAATATATAACTACCTAAGGCTGAGCTCCAGAGAAGACAATGGCAAGCCACTCCAGTACTCTTGCCTAGAAAATCCCATGGATGGAGGAGCCTGGTAGGCTGCAGTCCGTGGGGTCGCTATGGGTCGGACACGACTGAGCGACTTCACTTTCACTTTTCACTTTCCACTTTCACACATTGGAGAAGGAAATGGCAGCCCACTCCAGTGTTCTTGCCTGGAGAATCCCAGGGAAGGGGAAGCCTGGTGGGTTTCCGTCTATGGGGTCACACAGAGTCGGACACGACTGAAGTGACTTAGCAGCAGCAGCAGCAAGGCTGAGCTTGGAGGGAATGGGACCTACAAATAAAGCTTCATAGAGATAAAAGAGAAATAACACAAAGCAACAGGAAGAGCAAGAGGTTTGAAATGAGGAGATCTCAGTTTGAGTTTCAGATCAGCAGTTTACAACACTTCTGGGCCTCATTTTTCAATAAAGTAAGAGTTTTAAAATAGATCAGCAGTTTTCAATTTGCATTTCACAAAACCCCACAGCTTCACAGAGGTACCTCAATGTCCACTAGCTTGGGAGGGGAGAGAGGCAAAGAAAAGATAGGTAGACAGAGACAGAGCCCCACCCCGGCTCCAACCAGGGCAGCTGTGCTGCAAGCTTTACGTGGAACGAGATAACCAAGGATGTGACTGAGGAGTCCAGATCAAGGACAGGCTATTTTGCTCTGGAGATTTCTCAGGTCACGGATGCAAAACTGGGTATTCCTGCTGCCAGTCCTCTAGGGAAAAGTGGGCTTTGACGTGTGTGTGTGTGTTTACAGAGCAGTTTGGGATTTCTGCCCTCGGTGTACAGTAACAGACTTCCCTAGTGGCTTAGTGGTAAAGAAACTGCCTGCCAATGCAGGAGACCCAGGTTCGATCCCTGGGTCAGGAAGATCTCCTCGAAAAGGAAATGGCAACCCACTCCAGTATTCTTGCCTGGGAAATATCAGGGACAGAGGAGCCTGGAAGGCTACAGTCCATGGGGTCACAAAGAGTCAGACATGACTGAGGGATGAACACACAAAGGGTGCGGCACCCTTTCTGTCACAAAGCATGGAAATCCTCTCTGTGTGCAATAACACTGGGTGGGGACGAACATCCCCCCTCCCTCTTCTAGGACCCATTGCAGGTATCTGTGGTGCAGGGCAATCAGGCAATGTTTCTAGGGTGCTGGAAGCTGTCCAAATCTGATTTCCCACACCCACACTCCCAGTAGAGACCAGTAGGCAAGTTAAGTGCAGCATGAGTTTTAGCCCTCTGGTCCCAGCATGAGTTTTAGCCCTCTGGTGTTCATGGATTTGTAACAGAGGAATTTTACAGAGGGAAGGAAGAAAGGATTTTCCTGAGACTGGTGTGTGTGTGTGTTTGTCTGTTGTTTTGATGTTAAAAGGGTTGTGATTAAATTTTAGACCCCTATTTGGTAGAAGCGACATATGTTCATGACATAGAGATAGTGTGCAGTACATAATAGGTGCTCAATAGCTGTGGAATAAGTGAATTCATGGATGAAAAGTGCATGGATCCTGGGTCACACTGCATTAGAAGCTAAGAATTCTGCTTTTAAATACACGAATGAAAAGCAGTAAGCTAGTTCACATGGGCAATATGGTTTGCTCTGGCTAATGAGCGTGCACATACCTGTTCTGGCTAGATTCCTCTTGCAGGTTCCTCAGGGACTATCAGGAAAGGCTTCTGGCCACCCCTCCTGGCCAGTAGCCAGGAACAGTAGGGCAAGAAAAGGAGAGCAGGGCAAGAAAAAGAACAGAAAAGTCAAAATTTCAACTGATGCACATTTTTAATCTTTGTCTTTGTTATTTTATTTCCATTACAGTTCAACAAGCTCAAAAAAGACTTAAATGGTTTAAAGCTGCAAAGTAAACTCATTAGATTTTTTTCCCTGACTTTTCATTTTGAAATAATCATACATTTACAGGAAATTGAAAAGTTAGTACAGAGAGACTAGTGTATACCCAACTGTATACCCAACAACAAAATATTTTTAATGTAAAATCTAGTTTTAAATATTTGGGGGCCACTTTACTCCATTTAATCTTTCTTCTGAAATGCTGATTACTTTAAAACTTAGGATCCAACAGACAAAATTTATATTCTTGCCCGCAAAATCTCATGGACAGAGGAGCCTGGAGAGCTACAGTCCATGGGGTCGCAAAGAGTCAGACACGACTGAGTGGCTAACACTTACTTACTTAAAATGGTATTTCTGATTAAGAAATCAAGTGGGAACAAAAAAAGTCACCACTCTCTCTTTTTCAGATGATAAGCCTTTAGAAAAAAGATCACTCAGTAGGAAATATACAGAGATTAAGTATTGTATTTACATGTTTCCAAAAATTTTGAGTCCTCTGTGAACTATTAGCTGCCTGGCTTTCTAGAAAGCAACCAGCAGAGGGCACTCTAGCCTTCAAAGACTGCAGAAAAAAACCCCAGAATTGCCAAAAGTCTTATCTTTTACCTTCTGCAAGTTACTTTTCACCTTATTATGAGCTTGCCTGTTGGATGACTGCTGAGTTTTGTGTGTGTGTGTCTGTGTGTGATTAAAATAAAAAATTATGAACTCCCAATTAGCCGTCTTAATATTACACAAATAATTTTATTATTAAATCCAATGTTCTTGCATCAGTATTCCCCAGTTACTCAAATTTGTCTTTGAATTATTTTTATGATACAGGATTCCCAGAGATAACTTACACATGATTATCAGGGTTTAATAATCCTGAACACTTGCCTGAATCCACATCCATTGCCTGAACCTAAGTCCAATGCAGGTGTATTTCCGCGCCAGCCTTTAATTAACCTGTAAAAACACCGATGCACTCCAAGCAGTTTGGCAGGGCAACAAAGCATGCTCTTTTTCCACCTTTTATAAACAGTGCACAAATAGGATTATAACTTCCCCACGAACATGCACATGAAACTAGAATTTCACCAGAAATAAACATGTGTTTTAGATGCATCAAAGTTCCTCTGGAATTCGGAGGAAAACTATTTTTGCCAAAGATCTAGCATAGGTCAGGCACTTGCTAGGTGTTTCCTGGACATAAGCTTCATTTCAGACTCCTATTGTCGAGCCTAGTCAAGGCTATGGTTTTTCCCGTGGTCATGTATGGATGTGAGAATTGCACTGTGAAGAAAGCTGATCGCCGAAGAATTGATACTTTTGAACTGTGGTGTTGGAGAAGACTCTTGAGAGTCCCTTGTACTGCAAGGAGATCCAACCAGTCCATTCTAAGGGAGATCGATCCTGGGTGTTCATTGGAAGGACTGATGCTAAAGCTGAAACTGCAATACTTTGGCCACCTCATGCGACGAGTTGACTCACTGGAAAAGACTCTGATGCTGGGAAGGGTTGGGGGCGGGCGACAGAGAATGAGATGGCTGGATGGCATCACCGATTCTGTGGACATGAGTTTGCGTGAACTCCGGGAGTTGGTGATGGACAGGGAGGCCTGGCGTGCTGTGATTCATGGGGTCGCAGAGAGTCGGACAAGACTGAGCGACTGAACTGAACTGAACTGGATTATCGAGCCTACCTTACAGCTGGGGAAACAAAGATGCTCAAAGACATCCAGCTAGCTAGTGGCAGGGGGAGAAGCAAACCCAGATGTTTCTGGCCCCGGGAGCCTTTTCACGCGGCAACTCCGGTCTGTGTTCAGCCACTCTGCCACGAATTTCCCTGGCACTTTCTGGGACTATATTTCACAGGGAGGTTCACTTTCAGTGATTCCTGGTTGTTTGTATTTTGGAATTTGCCTGTTGACTGAATATACCGTCTGTTGTTATGAAATTGCCCCAAACCAGGGTAATAACGGTTTAAAAAAAGAAAGAAACAAAGAAAGAACTTTTTTTTTGTAGGGGCTGACTGTTGGGAGATGGGGGTTGGGCAAGGGCAGTGAAGGAAGACTTGTTTTTCACTCTATTTCTGTAATGTTTGAATATTTTATGAACATATTCATGCAATATTTTTTGCAGCATTTTTAATAGAGAAGGAAAAAAAAAGAACCTTTCCAGGAAAATATGAAAAAACAATGTAGAAGAGGCCACAATGCAGTATATGTTCTCTTTTTTATGATATATTTATAGTAATTCGAAGATAAAGACCTCTTTTGAGAGAGGGAGAAAGAGGACCAAAGTTTCATTATATGACTATTCTCTTCTCTTCATCCCTCACACCCTACACTCAGAAACACAAACAAAAGCCTCTTATTGTTTCCCCTGACGAAACAATGATGACTAAGTGAATAAATCATCCGGTCACCAAAACTTCATTCCCAGTCATTTGACACCATTTAGGGAATACTATGTTGGAAATGTGCAGCTGTTCGAATCCCCATCAGCACCACCCCTTCAGATGAGCAGATCCAAGGAATAGGAAAGAAGTAGTCAATACAACAGTTTCTAAATAAACGGTGGATGTTCCATGTCAACAATCACGCTCTTAATTTGAAGGTGAAAACATGTTTCTTTCTCCCTTTCTTCCCAACTCCAGCAGAGATTATTTTCACACTAAATTGGAGGAAATAAGGTTACATATTTTTAGGGTTAAATTTACAGTCTGTTAAATTCATTCACGGTCCTACGAACAACTTTAAAGTAAGGTTTGTGCCAGGAAACTGAAGTACAATGGGGTTAAATTTTAGACGCGGAGAGGGTTGAATAACCTCTCCCTGGTGATTCAGTATCTGCTGAGAAGAGTTCACAGCAGAGAAACTCGACAACAGGAAAGTCAGGACACTTCCCTCTCCTCTATTACTCATACTGCTTTGCAACCTTATTAAAGCTGGTGCATTGTGGAAGCTCTATTTATTCTAGTTATTCTGGCACAAATTTCCTTGTTAGGTAGCAAGAGCACCTCAAACCTCTTTTCAACATTTAGCAGTCAGTATCCTCCGTTCTCTTGTTCTCCCCTGCTTGAATAACCTGGAATGCTTCTGTGTTCAGCAGTGCCTCCTGTGTGGGGCACATTTTGTACATATATATTATTATATACATTCACGTTTGCATATACATATGCATCACACATACACGTATATACTTGTGTGTATGTTATATGTCTTAAGAAACTGCCTACAGAGCAGACTTTCCTTTCACCTGCCTTTACTGGTTTTCTCTCTAATCCTTTTAAAACCATTGAGTTGACAGGTTTGTTCTTCACAGTTTTTCAAGGTACTCATATGCATAAGATCTAGCCAACAAGCAGAATGGATTGCTGTAGTCACTGTGGCTATGTTCACCTATTTGATATCTTTATTCTCTTGCTTCTCAAGACTTCTTGGCAAATATGCTTCTCAGATAACAATTCATCAATTTAAGGTGGCCTTTTGTTTTTAATAGTACGAAAATTTATTGTTTTACGTAGCAAGAAGTCCAGAGGTGGGGCGGCTTAGGAGTTGGTTAGCTCAGTGGATCAATGTTGTCAGGGACACAGATTCTTTCCACTGTTCCCTGGCCATCCCAACTTAATTGGCCTTCGTCCTCCCACTTGTCCCTTCGGTCTCATCAGCAACTTCTCTTCCTGATGATTATTCTGGGCTCTTTCTCCCGTTTTCCTTACCTGAAGGAGTTCTGCCTCAGGAGATCTGAAGGTCTGGGATTTTGCACCTCTAGCCTGCCCTCTACCTTTCCCCTCCAGAAGGTTACCTGATCTGACTCCAGCTGGCATAGGTCTGGGTCCCAAGGCCCCTCTTCTAGAGAAGTAATTTGCACCTTGAATTTAAAACCATGCACAGCTCAGGGGTAGGGTTCACTTCCTCATTACCTGGGCACCCCCCCCCCTCTCCCCACCCCTGGTTCTTCTGGGTCTCCAGTGTGCTTTGCTACTCCTCTGGCCTGGAAGTCTTCCAGGGTTCAGAATGATCTGTCCCCTAGGAAAGTCACCATCCTATGGCTCCCCCTAGCTCCTCTGTGACTCTCTTCACCTTCCCTAGGGACAGAGTCAGGTTCCTAACTCCAGTCATGGCCTGCTGGTCTTGTCACCTTCCTGTTCTGTCAGTTCTTTGACTTGAACATGCCCCAAGCTGAATGCCCCATTCCTTTTCCACCCAGACTTGTCATCATATAGCTGCTGTTAACAGGTATCATCCTATTGCAATATGGTTTAAAGCTAAGATCTGAAAAGTAGTGGGATTATATTCAGTACAAGTCACTTTTTCAAGAAGTACATGGGCCAAAAATGAAGATGACAAACTTCTGCATTTAGTCATGAGGCCCACTGCTGTAAATAAAAATTAAGAGGAAAACAACAGTTCTAGCTCCAAAGGGGAAAGGTTTTTGGATTTCAGAGTGAATGGATGACAATTAAATGCAATGTGTGGTCTTTTTTCCTTTTTATTCTTTTTGAAATCTATATTAAAAGAAAAAAAAACCTACAAAGGATATTGCTGGGACAAATGAAAATATTTTAATATGAACTGTGTATCAGATTATACTAGTGCGTTACTGTTAAATTTCCTGAGTGAGAGTCTTATTCCATGTAGGAGGAATGTCCTTGTTCTTAGGAAATACATGCTAACGTATTTTGGGATGAAGTGTCAGTGTCTATAATTAACTCTAAATGGTTCAGCCAGAAATAAAAAATTAAAGAGAGAAAGCAAATGGGGAAATTCAATTGATGAATCTAAATGAACAGTATATGTTGTTCATTGTACTATTTGTCATTTTTCTGTTTGCAATTTGTTTGAAATTTTCAAACTAAAAAGTTGAAGAAAAGTTGTGACTGGTGGAGAAAACCATCCTTCTGATTCAAGGACTCTGTGTGTCTATGTGTGTGTGTATATGTGTGTAGGGTGCATCAAGGTTTAAGTTTAGATTTAGAAAAGCTGGAGGTATAATCACTCAAGAAACAGATGTGATCATTGTCTATTTAAAACCAATAAGTTTGAACTGTTTTAATGGTTGAAGGGCTGCTTAGCAATGCTGCTTCCCGAAGGCAGGGGTTGCGTCAGTCTGCTCTTTGAAGGCCTCTACCACCTGGCAGACAGCTCTGTTAGCTGGATGTGAGCCCCATGAAGGAACTGGGCTGCATATCTCACTGCAGTAGCTGTGCTCAGATACAGGCCTGGCTGCCTGGTTCTGTCCCACGGACTGGGTCTCCATGGGAGGTGGGAAGTAATACACTGATCCTGTCAGTTGTCAGGCTCTGTTCCAAGCTCTTGTGGACATCATTTCTTTTTATCTGCACAGCTTCCCAGTAGGGTAGGAACCATCATTCCCAGCTACAAATGAGAAAATGAAGCTCATGCATGATTAAGTTTTAGCCTAAAGCTATAAAATTGGGTAAGTGGAAGGGCTGAGATTCCAATTGGGTCTTTCTGCTAGAGATAAACCTAATAGCTTCTACTAAAGTTGGTCTCCCTGACTACATACTGTTCCAATTAGAACAAGATGCATGAATTTTGGATAGCTTACAAATTATCACCTTGGTTGTGGAGGCAATTTGTCAACTAACCAGGGAGAAACTGAGGTCGTGTAAGTTTGCCTATCAAGTAGAGCTGTCCACTATATTGTTGACACAAGCTGAGTCCAACAGTTTGGCTAAATCACTACCTGCTTGTGAATAGCTCTGAGGGACCCTGCTGCAGCAGCTGCAGTTAGTATAGGAATTCATTCACCTTTCTTTAGGTTGGCAACATTAGAGTTTTGTTTTTTACTTTTTAGAAAGTGACCCAGGAATTAACTCCTAAATGTCAATGGTCTTTCTTCCTACAGCTGATTCTCCAGGGCCAGTAATCCTTCACTTTTTCAATGTTCCGAGTATGACTTTAAACATCTTTTTCGTTTTGAAAATACTATTGAAAGTAGGTAAGGATATTATTTCCATTTTTTCCTTTCCAGAAGAAAGGTTTTTAAAATTTTTAAAGTAATATTTTTATCAGATCAAAATCTATAACAAGAGCTGCTAGTTATTAATATGGCATAAAGAGGTCTAAGAGGTTTATGTGTTTTAGGCATTCCTCTGAGGGGAGAATGTTGTCACCTGGTCACTCAGCTACTAGGTGGCAGAGACAGAACTGGAACTGGAACTCAGAAAAGGCTAACACCAAAGTCCATGTTCTTAATTACAGTGGCTCCTAATTATAAAAACATATGTGCTTATTATCAACACATTTGAAAAATACAGGAAGTCTAAGGAAGAAATAAATCTTCCTGAAATCTGTCCACTAAATCACCAGTAACATTGTCTTCAACTTATTTCTCTGCTTATATCTTATGCATACATAATATATTGATATATCAGCTTAAATATTAAGTGAAAAAGCATGACACAAAACTACACTTAATAATTCTGATTTTCAAAAATATGTGGAAAAGGTAAATGAATAGCACTCTTATACCACACTGATTTTTAAATCTAACATTATATAATGAATGCTTCCCAGTATCATTAAATATTACTCAGAAACATGATTTTTTTTGAGAAACATAATTTTTTAAAGGCTACATATTTCAATGTGTAAATTTTCTGTATTTTAGCCTTTATATTGATCTTTATCATAAAATTGTGAGAAATATCTACATAAATTTTTGTTCTATTCTTATGAATGATCAAATATATACTGAGCTCCTACTGTGTGCCAGCTACTGTGCTCAACACAAGAGAGACAAAGGTGAACAAAAGAAGCACGCTTCCATTCTTTGGGGAGTTAGCAACCTAGCAGGGGAGATTTAATAAACATTAAACCACTGATCACATACAGATTGTAAATATATTCTGTGATAAAAAGGAAAGGCATATGTTACTGAATGGCACACACCACCAGAAAGACCTGCCTTAGTGTGTGGGGGATCATGGAAGTTCTCTCCAAAGAAGTAACATTGGGCTTGAGATCTTAGTGAAAAGTAGGCACTAGTTGAGCAAGAAGATGGACAAGAGCATTCTAGGCAGTGGGAACAGTGGATGCAAAGTCCCTGTGACAGAAAGCAGCACAGGGCATTGGAGGAACAGTGGAGGAGGGGGTACAATCGTGATGCTAGGTTAGGAAATCTCTTTTCTCTCATAAAGAACCAATTTTTCCAATCTTGGTTTAATTTAAAATTTAGGAGCTGATTTCCACATATTTGTGAACTTCCTAAATTTCTTTCGATTACTAATTTCTAATTCTACTCCATTGTGATCAGAGAATATACTTTGTTTAAATCCACTGATTCAAACTAGGAAAGTGAAGATAATTTTTTGTTTTGTTTCTGTTTAATCTTTCAGGACTTGGATGGCACATGGTGGCAGTGAATAGGACCAAAGTATCACCCCACGCTGGTTATAGGGGAAAACACAGCTCTGCAATGAGAAGGATCAGGCTGTGATCCATCGTATGATTGCACTGATCAATCTCGGTCTCAGTATTGGTGGGGCAACCAGCTATTGTGTGGACCTGACTCGATGCAGCACAAAGGACATAGTGTCACCTATGAAGTATTCTTACCCAAAATGTTTAACCTGAATCTAAACAACCTTTTATATCCAACTACCAGTTAACAAGGAATAGAGGAACAAGGGAAATGACATCCTAAGGAAATCATGAGTGATAAGGTAGGAATATTCTTCAGGACATACAGAGGTTCTTCAACAAATCAATGGCATTTAAAAAAAAGTGTTGGAGACTATGCTAGATTATAAGAGACTTATGAAGAATAAAACCAAATACAACATGTGGATTTTCTTGGATTGTGGTTTGAACACACCAGTTGTAAATGACATTTTGGGGGAAATTGGGGAAATTTTAATGTAGATCAGGTATTAGATTATATTAAGAAACTGCTAATTTTGTTAGGTGTGATAAAGGTCTCTGGTGTACAGACAGGGCTCAGAATCTCAGGTTCGGGCTCAGTGAGACTCGGGCCCCAGACCTAGGTGTTCACAAGATCAAGAGTAATAATATATAAAAATTCCAGTAAGTCCCATGGATTTTTGGGAAGCATGTGAATTTCACTGGACTGAAAACTGTTCTGAAGTCCCCAAGGAGCCAATATTATGATCAATTCTTCAGAATAAGTCAATAATGAGTAAAGTCATGTGCTATCCAATTTTCACCTGATATATGTCACTGTCCAGGAAGAAAGTAACCCTTCCTGTTGGTATCTTTGGTAAAACTTCAGTTTTGGTCAGTTCTCTCTCACAACTCCTTCCTCGTGTCCATGCACAAAATGTGAGGATGTGAAAAAACTGGCATTAGTAAATGGGATTTCTTAATTTGCTTTCGATAGGCTTGTTTGTACATCACATGAGCCGAAGTTCATGCTACCTTAAAAAAGTCGTGATGGTTTGAATTGTCTGTTTTGTCTCTGTTAATTTAACTATTCATAGGATCCATCACCCTAATAAAGGCAACCACAAATTAATCACCATGGTTAGGATGGCCACCCACTTAATCCCACTGACTTTGGTCCAGGAATACTATAGAAAGTAAGGTTCTTGAATCTCTATTTAAATCTCACTTCTCTTATCTTGATGTAGAGCTTGCAGCCCCAGATTCTATACAGTGTTTCTAAGCACTGGGAAAAAGAAAAAAAATCACATTTATTGAGAAGCCATTACTGGCCAGGCATTATAATAACTACTTAATCTATTTTCACTCATTTAATTGCAAATGAATATAAAGTAGTAGTTAAGAAAACTGACTCTAAAAAAATGAAATCTAATAGAAAAAGAGGGAGGAAGAGAAGAAGCAGGGATGTAAAATCAGTAAAATATTAACAATTACTGAATCTAAATGGAGGGTGTATAGGTACTGTGTACTATATTCTTTTTTCACAATAAAAAATAATGTCCCTAAGTAGATTAACATAGTTATAATGTGACCTAGCATATGACTGCTAGATACATAACCAAGAAAAATGAAAACCTAAATTTGCACACAAGAACACTTGTACACAAATGCTCACAGCTCCATTACTCCTGATAGGCAAAAAGTGAAAATAACCCAAAATTTGATGGATGGATAAATAAAAGGGGTGCATCTATACACTACCATATTATTTGGCAATAAAGAGCAATGAAGTTCTGATATATGTAACAACATGGATACATTTTGAAAGCATTATGTTAAGTAAAAGCAGCCACATATTATTGTATTTACATAAAATGTTTAGAAAATGCAAAACTATAGAAACATGAAATGCATTAGTAGCTGCCTAGAGCTGGAAGCAGGGGATTAGGCTTGATTGTTAATAGATAGGAGATTTCTTTAAGGGGGATAAACACATTTTTTAAATGTACTTCCGCTGTACTGGGTCTTAGTTGTGGCACAAGGGATCTAGCTCCCTGACCAGGAACTGAACCCAGGCCATCTGCATTGGCAGTGCAGAGTCTTAGCCACTGGGCTACCAGGGAGGTCCCCAGAAGTGATGAAAATGTTTTAAAATTAGATTTTAGTGATGACTGCATAGCTATGAATACACTAAAAACCACTGAATTTTACACTTTAAGTGGGTGAATAGTATGACATGTGGATTATATCTTGATAAAACTGTTTAAAAGAAAAGAATGAAGTCTGGAGTCAAGACTGCCTGAGTTTCCAGAGAAATGTTAATATGTCTCACTATGATTATGCTTTTTTCTCTTATATTTCTTCTGATTTTTGCTTTATGTATCTTTGTTTCTTTGTTGTTAGGTGTCTAATGGTTTATGTCTACCTTCTTTGTGAACTAAACCTTTTACCATTAAAAATACTCATCTTCGTTTCAAAGATAAACTCAAAATGGATTAAAGATCTAAATACAAGACCAGAAACTATAAAGCTCTTAGAGAAAAACATTGACAGAACACTAGATGACATAAATCAAAGCAAGATCCCCTATGACCCACCTCCTAAAGTAATGGAAATAAAAACAAACAAGTGGTACCTAATTAAACTTGAAAGCTTTTGCACAGCAAAGGAAACTGTAAGCAAGGTGAAAAGACAAACATCGGAATGGGAGAAAATAACAGCAAATGAAACAATCCACAAAGAATTAATCTCCAAAATATACAAGGAGCTCATACAACTATGCAAGCAAAAATAAACAATCAAAAAGTGGGAAAAAGACCTAAACAGATATTTCCTCAAAGAATACATACAAATGGCTAACAAACACATGAAAAGATGCTCAATGCTGCTCATTATTAGAAAAATGCAAATCAAAACTACAATGAGATAATCACACCAGTCAGAATGGCCATCATCAAAAAGTCTACCAACAATAAATGTTGGAGAGGGTGTGGAGAAAAGGGAACCCTCTTGCCCTGTTGGTGGGAATGTAAATTGACATAGCCACTATGGAAGACAGTATGGAGATTCCTTAAAAAACTAGGAATAAAACCACCATATGACCCAGCAACCCACTACAAGGCATATGCCCGGAGGAAACCAAAATTGAAAAAGACCACATGTACCTCAGTGTTCATTGCGGCACTATTTACAATAGCTAGAACATGGAAGCAACTTAGATGTCCATTGACGGATGAGGAAGCTGTAGTACATATATACAACGGAATATTACTCAGCCATAAAAAGGAACATATATGAATCAGTTCTAATGAGGTGGATGAACCTACAGCCTATTATACAGAGTGAAGTTAAGTCAGAAAGAGAAAGAAAAATCTCGTATATTAGTGCATATATATGGAATCTAGAAAGATGGTACTGATGAAATTATTTGCAGGGCAGCAATGGAGACATGGACTATGAAGAATAGACTTGTGGGCCCAATGTGGTGGGGGTGGGGAGGGGTGGAGGGAGAGGGTGGGATGTATCGAGAGAATAACATGGAAACATATTAGCATATGTGAAACAGATAGCTGGTGGCAATTTGCTGCATGACTCAGGGAGCTCAAACAGGGACTCTGACAACCTAGAGGGGTGGAATGGGGAGGGAAATGGGAGGGAAGTTCACGAGGGAAGGGACATGTGTGTGCCTGTGACTCATTCATGTTGATGTTAGGCAGAAAACAACAAAATTCTGTAAGGCAATTATCCTTCAATTAAAAACAACTTAATAAAAAAAATTCATCTGTTTCATTTAAACAATAAATTTAAAAAAAAAGACTGCCTGAGTTTGGATCCTGTTTCTGCTGCTTTCTTTGTTATGCAACCTTGGGCAAGTTATTTAACCTCTAAGCAACTGTGTCTGTAGAGAAATAGCAGCACCACTACTAGCCTTGTTTGAGGGGATGATCTGTGAGAAAATTTATGTGAAGTGCCCAAAGGAAATGCTCAATATTAGCTATTATTAATATTCCTGATAATCCAACAACCCTAGAAGTTGGCACTAATCCCATATTTCTCATCAGAACTCTGAGGCCCAAAAAAGTTAATAGTTTGCCTGTGGTCATGAATCTAATAGAAAGTAAGAGTAGGCATTCTGATGACACATGACTGCAAAAGCCAGGCTTTTCCACTATGTAACTGTGCCTGCCAGAGTAGATATCTCTTTAGTGGTATAATATACATTTAAAGAAAGTGCTTTAAGAATCATGTAGCGAAACCCACATAATTTTGACATAATTTTTTATGCCAAAGTGGTATTATTTAATATTCCCCAAACTTCTCTACTCCTGCTTCATTGACTATGCAAGTCTTTGACTGTGTGGATCACAGCTGTGGAAAATTCTTAAAGAGATGGGAATACCAGACCACCTTACCTGTCTCCTGAGAAACCTGTACATGGGTCAAGAAGCAACAGTAAGAAACTTACATGGAACAACTGATTGGTTCAAAATTGCAAAAGGAGTACAACAAGGCTATATATAGTCACACGGCTTATTTAACTTAATAGGTGGCTCCTTAGCTCAGACGGTAAAGCGTCTGCCCACAATGCGGGAGACCCAGGTTCGATCCCTAGGTCAGGAAGATCCCCTGGAGAAGGAAATGGCAACCCACTCCAGTACTCTTGCCTGGAAAATTCCATGGACAGAGGAGCCTGGTAGGCTACAGTCCATGGGGTCACAAAGAGTCCGACACGACTGAGCGACTTCACTTTCACTTTTTAATTTAACTTATATACAGAGTACATCATGCGAAAGGCTGGGCTGAATGACTCAGAAGTTGGCATCAAGACTGCCAGAAGAAATATCAACCACCTCAGATATGCAGATGATACCACTCTAATGACAGAAAGTGAAGAGGAACTAAAGAGCCTCTTGATGAAGGTGAAAGAGGAGAGTGGAAAAGCTGGCTTAAAACTCAACATTCAAAAAACTAAGATCATGGCATCTGGTCCTACCACCTTATGGCAAATAGAAGGGGAAGACGCAGAAGCAGTGACAGATTTTATTTTCTTGGGCTCCAAAATCACTGCAGATGATAACTGCAGCCATGAAATTAAAGGATACTTGCTTCTTGGAAAGCTATGACAAACCTAGACAGCATGTTAAAAAGCAGAGACATTACTTTGCTGACAAAGATCCATATAGTCAAAGTTATGGTTTTTGCAGTAGTCATCTATGGATATGGGAGTTGGACCATAAAGAAGACTGAGCATCAAAGAATTGATGCTTTCAAACTGTGGTGATGGAGAAGACTCTTGAGAGTCCCTTGGACTGCAAGGAGATCAATTCTAAAGGAATCCTGAATATTCACTGCAAGGAGAGATGCTGAAGCTCCAATACTTTGGCCACCTGATGTGAAGAACTGACTCATTGGAAAAGACCCTGATGCTGGGAAAGACTGAAGGCAAAACGAGAAGAGGGTGGCAGAGAATGGGGTGGTTTGATAGTATCACTGACTCAATGGACATGAGTTGAGCAAACTCCAGGAGATAAGTGAAGGACACGGAAGCCTGCTGTACTGCAGTTCATGGGATTGCAAAGAGTTGGACATGACTTAGTGACTAAACACATAAATTTCTCTAGCTTGATCTGACATAAAGAGGCACAATAAGATCACAATTTGTCTTTGTGAGAAATAAGCAGACTTTCCTTCTGAATGGTACTGGGCTATTTTTATGGCCAGGTTAATGGAATTAATAACGTATTATCTAAGCACAGCACTGAACACTTCCCACCTGTTATGGCTATTGACATTTCTTCTTGTCCCTTCTCAGCAGAGCTCTTTTAGAGATGTTAAGGATTTTAAACAGAATATACTCAGTAAATTGTTTTTGAATTAATAAATGAATGAACAAATACATGCAAGCCACACCCTTGGCAGTCATTGGCTCTAATGTGGCAATAGATTTTCCTGCAGATTGAGAACTTCACACTAACGACCAGATGGAGAATAAGATTTACAGCTAAAGAGTCAAGGTCCTCTTCATCCCAGAAATGGATAAAAAGTCATAATAATCCTTTTTAAATTGTAAATTCAACTACCACTTATTTCCAAAAATCACGAAAAGTTCTGTCACTTCCCTCTCTACTCCACTCACAAAACCAAACACACGTACACAGCTAGGATCCTTGAATCTGTTAAATACTGCCTGATTAAGGTTAACAATCTGTAAAGGATGAATCTGAGTGGCATAAGTGACTCACACTATAGAAAGCCTTCCAGCTATCAGCACTTAAATACACAAGTCTAGCCTGCTACACCAATTAGATCCAGGTTTTACACTTCCCCAAAGGGACATTATATACCTGGCACATGTGTGTCTGGCACACGATACATTCCGCAGTAAAAGTCTGCTGGCTGAAAGACAGAAATTGTCCATTTTTCTTTGGTTCCTATTCATATTGCCCCTATTTTAGATTAGAATTTTCTTTTCAGGTACAAATTTGAGTTCTGTGTTGGCCATAGATAGGCACTGCTGTAGATGAGAAAATAAGAGGAGGTTTGAAAATCATTCCCATCAGAGAAAGAGGAAAGTGAAGAGATTTATGGAAAACCAGAGTTCATACTAGATGATATTCTTAGGTTTTAACTCCCTGATCAATTCAGTTCTCCTTATTCGGTGGTCATGGTATGGCCCCAAACCTGTCTAGTTTTTTGTTAATGTATGCCCATGAAGAGGAAAGAAGAAGCAAATCAAGAGGAAAACCCAATTCCAATTTTAAAAACAAAACAAGAAACAAAACTCCTCAAAGCACAAGTCAGTGATGTCATCTTTGAAAAGAGAGGGCAATGATTTAATGCCCTCAAAGACTATGACGACTATGGGTTTCCCTGGTAATTCCCTGACAAAACAAACATCCAGAGATTAGAGGCAGGATATTCTACTGTAAAATCTGGAAACACACGACCACTAAGATCCTCCACAGTTCATGTGAAATTTTTTTTCAACATCCTGTTATTATTTTTTTGATCACATCATGTGGTTTATGGGATTATAGTTCCCTGACCAGGGATTGAACCCTGGTCCTCAGCTGTGAGAGTGCAGAGTCGCAACCACTGGACTGCCAGGGTATTCCCAACAACCTTTCAATATAAATGCTTTCTATGTACCAGGAAACTATTTTCGGTGTTGGAGATGCAAATTAGGGGCTGGAAAGAATGTGAAGCATGAAGAACATGAGAAGAGAGTTGTAAGAATATTGGTAGAGACCTTCTTTCAACCCTTTAAAGGTCCTATAGAGCACTGGCTATTCTCCTTCTTCCTTGACAGGTAAGCTTCTTAAAAGAATAATCTGTACATATACTATGCTTTCCAGGTGGTTCAGTGGTAAAGAATTTGCCTGCCAAGCAGGAGACACAAGAGACATGGGTTCAACCCAGAGTCGAGAAGATTCCCTGAGGAAATGGCAACCCACTCCAGTAATCTTGCCTGGACAATCCCATGGACAGCGGAGCCTGGCGGGCTACTGTCCAGGGGGTTGGAAGAGTCAGACAACAGAGCATGCATGGGAGAGATACTACTATACAGAATTAAGAATAAGCATTTAGAAGCTTGTACAGCAATGTGACACGGCCATGCCACCCAAGCCTGTTATCAGTGGACCTGTCTTGTTAAAAAGTCTGGACCAGTTTGGTTGCCATCCAACCCTTAGGGTAGCTTACATCTCGTACAACCGGCATGCTAGTTGTGTGGGGCAGGAATGCCATTAAGTCGACAACAGGTTAGAAATGAGGCTCTGTGCTTCACCACAGACCTTTGTAAATCACAGGTATATATGACACTGTCTCCACGTTGTTTCTCGTTGAGTCTTCAAGCCCTCTCAGTATAGCATCTGCCCTCTTCACTCTGCTGAAAATGATGTAGGAAAGGTTACTCACCTCCTTAACAGCCAGATTCAGTGAGTTCTCTCGTCATCATCTATGACATCTCCACAGCACTGATCTCCTTTGCTTCTTTAACATAGCAGAAATCATGTTCTCCTCTTATCCCTCTGACAACTCCTTCTCTCTGTCATCTTTCCAGGCAACTCTTCTTCTGCCTCATCTTGGGCTACACTCACACATACTACTGCTGGGCAACCTTATTGATATCCCATACCTCCCAACTATATACTTTTGGACTTCCAAATCTTTATCAACTTGATCGTATACTAATGTACTGAGAATGTTTACAAAAGAAGTTTTAAGTTAAAAGAAAAACCAAGAATCAAGTGTTTTGTTTATAACTGTCTTCAAAATTATATATTTAGTTTCAGAAACCATTTTTATTTCAAAATTTATATGAAATTCTAACATATAAAGCAAAATAAAAGCAGTTTCCTTGAAATGAAGGTGACCCCTATTTATTCAGTCTTTTACTTCCCGGGTCTTCTCAGTAATCACTAAAGTACAGGATTTCTAAACTAGCGATCTTTGGACCCTGAAGGGATCCATGGAAAGAATTCAGAGGCCCCATTAAGATTTCATTTTTAACTAATCATTATTTGAAATCTACCAGTTCTTTCCATTTTAAACTTAGGCTACACCATCATAGGATCAACATTCATCACCAATAGAAATCACAGACTTATACAAGTCATATCATGTGGTTGTAGATACCTCAAAGTATCATTTACCTTCATCAGGACATTTTACGGTAGCTATTACTGACAGATATTGTCGTACAATGTATTAAGCAAAAGCATACATGTGAAGGTATCACTTTTGATTGACACAAAAAAGTATACTATTAGGGAGTTCCCTGCTCTGTGACAACCTAGACAGGCTGGATGGTGTGGGGTGGGGGCAGGGAAACTAGGGGGTGGAGGGGTGGGGGGACAGGAGGGAAGAACAAGAGGGAGGGGATATATGTATACTTACAGTTGATTCTTGTTGTTGTACTGCAGAAACTAACACAACATTGTAAAGCAATTATACTCCAACTAAAAAAAAAATTAGAAGAGCTCCACTGGCTTTACCAGACTGCCAAAGGGACTAATGGCACATGAAAACGTTAGGAACCCCTGTGGAAACTCAGGGCTCCATGGCAATTTACTCACACTGAACGCAGAACTCCCAGAGTAAGGTCTCTACTTTGGCTCCAGTACTCCAAAATGATCTAATAAAGTGGTGACAAAAAGTCCCTTTCTGTTCATGATGTTATGGAGACATTTTCAGTGAAGAAAGGGCCTCTTAGAACCTAATTTTAAGTAGTAATTGTATATTTGAAGTGAAAATACCTTAATTTTTAAAAAACATTTCCTCTAAGTACCGTTTAAACCTCCTTTCTAGGAAATCATTTTCTGACCCTTCTTTTTCCCTGCCTTCCCTCAATGCTTATTCAATTGTTTACCACTGAATACTTTTTAGTTCACAGGGCTATTCTGTCTCTCCAGCTGGATTATAAAAGTGCCCTTGAGAAGTTTATTTCTCAGGAGGGCCAGAATAGTGTTCTACAAATAGACACTCAATGCTTCCTGATGAATATAAGGCTTTTCAGAAACGTGCATTTATTTACCATAAAAGCATATTAACAGCCAATATGGTTGAGAAATTTTAATACAAGGTGGTGAAAGAAGAGGAATCTCAGATTCTGGACAGTACTTGTGAAAAGAATTAAGACACCATGTTTATAAATAACTTTTATTTACTAGTAAGGATTAAGTCTTCTTTAATAGAAAGTGATCCCTCAGATGACCTGAAAATTAATATTCTAACACCAGCAGAGCAGGCCAGGCTTTCTCTAATGAGCAGATTATGTGATGAAGAACATTGCTAAATTCTTTCTAAAATCTTTGATCCAGGAATTTAGCCACAGCTTATATGTGGATAGACATGAGTTTTATAATGAAAGCTCAAACACAGAATAATAATTAAAAAAAACTATAATTTTTTAAAACTATAGGATATTTCATTTCAAAGATGCTATTGTTATGGTAGTTTTAAATTTTATCTATTGAAACCATTGTTCTACAAAAATTACTACAAATAAGCTTTGTAAATGTAAATTCAAACAGCAGACCTATGACATTTTAGTCAGCGATTTATTTCATGCTTTCAAAATGTTACCTTCCTTAAAAATGTGTTTAACAATTTTTCTTTCAACATTTCCAAATTTCCTGTTAAGTTTTCCCTAAGACAATCTGATGATTAAATGCTCTTAAATGTCAACAATATTAAAAATATAGCTAACATTTTTCAAGATGATTAAAGCTTTTGTACCCTCTCATTTAATTACGAAATTAATTAAGTCCTGTCAATTCTCCTACATTCCTCCCAAACACATCCACTCCAAGTACACTTGCCACTGCCTCAATTCAGGTCTCCTAACTGCTTCCAATTTCTTTCCTCTTCTATAAGGCTCTCAACATGATCACAAAGTGATCAGATGTGTGCTTCAGAAGGATCAGCCCATCCTTCTGCTCAAATCCCTGCCATGACCCCTCACCATGCACAAGTCTCCTGTTTGGGAGCATGGTACCCACAGCCCTCGGTGATCTGGCTCATACCCGTCTTTCCTGTACTTCTCTCGCCCCAGTGCTTCATGCTAGACTAATCAGCTAGAAGGGCTCTGCACAGCTCTCCTTTCTCCAGGACCATTCTTTCACACTGAGTTCTGGTGAACTCCATCATCCTTCACAACCCAGCTCAAAGTGACTTCTGTAAGGCCTTCTTGAAGTCCATCCAACTCCAAAATTAATCACTCCCTCTTCTAAATCTTGTAACATTATCTTTTAGTTACCATGTTGTATTATAATTACTGGATTATATGCTTGCCTTTTCTTTATCAATGTAAACCTTTTGAGATCATGAAAGGTGTTTCATGTTTGTTGAACTGAACTGAATTTGATCTAACGATCTGAGTAATTGGGAAACAGAGATGGAATGTTTCCAGAGTGATTCCTAGTGGCCAAGATGATGATGCTTTGCCACTGCTGCTGCTGCTAAGTCACTTCAGTCGTGTCCGACTCTGTGCGACCCCATAGACGGAAGCCCACCAGGCTCCCCCATCCCTGGGATTCTCCAGGCAAGAACACTGGAGTGGGTTGCCATTTCCTTTTCCAATGTGTGAAAGTGAAAAGTGAAAGTGAAGTCGCTCAGTTGTGTCCGACCCTTAGCGACCCCACAGACTACAGCCAACCAGGCTCCTCCATCCATGGGATTCTCCAGGCAATAGTACTGGAGTGGCTTGCCATTGCCTTCTCCGATGCTTTGCCACAGTAAACATAAATTGTATGCTTCTTTAATCAGACGGATTACCAGACCCTCTTGGAACACCATACAAAACACAAACTCTTAAATATAGGTTGAGTATTTCTGGCTTAGTGCAAAATATATACATTATGTTTTACCTTAAATCTTTTGGCAGGATTGTTGTTTAGGTGCTAAGTGTCTGACTCTTTTGTGACCCATGGACTGTAACCTGCCAGGCTCCTCTGTCCATGGGATTTTTCAGGCAAGAATACTGGAGTACGTTGCCATGTTCTTCTCCAGGTGATCTTCCAGACCCAGGGATTGAACCAGTGTCTCCTGCGTTTGCAGGTGGGTGCAATGGCAAGACACTCCAGTACTCTTGCCTAGAAAATCCCATGGATGGAGGAGCCTGGTAGGCTGCAGTCCATGGGGTCGCTAAGGGTCGGACACAACTGAGCGACTTCACTTTCACACATTGGAGAAGGAAATGGCAACCCACTCCAGTGTTCTTGCCTGGAGAATCCCAGGGATGGGGGAGCCTGGTGGGCTTCCATCTATGGGGTCACACAGAGTCGGACACGACTGACGTGACTTAGCAGCAGCAGCAGCTTTACCACTAGCGCCACCTGGAAAGCCCAAAATAACTCCTCTGGAGAAGAATAAAAATTACGCAAGGGGTGCCTATTATAAATCCCAATGGAAAAAAAGTAGGTGGCATGAGAAATACAGGGACATTTTGTGGCTTCAAATATTTACAGTGGATGGCCTCAAGTCATACAGGAAGCATTCAAGTAGGGACAATGCATAATTTTCAAGATCTAAATCTGCTCCTCTCTCTAGAGCTACAACACAATTCTTTGTAGGGTGAAAAATACTAAGGAATGCACAAATAATATTTAAGGATAAAATCTCACCTTTGATCAGCATATATTAATGGTTTTAACTTAAAACTAGTTTTAACTACAGGAATCTTCCAGTTAGTCATAATAATTTAACATAAGAAATTAACTCATGATTTCACTTTCTTATTTGTTCCTTTCTGTATTTCACAGAGGTTCCACACTGAATATTATTTTTGAAATAAAAACACAATTATTTTAAAGAGTTACCCAGCACAAATAAAAAAATACTAACCTGCTCCAATTTTTAGGGTTTTCCTATAAGAATACCATTAGATCTTCTGTTTAACCTAATGCTCAGTTTCAAAAATTCTATTATTTTACATATTGCAAACAGTGAGTTTGCAATAAGTGAAATAAAATATCTAGCTCAGAGGAGGAAATTTTTTTGTTATAGTAGCAGTGACACTTCAGCTAATCCCCAAACCTTTTTTTCTAAAGCCAGGGCACAAGATACCTAATTCAGTCACCTGCTATTTCTTAAGAACTGGTACACTATGATAACCATAAAGCATTTTTCTTTACCAGGTAGATAAAAACAAAACTAAAATAAAGAGGCAAGTGTATATATATACTTTACAGAATTTTCAAGCACTTTAAATATACTGTACTAAATAGAAAAATATATATACTTCATATAGCTCCTTCCCATACAGATTTTTATAGCACCTGGTGAAATCTTTATCTTTCACTTCCCTTTATTTCTTCTCTTTCCTCTCTCAGGAGGGAAGTACTGTTAAATTAACTTCATATAATTCTAAGGCAGTAATTATTCAAAGTGTACATATTACTCAATATGTAAAGGCATTGAAAATGGTAAATCAACAATTCTATTTTTTACTTTTAAAACTTAGTTAAACCTTAGGAAAAAACCCAGATACATTCTAAAACCTAAATATATTTTAAAATAGGAAAATAACACCAAGCTCATCCCCCTTTTCTCTCATGTAAAAGACTTTTTGAAATGAAAACTATATTTCTATACATTCCTTCATAACACAGTTATCAACAAGCAGTAATAAGTTAAGGAACCTACCTTGAACCATAGCTATTTTACACACAAAAGGCTTAAATATTAATTTAGTCTTCACATACAATTATTTTCTACTTATTTCATAAAGTATACATCTCCTTCATATCTTATTTCTTGTATGGTACAGCAGAACTTTATGATTTCTAGAACAAATACTCTGCTATCACTTTTACATTTTATAAAACTGTCAAATTATGCCAATTTGGGAACTTTCTTTTCAGCTGGTGATTTAGTTTACAGCTAATTAAAAAAGGGCCCCATCAGCTCACAGGAACACACAGAAGGTTCTGGGCCACATGCCCAGGAATTCTGTGATTCACTCAGTAACTATCATCTTCCCAAAGGAAATATTTGAAATTCCACTACTAGGAATACATAAAACAAGGAAAAAAGTGCTACTACAAAATATAAAGGCTTTTTCATTTCTGTGAGAAAATTACACATTTGAAAAAATCTGTTCCAAATTTTTGCTTTGCCAAATAAAGTACCAAAATGGCATATACGCATCAGCAAATTAGTTGACAGAAAAGAGTAAATGAGAAGTATCTACATGTCTAGATGAAGAGTAATCAAAGCTACCTGCAAGTGAACAAGTCTAGGGTACATGTAAAAAAAGTCTAACAAACTAAAAAAAATCAATTGGCATTTTATGAAGGCATTTTTAAAGGTTTATCAAATGCTTGTTCTCAGATCCTATTATTGTTTCAATAATCCAGAAAAACTGGGTCAAGAATAAACCTTCTCTCTCTTAATAATGGGAACAAATTCTTTTTGTGTGCCTTTAATGACAAAAGTACAATCAAAAGCAAATATAACGTCTCCAATTAATGGTATTTTAGACACCTCACTGGAATACAGTAATGTTTCCTTTACAGACAGCTCAGATCTCATACAAACCTTACTGATAAAAAAATAAAATAAAACCAAAACCCAGACACCTTTTTTGAACAATCAAAAGGAACGTTAGAAGGCTCCTGTCTCCATCAGGCATTTTGCTCTCAAGCCCTCACTCTGAGTCTACTTGGTTCCTTCCACACAAGTCTAACAAACTTAGCTTTCCAAGTCCACATGAGATGAAAAGCAACAGTACGAGAAGTTGCTATGGGCAAAGCATACTGAAAAGAGCAAAATACAATATCTGAGAGTCTAAAAGTATGAAAATCCAAAGAAAAAAAAAGATCTAAAAAGCCAGAATCAACCCTTTTGAGGTTAATTACTTAACAGAAATCATATTCTTCAGGAGACTCCCAAGTTAGTATGCTAGTACATATAACTGAAATGATGACATTGAGTCATCAATAGTTTCTTCTTTTTAACTATCACATTGCTATTAGACTACTTTTCGAGGAACACATCTGATTTGCTTTGGACTGTACCAGTTTAAGGCTGTTGTCTAGGCATAATTATTATTAGCTCTCCCTTTGACTCTCAAGGACAATGGTTTGGACTAAATTTTAGGGTCATCCTACTGAATGCTGATTACATGCAGGAACTATTCCAACGGCTTTCATTTATCCTCACAGTACTATGAGATGAGGTATAATTATTATTCCCCTTTTCAGATGAACTAAAGGCTCTGAGAGGTTAAGTGATTTTCCTAAGATCATTCAATTAGAAAGTATTAAAGGTCTATGTATGAAGAACCCAGACAGTCTGATACCAAAGTCCTAGTATTTAATCATCATAATATACTGTACTATTTCTTAGAAAGGTGGGTAGAGGAAGAGGGAGGAAAATAGCCAACATTTTGGATAAGGATTGAGAGGTATCAGCTTTCTAGAAAATGTATCTATACAATCCTTATGGTTTTCAAAAAATTTATGATACTGAAATATCTAAGAAAATATTTGAAGTGTAAAAATAGTTTCAGATTTTTATGAGTATGGGCTTTCTTAGAAAACAAAAATTCCAAGAATATTTTTCAAATATTCTCTGAGATGCTTTAAAAATATACTAAATAATTAGTTATGTTCTGCTCAAAAAGCCAGGTTATTCCATCTTTTAAAAAAGAAAATCAGTAACTCACTGTATGTTACAATATGAACGTAGAGTGAAAAGTGTACTGGACTGGAATCCATTTTGCTACTCAACAGCTTGGATGTCCCTTAAACTCTCCAAACGTCCGTTTCTTCATGTGCAGCAGAGAAATACGGTTTAGCTTGTTAAGAGGACCTAAGGAGATCAAACGGATTTCAAGTGCCTTGAGAACTATGAAGCACTACCTAAACTTCTAGTATTAATTAATAAACAGTCACAGATTTTCAACAACCTGGATCATACATTTATGCCAAGTATTCCACAAGAATATCTCTTTATTTACTCTTTACTTCAAAGTCTGGGGAAAAGAAGCTAGTCTCTCACTGATCACATGTGAAAAAGAAAGTTACACTACAAACATTAACAGAAGTCATCAACAACTCGGGGGCTACACTTTATACTTCATTCTGGGAAACAGTTGCAATTGATCAGCCTATCAGTCCTCAAAGAACTTGTAGATTAAATAGTTAAATAATCATAATAAAGAGGTTCAAAGGCTTACAATAAATCTTATTTTAACACGGTTCTTAACTATATGTAAGAGTGAAGCTTAAATAATTATTTACATAGTATTTTCCTGTCTTCCAAAAAGTATTTCCATATTTGATCCTCAGCAACCAGGTATGGTAGACAGATATCATCATTCTTATGAAGAAACTGAGGCTCAGAGAAATTAATTTGCACAACTGCTTTTTGACAGGAAATTGAAGTGGAAGGATGACTCCTGATCTACATGGAAAGAAAGCAATTATTTGGATGGTCTAGAGAAAAATAAAAACCTCAAACTTCTTTATTGGCTGAGATGAGACACAGAACATTTGTCAATTCATGCTGTTTCAAAAGCAATATTCATTGGAGCCTGTCTGCACATCTCTAGTAGCTTTAATGTTCATAGAAAAATGAATGTTCATGCTTGTTTGGGATCTCAAACTATTATTAAAGAACTAAAGTAGATTATTTTTCCGTGGCAAACCTAAAGAAAAGTGTTTCAAGCCCCCTATGATTACCATTGCTGAGATTATTCTTTAACAAGGAAAAATAATTTGCTAGACTAGAGCTCATTTGCTGGATTCCATAAATTAGCTGTTACAAAGAATCCATATCAGAGAAATTCAAACCTAATAAGAGGCTTTTCTTACACTATCAGAAAGGCACATTAAATACACAACGTTGACCACATTATTTTTGATAATGATGGAAAACAACAGCTGACAGCCAGTTTGGGACAAATGCCAACTGTTCCCATTTGTCTGAAAAATGTCAAAATTAATTGCAACAACACTTAGTTTTGAAAGAATATTGTTATCTATGGAGAAAGTATATCAACTAAAATCCTAAAAAACAGACTAAAGATAATGGTGCCTCTCTGCTTTGAAATATTAGTTTTAAAAAATTTTAGTGTCCCAAAGTATAAGTAAACACATCTCAACAGCTTTACATAGTTTTATATATTTTATTTTTTAAACACTTATAATTTTGCAAGCTAGCAGTAAAATATTGTCCTTGATATTTTACTAATTAGCACCGTATACCTTTTAAAGCTAACTGGAACATTGTTTCAAATGTAAATGATTGTAAAGTAGAATGATCATTTCAAATGCCAGATTAGTCTCAAGTAACATAAAAACCATTAATTATCATTATTTTTGGCTTTATGCACAAAGATGTATTTCAAAGTGAACTTAGTATCAGTTCTGTCAATCTAACAAATCAAAGTACCACAGTTTAAAGCAATATTTAACCTCTGAAATTATCAAAGAGGTACATAAGAAAAGTTGAGAAATCAGCTACAAAAACACAAGAGACTGCACAACTTTAGAGCCCCTTAATTTTTAGAATGAGGAGAACAATGAAAAATTTCATGGTACAAGTCTCAGTTACACATATGGTTTAGTATGTCAGTATTCTCATGCTTTACTTATGAGTTTGGCCTTACCAGAAAGTCATCAAAAAACGTCCAGAATAATTCACAGGGACAGCTGGAAGCCTGAAATAAAACTGCTCAGTGCAAAAGATCCCAAGCCATTCATATAATTTTAAATGGAAACCTAGACATTTACCTGCTATTTTTGTTTTCATCTGAAAAACCTTTTGAAAACATGGGAAAAAAAACTAAACTCAAATTACTCCCAGACATTAGAAAAAGGAGGAATTTTTCAGTTCCTGTTTTCTAACAAGAGCATTCTTCAGAGCTATGGGGTTAAATTCTAAGCTACAATCCACTGCTTACTAGCATGCCTGTTTTGCATACCAGTAGAATCAAGTCCAGTTTTGCCATTTGTGGATAACTATGACAAGATACAAAAGCATGTGTTTGCCATAAATAGCTCTGGCTAACAGCAAACTGCTCACACCGAACAGATCAAATTCTCTATAAGGAGAGCCGCCTGGACCACAGCCAAATTCCACTACTAATCTTTAAGACTGCTATATAAACTTTTTTTTTGAATTTGTGAAATATATTAAGAAATAGTAGCTGAAATTAAAGTTCCTAAACAGGAGAAGTACTATTAGACTTTAGAAGGACAACATTTTATAAATTATTTTCATTATGACCAAATAGGCAATAAGAGCTTCCTGTCTCTTCTACTGGTCAACTACTTGGAAATGTAAACGTGAATTAAAAAAATAACTATGCTAATTTATCCAGAGAACTAATCAGATACTGCAGAGTATTTATGTCAAAGTGCAAAAAATAATTCCTGATCACCGTATTAATACATAAGGAAATAAATAAAACTTAAAAAAGTATACCTCTGTAACAATATTTTATATTAGCTTTAGGATAGAATATTTTTTAAACCAAATAAAATCAACAAACTGGAAAATATCATGCAAGAATGTTGTACAAAAAAAATTCTTAAATGACCAGTGCAGAGATTAATAATAGCTGTTTACCCTAGGAGTTGCTTCACATGGTATTTTGCAAAATGTCCAAGGAAAACAAGGCAACCGTTCTGTAATATGCCACAATTTTTATTGCAACGTGGCCATTTTTGTGAGGGTGGGGAGTTTGATCTCAAAAACAATGTTCCATTTAAGGCTCTTTTATACAGAAATTGCCATCATGACTGATACTCAAAATATCTTTAGTGTTGCAAGACTTACATGGTAAACATAAAACTCCTACATGTATTCAGTAGTGTACACTCAATGGGGAAAAAAAGGCATTAATAATAGCTATTTCTTTTAAGAAGATACACAGGTAAAAGGAATGAACACTGAGGTACTAGGATAAGCTGATGACACAGATAACACAACTTAATTGGCATTCCTTTTCTGGTGGGGGATTAAATTTATTACAAAAAAAGTGCTTTTAATGCATAGTGTTATATCCGTGCTGCCATGTCACAAAAAAATAGGCTTGCCAAGGCAGGTGAGGTGTATGAATGCTCAAGCCTCACAGAACTGCAATCAAGTGCAACTATCAGTAATACTGAATAAAGTTTGCCATCTCACCAGTGGATAATACTTTCAAGGCATTCAATTAGCTTAACCCTTTGTAGTGTTCTAAGCTATTCACATTGACAATCACAATTCACTGTAGTGTTTGCTGCAAAGGAGGCATATACCCAGTTGTTTTGGCTAAAATATGATGGGAAGGCATTCCTTGGGTTCTACATAAAAGTAACAGTATTAAACAGTCTAATGGCAATCACTGATAGGCTGCTTACATGAATGATATTTCCTTCATTCATTGTGTTGGAAGGACCCAGTGGGAAAAGAAAAAAAAAACAAAACACCTAATACTATTCCAATTGACTGAGCTGGAGAAATGGAAGCTCCTTAAGATCCAGATGGCACTTGACTGATTTATAAGGGTTTTCCTTCAAGTGAAACTACTACGTTGCCTCCCAATTTCTCTCCAAGTGTGGAACGGTCCTTTATATCATCCAAGCCATTTACTTGCCACTCATGTTTTATACCTAAAAAGAAAAAAAAAATTATCCAATTACTTTATTTCAATTAAGAAGGAGCAATTCTTCTGCACAAAATAGTCAATGCTTGTACCTGTAAATTTCTTTTTAATGGCATCTTTAGAGCTAGCATATATCATCTTGCTTTTTAAAGGCGCACTTTCAGGAGCCCTACAGGGGGAAAAAAAATTGTTGAATCCTATTTAAAAGAAAAACAAAGGCAAAACTGACTATGTTAATAATAATCCTTGCATTTTAAAAGTACTTTTTTCTTTTGTTTTTACACACCAGAATATAAATACTAGGTCTTCTTTCTTAGACTCTTTTGTTTCGTATGTGGCATCGTACAAAGCATATCGGCAATCATTCAGAGGTAGCAACTTCACAAAAGATGTGTAGGGGTCCTCTACAGTATCACCAATGTCACCCACCAAGATCTGCTTTGCTTCCTCTACAATTATTTGTCTTTTGTCATCGCTTAAACAGAAGAGAACTGCTTTCTTTCTTTTTTTGATCTCCTCTTGTGTAGAAGATTTCCTTACTTTCATATCATTAAAAACTTTGATGACTTCATCATTCACTGTAACTCCAGAAGCCTGAAAGTAAAGAAAGGACAGAAATTCAGAACAAGTAATTCGGTTTTAACCAAAATTATTGTTTGGTCTAGAGGATTCACTTTAGTCTGGACATCAAAAGTTGCATCATACTATGCAAGCCATCTAATGAGATTTGCCACATTTTAAGTATCAGTATATGATACACCTAAGGGTTCAAACTCATCCTGCTCCATTCATCCTTTTTAAAAAAGGTGTGTGGAGGTTGAAGCAAGTGGAAGGTACACGGAAAGGGACAAATACAGGCTGTCCCATCCCTGAAATGTTTCCTATTTCACTGGGTGATGTCAGAGCTTCAGGAGCAGCAGCAAAAATACCTTCTGTATTGTGTCAACCCGGCAGGCCTTAAAAAAACACTTTTGGATTTCAGTTAATGCTTCTACTATTTTTTTCTTTAAAGTCATCCTAGCCAGTGCCGTTTCCTCATAAGGAAAGAGAATCAAGTGTGAACTCCAAACCGCCCACGGCTACAACATAATTGCCTCGCAGCTCAAATGCAGGCACTTCAAAACTAACGGATCGCGTGTAAAAAGCTTTTTACGGCGAGAAAGCATTTTCAAGAGTTTTCCCACCTCCCTAATCTCCCCCTAAGGGTTTTCTGACAGGCCCTCAAGACCCTCCGCCTTCAGCGAAGGGTTTTACCGCACATACCGAATTGAGCGCGCGCGTGGGAATAAAATAAGCAAGCGAAGGGCAAAGGCGGCGAGCCGGGTGGGGTGGCGGGGGAGCAGCGCGGCGGACCCTCCCGCGCCCCCGGCCTCCGCCCGCCCGGCTCAGGCCTCGGACCCCCGCGCGCCGCCCCCTGCCCGGGCCCTCCCCGCCCCCAGGAATCCGTAGAGCGGCCTCGCCGGGCCTGACGGCGAGAGGGCAGGCCCGCCGGGTGGAGAGAGAGCAGCGGGGCCGCAGCGCAGGAATGCCCACCTTGGAGGCCGAAATCGGGTTAAAATGGCGGCCTCAGGTCCAGGGCCCCGCGGGGCCGCGCGGGAGGCTGCACTCGCCACGCCCCGGCGCCCCGGGCCCCCAGACCCCGCGACCCGCGGCCGGCGCGCCCGCCTTACCATAGTGCCCGCGGCTGAGGCTGCGGCGGCGGCTCGGGCTCCGGCGCTGTGGCGCTGCGAGGAGAAGGCGGGGCGGGCGGGCGGCGGCGAGTGCGGGGCACGCCGGGAGTGCGGCCCGGGAGGCGGCGGCGGCGGCTCGGGGGGCTGCGGCGCGGGCGGGGCGGTCACGTGGGCATGCCCCGGGCCGGCCCTCCCGCCTCACCCGCCGCGCGTCCTCGGCCTGACCCCGCGCGCGCTCGGCAGGCGCCCGCGGGCTGTGCATCCGCCGAGCGAGCCGCGGGCCTTGGCGGGGAGGTTCTCCAGCCCCGGGGCACCGTCTGTCCGGTCCAGCCGGCTCCCGGGAGGGCGTCTCCACACTGCCTCCCGAGGGCCAGGCCGCTGCTCCCCGCGCTGGGCGCGTGTGAGGCGAACGGCGCTCGGCGTGTCTTTTATTCGTTTGTGGTTTCCATTGGATGCCTACATTGTGGGTCTTTTTGGAAAACCCCCGTCAGAGATGGCGAAAATTATTTAGATCTCCTTCCATCAATTCAGTGAGAATAAACACTGTGGGGCGGAGGTTAACCTCGATGATTGAATTACTCAGCGAAAAGAAAATGATAAACAGAGGTGGGAAATCACTTTCTAAAAGTCTATGGTTGAAATAATAATAATGGGGAATTCGGGGTAGTATTAATAACATCCTTTAGTAATATTCTTTTATATATTATTAGACGTAGTAGGAAATGGCAACCCACTCCAGTGTTCTTGCCTGGAGAATCCCAGGGACGGGGGAGCCTGGTGGGCTGCCGTCTATGGGGTCACACAGAGTCGGACACGACTGAAGTGACTTAGCAGCAGCAGACAGTAGATTGTACTCTCTGCTAACAGTCTTTTCGTACCTTTGACAGCTGGCATCAAATAAGTGGACCCAAGAATAGAGATTCCTCCCTCTTTTTGGCGATCACAACCTTTTCTAGCAAAACGCGTATGACTGAGCTAAGGCTCTTCTCTGACTAAACCTTTTTGATACTTACTACAAGTATCCATTGCATTTATCATAGAAAAAATTGTCACTGTATACTTTGAGGAAATTTTACATGAAGATTCAATGCTTTATGAGTTTATAGTGAAGGTGTTTAAATGAAACACTTTATGTGGTTATGTTTAATACAAGGAAAAATTAATAAAGTGTTTCATTCATGAGTTTGGGGGCTAATATATATCACCTTTTCTCCTGAACATTTATCATTTCCACCTCCACCTTACTTTCTTCATTTGTAAAATTGGCAAAATGAATTTAAAACTCTGATTAATAATTGAACTTATTTTCAAGTGAAGAAGAATTGCTCTAAAAAAGTAGAATTGTTAATGACTAAAACTGTTGGAAACAAAACAGTCCAGATAAACTTCAAGGTGAGCTAAGCCAGAAGTGCAGGGTAGGAACTAGGAGTTGAGAAACTAGTATTAATCTTGGCACTGCCCCATCTCTATAAATTGGAAGGACTTTCAACCCCTGCAGACCTTCTTCATCTGTATTATAAGCTGTGGTTGTTGTTTAGTCACTGTCTGACTCTTTTGTGACCCTATGGGCTGTAGTCTGCCAGGCTTCTCTGTCCATGGGATATCCAGGCAAGAATACTGGAATGGATTGCCGTTTTCTTCAGGGGATCTTCCCGACCCAGGGATTAAACCCAGGTCTTCTGCATTGCAGGCTGATTCTTTACCACTGAGCCACCTGGAAAGCCATTGTGATTATCTTTGAAATCCTTTCCAGCTTTAAAACTCAGTTTCCTAGAGTGCCAGTGTTTCTCAGGAAACGGTGTATGTGTTCTTAGGATTAAGTAAATTTAGGGATGGAAAATCATAATGAGGAGGGTTATTCCCTAGAATCTGCCTGTAATGTGGGAGACCTAAATTTGATCCCTGGGTGGGGAAGATCCCCTGAAGAAGAAAATGGCAATCCACTCCAGTATTCTTGCCTGGAGAATTCTATGGACAGAGGAGCCTGGCAGGCTACAGCAAAGAGTGGGACATGACTTTAGCGACTTAACACGCATACAGGTACTCAACAGATGATAAAATAACAACTTTAAGGCGCTTTAGTGCTAGAAAGCCTGGTGGGCTTCTGTCTATGGGGTCACACAGAGTCGGACACGACTGAAGTGACTTAGCAGCAGCAGCTAGAAAGAGAACAAAAAGGAAGCACCTCAAGACTGTGAGACCTTTCTACATGCCCTTGTGAGGCCGGCTCTTAGGACGTAGAAACGAGCAACAACTCTTCACACCTGTTATTTATAACCAGAATTTACCACTGCTTGCTGCAGAGACAGCTTTACCAAGCATTGCTACGTGAATTTTGGCCCCTGTGTGGTGGAGGGATCTGAGTGTCAGACATCATGTGTGTCAGTTTCCTGTGGCTGCTTAACAAGCTACCACGTTCTAGTGACTGAAACCAACACAAATTTATTCTTACAGTTCTGGGGGGCAGAAGTGAGAAGTGACTCATGGGACCAAAAGCAGCACTTCATTGCTTTTGAGGCTGTAGGAGGAAAATCTGTGTCCTTGCCTTTTCTAGTTTCTAGAGGCTGCCCACATTCCTTGGTTTGTGGCCCCCAGAAAGCAGTACCATCACTCGCACCTTTGCTTCTGTCGTCACATCCCTGATTCGCTCTCTCCTGCTTCCTCTTACACCGCTAAGAACCATTGTGATTACTTTGGATCCACAGGATAATTTAGGATAATCTCTCATCTCAAATTCATTTACTGAATCACATCCACAAAGCCCTTTTGGCTATGTAGGATAACATATTCACAGGACAGGGACATCTTTGGGAGGCCGTTATTCTGCCTCCCATGCCACATCTGTTCTCTAGCCATCTTAAGCTCAAAGGAAAGATTAACAGGTGGGACAGAAGGACCCTAAACAATACTGGGTGCATGCAGCCTAAGTTGTTTCAGTGGTGTCCAACTCTTTGAGACCCCATGGCTCCTCTGTTGCTGGGATTCCCCGGGCAAGAATACTGGAATGGGTTGCCATGCCCTTCTCCAGGGGATCTTCCCGACCCAGGGATTGAACCCACATCTCTTATGTCTCTGTATTGGCAGGCGGGTTCTTTACCACTGCTGCTGCTAAGTCACTTCAGTCGTGTCCGACTCTGTGTGACCCCATAGACGGAAGCCCACCAGGCTCCCCTGTCCCTGGGATTCTCCAGGCAAGAACACTGGAGTGGGTTGCCATTTCCTTCTCCAATGTGTGAAAGTGAAAGTGAAGTCGCTCAGTTGTGTCCGACCCTTAGCGACCCCACGGACTGCAGCCTACCAGGCTCCTCCATCCATGGGATTTTCTAGGCAAGAGTACTGGAGTGGCTTGCCATTGCACCAAAACTCTAATTGTCCATTTGTGGGATCACACATGGATGACAGCTGCAAAAAATCGTAGGAACGAAGTGAGGGTAACCTCAAAGAGGACGGATCTGAAAGGAATCTCAGCTCTGACACGGCAGTGGTGTAATCCTGGGCCATTTACTTAACTGCTCCACAGCTGTTTCCTCACGTGTGAAATGGGGATTATGTTACCACCTCCCTCTCAGGGTTGTGGTGAGGATCAAGTGAAATGGTGTATGTAAAGCTCCTTCCAGCACAGAAAAATGAACCCTGGGGCTGTTACCCCAGTACAGAGTGAAGGGGAGAGCATGACTTTACCAACACACAGGCAGCAGTCATGAAGCAATCCCAAACCTCACTGTGATTGATTTGTAAGGCTCTGCTAAGCTTTGTTTGCTGAAGATTTCTTAGAAAATTGGAAAAGTTAATACCCCTTAATGCATGTTCTCCCACAAAGCAGACAATATGGTTCCTGTGGCATATAAAAGCTCAGAATCGTTTTTCAAGTCTTTGTTTTTTAAATTAATTTATTTATTTTAACTGGAGGCTGATTACTTTACAATATTGTGGTTTTGCCATATGTTGACATGAATCAGCCATGGGTGTACATGTGTTCCCCATCCTAAACCCTCCTCCCACCTCCCTCCCCATCCCATCAAGTCTTAACTGAAGCGATGCATCCAGAAGATTATGTAGATACATTCTGTTTGAGCCCCACTCCCTGTCAAGACACATCATATTCAGCTCCCACAGCCACTTCCTGACAAAGACAAATGTTAACGTAAAGATGCTCATCACTTCCAAATGTACCTTTCCACCCACATGCCTGCTTCATCTGACATCTTCATAACCCACGCCTGAGTTAAAAGACCGGTCAGGAGGCAAGTCATGCATTTTTCTAAATCCAAATTTGAACTTAGAAGTAGAAAATAAACATTGTGGGAAATGTGTGTTGGAGTTTGATCTCTGTGATTCACTCCCTCATCCACAAAATTCGTTTTGAGTCTTCCATGTCTCATCTTCAGTTCTTTCTAATTTGGGAAAATGTCCTCACAATAAAAGAACTTAGTGTCTATGTCCAGGAAAGAGATGAGGTACAGGGTGGCAGCAGTGAAATGCACTAAGTAGTGAAATGTAGTTCAAAATGGTCTCAAACTCTAAATTTATGAATGCTAGTTTCCATTTATTTACTCACAAGCACATTTATCAGATCCACCTACCAGTTATTTCTAATATTGACTAAATTCGTGATAATAAGTAGCAACTTGTTATCTAAATTATACAAACCATACTAAAACAACATCTGAGAAAAGAAACTTGCCTGTAATTTATTTAAGGTGCAGAGCCTTTGTTTAGATTACTTTATTACAAAAGTTGTGGATTTTTATATTCTAGAGAATCATACAGAAATGTAATACAGAAAAAATGTAATATACCTACACTGTATGTTAACAGATATGAATAAGAGTAGGCAAGAGATCAAAAACCAAATTAAGAATGAGAAGAGTTTGTTCATTTATTCATTCATTCCTTTACATCATTTACTGAGAATTTCTGCCAGGGTAAAGAATACAAAGGTAAAAATAACAAAATTCCCGCTTTGAAGAAAAGTTCTTCAAGGAAGCCGGTATATGGAACAATCCAATGCATGCTCCTTTGAGGTACATACAAGATGCTTTGGAAACACAGAAGCGGACCATCAGCTCAGTTTGGAGCAAGTTGGGTCTGAAGGGACAAGTGGAAGTTGACTAGGCAAATAGAGACAGGACCTTCAAAGCAGAGGGAACCGAATGTTCAAAACCTCAGTTGCACCAATACAAAGCACAAGAAACCCCAAGTTGTTAGCTACAACTGGAGCCTGTGCCCTTGGTAGAGAACAAAGATAGAATGATAGGAAGTACTAGTTCTTGTGAACCTTGTATACAAGTCCACCGTCAGAATTGTATTCTGCAGGAGATCAGGGAGGTAATAAAGACTTTTCAGCAGTGTTTTGTTTTTTAAATAACAGCTATGTTGACATATTATTCAGATACCATAAAATTCACCCCTTTAAAATGCACTAACATTCAGTGTTTATTAGTGTATTCACAGTTGTGCAACCATCACCACAATCTAATTTTAGAACATTTTAATTATCCCCCAAAAGAAAAATGCCATATACATTGGGTGTTATAAGAAACCTAATCTAGGTTTGTAGACTTATATATATATATATATATATAAAATATATATATATTTTAAGAGTTTCATAGTTCCAGCTTCAGGAATAGGTCTTTGATCCATTTTGAGATTTCTTTTTTAGTATGTGGAAGTAGGGGGTCCAACTTCATTCTTTTGCATGTGGATATACAGTTGTCTCCAGAGAAGGCAATGGCAAGCCACTCCAGTACTCTTGCCTAGAAAATCCCACGGACGGAGGAGCCTGGTCGGCTGCAGTCCATGGGGTCGCTACGAGTCAGACATGACTGAGCGACTTCACTTTCACTTTTCACTTTCACACATTGGAGAAGGAAATGGCAACCCACTCCAGTGTTCTTGCCTGGAGAATCCCAGGGACGGGGGAGCCTGGTGGGCTTCCGTCTATGGGGTCACACAGAGTTGGACACTACTGAAGTGACTTAGCAGCAGCATATAGTTGTCTCAGAACCATTTGTTGAAAGATTATTCTTTTCCTCAAATTTGCTTTTTAAATGCTGTTACAGGTATGCTGGCAATCACATTGTAAAATGCTGTCAATTTGTAGATTTCTAATTGCTTGCTGATGAATTTAACTGACTATAAGAATTTCTCTTGTATTTCACAACTAGTTACTTGTGTGTCTGAAAATTGATTCCTTAATAAGCACGTCAGTAGGAATGTAGTTTGTTTTCTCTTGTTTTTTAAGTGTTGAGTCTCTACTATGTGCCAGGAAATGTGCTAGGCGCTGAGTATAAGATGACCAAAATAGACATAGTCCCTTGCCTTCATGAATCTTGTAGTCTAGTGAGAAAAGAACCAGGGGCCCTGGTATATTAACAGATTAGAGAAACTGAGGAAGGTTTCTCTGGTTGAAGAGTCCCGCAAAAAAAACCACAGCATGAAGAAAAGACTGAGCAAGGAAGGAGCCTGACTTTTGCATGCTCAGTCGCTCAGTCATGTCCTGCTCTTTGCCACCCCACGGGCAGTAGCCCGCCAGACTACCCTTTTCTTTCCACGGGTTTCCCCAGGCAAGAATACTGGAGTGGGTTGCCATTTCCTTCTCCAGAGCTTAACCTTTGGCGGGGGCGGGAGTGAGGGCGGACCGCCAGTGGTACCAAAGTGTTCCGGACAAGGGGAGAAGTACACGATGAAGCTGAAGAAGTGGTCAGGGCCAGTGAATGGACCTATAAACCATGTGCCAAACTCTCGGGAGCCGCAGATACTTTAAATTTTATGGGAAGCATAGCGCCATCTGTCGGACACAAAGGGAACTACTAAATCATTCGGTTTTACACTTTAAATTTCAGATGCCTCTACAGTTCCATCCGAGAGGTTCTCCGCAGTTGGTGTGATAAAGAGCAAGTCCGTCGAGAAAGTCAGTGTGGAGCTGGAAATGAGGGTGATTGTGTCCAACATGATTTCAAGGTTTGAGAACTTATGCAGTGTCCAGCAGGTGCAAAGCTGCTAAGACATAAATATTGTTTGGATGTTCAGTTCAGTTCAGTCGCTCAGTCGTGTCCGACTCTTTGCGACCCCATGAATCGCAGCACGCCAGGCCTCCCTGTCCATCACCAACTCCCGGAGTTCACTCAAACTCATGTCCATCCAGTTGGTGATGCCATCCAGCCATCTCATTCTCTGTCGTCCCCGTCTCCTCCCGCCTACTTAACAAACAGAACTGTTAGGTATTTCTTCTGGCCCACGAGTGCTGTGAAGAAATTTTTACTATACCAAGGGCACTGTAAACGGAGAAGATTTGGGAGCCTCTACTGTTAGGGATTTTGGAGTTTTATTCTAAATGTTACAGGCAATTATGAAAAAGTTTGAAACGGGGAGAGTGAGCTGGAGGCTTTGGTGTTTTCTACTGAAGTGATACTTTTAAAATTTAGACATTTTACGTAAGTGAGTTTGCCTTCAATTACTTGTTTAATTACAAAAATGTCTTTAGATTTAACTTTAATGAAGAACGCCAGTGTTTTCCTCCCTAAGAGAGAGGTTTGCCCCAAGGTTAGAGACCAATCAAGAACCCAAGCAGAAGTGGGCTTCTTTTATTGACTTAAAATTGTTTCTCCTTTCACAAACTGTCAACAGAAAGGTGGAGAGGGGCAGGACCCAGTACTGTGATGACTCTTGATTCACTTGTAAAGAATGGAAAAGAAATCTAAACATAGATCATGCCAGGAAATCTGCCTCCTTTATAAATGCTTGAAATTTGTATCCTTTCAAATAGGTTCCACGATTGTAATAGAGATTACTGGTGCTACCAGTGTCCACTGGCTCCCTTCTACTTTAGTAAAAGAGTATCAGTCTCCATTTTATTTGGAGTTAGGTCCCCCAGCTAAAAGACTGAATTTTCCTGCTTCTGTTGACTAGATGTGGCCATGTGATCAATTCAACTGATGTTATGTGGCCTTCCCTGAAGGCTGCTTCAAAGGAGCTGAGTCACCTGGAAGGTGTATTCTCTCTGCCCTTCCTTCTTTCGGCTTGTGGCATAGATTTCATAGAGTACTACCGGCTCTCCTGGACCATGAGATGACCTTGAGAATGAAAGCCAGATGCTAGGATGATGGAGCAGAAAGATGGGGGAGCCGGCGTCTCTGATGACTGTGGAGCCACCACAGTAGTCCTGGACAATCTTCCCTGGGACTCATATATGTTGGCCTAAAACAAATTGATATTTCTCCAGCAAAGATGGGTTTACTCAGGATCAGCAAAGAATTGCAATTCAGGATCTGCTACCATGGCACTACTCTATGTGTGCCAAGTCACTTCTCTTGTGTCCGACTCTTTGTGACTCCATGGACTGTAGCCTGCCAAACTCCTCTGTCCATGGGATTCTCTAGGCAAGACTACTGGAGTGGGTTGCCATGCCCTCCTCCAGGGGATCTTCCTGACCCAGGGATTGAACCTGTGTCTCTTCTGTCTCCTGCATTGGCAGGCAGGTTCTTTTCCACTAGCGCCACCTGGGAAGCCCAACCATGGCGCTAGCCACATGAAGTTCCTCCCAGGGCAAGGGAAGGAGAGTGCTTTTTATTTATTTATTTATTTCGGCTGTGTCAAGCAGCTTGTGGGATCTGAGTTCCTTAGCTAAGGGATTGAATTTGGGCCGCAACAGTGAAAGCGCAGTGCACAGTGTCCTAACCACTGGACCACCAGGGAACTCCAACCTCCCACCGCACCCCCCCCCACCGCTCCCTCGCCCCCCATGCTTTTTATATGGAGGGAAGTAGGCAGGCTATATTAAACAAAGGATCCATGGCTTTTCATTGGCTGAATCTTTGCCACGAAAGAAGTCTTTCTTCCTCTGGGCCTCTGCTATCCTCACAGGGCATGAGAGCGTCCCCTTCTGGTCTTCCAAATTTATTTGTTTTTTGTTGATTCATTTTTTACATATATGATAGAGAAATTTGTCTTATTCAAGCTGCTGTTACTTGGCCTGGACTGTTTTTTGTTTTATGGAACCAAATCTGTCCTAATAGCCTTCATGTATGATTACTTGAAGTAAGGCTCCAGTCTTTGAATCCTTTCCCCAAGGTAGGGATCACAACTTTCACAGATGGGTTTTATTCAGTATCAAAGGATATGTTTTTAATTGGGAACTATTTCAGCCTAAATTTATTCTCAATGATTTTAGCCAGTTCCTTCTTTTGTTATTATTTAGGCAAGAGAGAGAGAGGAGAGAGAGAGAGAGGAAGTCTTTTCTAATCTTGATATAAAAATATTTTCCTATACATTCTTCAAATAATGTTAAAGTTTGTCTTTCCATTTAGGCCTCTAATCCTGGATAACCCTGAAGGAGCACCATAGAAAAATGGGAAAAACATCAGAGGGGTTTTTATTGGGCTCCCCACACATGTTCACCAGGAGTGCTTGTGTGACTGGCTGGGTCCTATGACATTTCTCTGTCTTTGGAAAGCGCTTTCCAAATTAATGGGACAACTTGCCTTGGCTATGTAGAAACATGCTTTTGGACACAAATTTGAGAAATCCCTATGAAATAGGAATAACCAAAGGAAACATTTGAAATTATTAAAAGATTTTTAAATCCTTAGTTTCTTTTTGACCATTTATGCATTTTCGGTGATGTCAGAATATTTTTTAAAGTGTAATGAATGCCTATTTTGATCTATGTAAGATAATTTTGCTAAAGCCTTCATCTCAAAAGTTCACTCTTCAAGATTTTGCCCCCAAATTCCTACCTTCAAAGTAACACATACATTTAGAGAAACGAAGAGCTCCTGTTACATTTGGGGTGGGGTGAGTGGCAGATGTTTTTCAATCTACTAGCAAAGAGTTTAAGCTCAGAGTCACTGATCTGCTCGGATTTCTAACCCATGTGAACCCTCAACACACTTTCTCTAATTCTACCAGACTTAGCCAAGCTGTTCAGACAGAGTTCATCAACTCATAAGCTGCTTTAGTTACAGACCGCTTGCTTTATATTACATGGGATGGATTTCCAGAAGTTCTTTTGATTTGTAGTTTGCTTATTTCCTCCAAGAAATTGTCAAGAAATAGTCTGGACTGGTGGGCCCTTTATCTTTGTTTGCCCTAAGAGATGTTTAAAGTGTTAAAACATTTGGTAAATTAAATACAATATAGTGTAGATTCTGACATTGTTCAGTTCAGTTCAGTCGCTCAGTCGTGTCTGACTCTGCAACCCCATGAATCACAGTACGCCAGGCCTCCCTGTCCATCACCAGCTCCCGGAGTTCACTCAAACTCATGTCCATCGAGTCGGTGATGCCATCCAGCCAACTCATTCTCTGTTGTCCCCTTCTCCTCCTGCCCCCTATCCCTCCCAGCATCAGAGTCTTCTCCAGTGAGTCAACTCTTCGCATGAAGTGGCCAAGTATTGGAGTTTCAGCTTTAGCATCAGTCCTTCCAGTGAACACCCAGGATTGATCTTTAGAATGGACTGGTTGGATCTCCTTACTGTCCAAGGGACTCTCAAGAGTCTTCTCCAACACCACAGTTCAAAAGCATCAATTCTTTGGCGATCAGCTTTCTTCACAGTCCAACTCTCACATCCATACATGACCACGGGAAAAACCATAGCCTTGACTAGACGGACCTTTGTTGGCAAAGTAATGTCTCTGCTTTTTAATATGCTATCTAGGTTGGTCATAACTTTCCTCCCAAGGAGTAAGTGTCTTTTAATTTCATGGCTGCAATCAGCATCCCCAGTGATTTTGGAGCCCCCCAAAATAAAGTCTGACACTGTTTTCACTGTTTCTCCATCTATTTCCCATGAAGTGATGGGACCAGATGCCATGATCTTTGTTTTCTGAATGTTGAGCTTCAAGCCAACTTTTTCACTCTCCTCTTTCACTTTCATCAAGAGGCTTTTTAGTTCCTCTTCACTTTCTGCCATAAGGGTGGTGTCATCTGCATATCTGAGTTAGTTTAGACTTTAGAGAGAAAAAGTTGAAATGGAGAAAGAGTAGTAGGGAAGTTCTAAAAGTTCAACTTTTAGAGAGAGAAAGTTGAAATGGAGAAAGAATAGTAGGGAAGAAGCATATGGCTTGAGAACAATTTTTTTCTTCCTCTGAAATAAAATGTGATTGCTCAGCCTTACTGAGATCCAGGAGATCTCAGAATAAAGTTAAATATGCTCTTGTAATACAACCCAGCACAAAGGAAACCTGGCTTTCTTTCCTGCAGATTTAGAGGTCATGCTATTTTATTGAATATCCCCTATGGACAGGGAGGCCTGGCGTGCTGTGATTCATGGGGTCGCGGAGAGTCGGACACGACTGAGCGACTGAACTGAACTGAACTGATGTGTATGGTACTTTATTGGCCCAACTCTTTGTGCAAGAAGTCTTAACCAACCCATTACCAACTCTAATGGCAAAGCAGAGAATTCAGTGATAGTCCTTGCAGCAGATACAAGTGTTCAAAGAGGTACATTGGTTGTATCTGCTTCTCTATCCTTTCAATTAAGAATAGATACTTGAGACTTAGGAGACATTCTCATTTCTAACAATTCTTAACTTTCAACGACCAAAAATAAGCACCATTATAAAATGAGATAGAAAACATCAAAAACTCGTCTATCTCTGAAGCTTCCATTTTGCCCAAAGAGACAGAAGTACTTCATTGATGAGCTTATGTCACTGGCATAGTTCTCATCATCTGATCCTATAGCCTAGATCAGCATCTGAGAACTTGGAAAGTGTTAGTCTTCTGCTACCACATGTTGCAGAAGACTGAATCACTCAATCATATTGCTCCTTTTAACCCTTCAAAAGGAAACTTGCAGGCTTGGGATGAATACAGAAGAATAAGAGATGGAATAGTGAATAAAGTTCAGGAGTAGGGTAGAATTTGAAACAATGAGAAAGTGGTCCATTTATTTTTATTTATATATTTGGCTGTGCTGGGTCTTGGTTGCCTCATGCAGGATCTTTAGTTATGGCATGTGGGATCTATTTCCCGGACCAGGGATTGAACCTGGGATCCCTGCATTGGGAGCATGGAGTCTTAGCCACTGGACCACCAGGAAACTCCCATTTATTAATTTACACTGAAAATTCTTAAAAAGAGCTTAAACTTGCTTAAGACACAGGGTTGCGACTTCTCTGGTGGTGCAGTGGCTAAGACTCGGCGCTCTCAACACAGGGGGACCTTGGTTTGATCCCTGGTCAGGAAACTAGACCCCACATGCTGCAATTAAGAGTTCAAATGCCACAGATTCCACATACTGCTACGAAGATCCCATATGCCCCAGCTAAGACCCAGTGCAGCCAAATAAATAAGAAAATATTTTTTAAAAATAGCCACTCATTCCTGGTTTTCTTTTGTCAATGTTTGCATGCTATATCTTTCCCATCCTTTTAACTTCTAAGCCACTTATATAGTTAAATTTGAAGTGATTTCTTATAGAAATCAGCATATAGTTAGATCATATTTTTTCATCCATTTTGCCACTCTCTTTTTTAAATTAATGGACTATTTATTTGAGCACTTGGAGGTTTATAGAAAAATAGAGCAGGAAGTACAGCATTCTCATATAGCTCCTGATCCTGGTTACCTGTATTAGTCTCTTCCATTTAGTGTGGTACATTTGTTACAATTGATAAGTCACTATTGATACACTATTATTAACTAAAGCCCATGGTTTGTATTAGGATTCACTTTTTGTGTTGTATGGGTTTTAACAAATCTATAATGACAAGTAGCCATCATTATAGTATCATGCAGATTAGTTTCCTGTCCTAAAAATTGTCCCGTTCTTAGCAAAATTGAGTGGAAGATTCAGATTCCCAATATTCCCCTACCCCCACCCCCACATACATAGTCTCCCAAATTATCAACATACTCCATCAGAGTTGTGTGTTTGTTACAATTGATGAACCTACAATGACATGTTATTATCACCCAAAATTCATAGTTTATATTAGGATTCACTCTTTGCGTACATTCTATGGATTTGGACAAATATTAATATAAAGATATGTTGTTGCTGTTTAGTCGCTAGGTCATGTCCGACTTTTTTGCGGCTCCATGGACTGTGGTTGGTCAGGCTTCTCTGCCCATGGGATTTCCCAGGCAAGATTACTGGAGTAGGATGCCATTTCCTTCTCCAGGGGATCTTCCTGGACCAGGGATTGAACTTGTGTATCCTGCATTGGCAGACGAATTCTTTACCTTTGAGCCACCAGGTGCACCATTACAGTATCACATGGGGTAGTTTCCCTGCCTCCTAAACCTCCTGAGCTCCACCTATTCATCCCACTCTCCTCCCTAATCTCTGGTGACCACTGATCCTTTTACTCGCTCAATGGGTTTGGCTTTCCCAGAATGTCATATAGTTGGAATCATATAATATGGAGCCTTTTCAGATTGGCTTTTTTTACTTAGTGATATGTATTTAAGGTTCTTCCATGTCTTTTGATGGTTTGATAGTTCTTTTTAGTGTTGAATGATATTTCATTGTCTATTTGTACCACAGTTTATTCATTCACCTACTGAAGGATATCTTGATTGCATCCAGGTTTGGTAATTATGAACAAAACTGCTTATAAACGTTAGTATATAGATCTTCATGTGGATGTAAGTTTTAAGTTTTCAACTTCTTTGTGTAAATAACAAGGAGTGTAGTTGTTACATTGATACATTTTTAAAGAAACTGCCAAACTTTCTTCCAAAGTGGCTGGACCATTTTGCATTCCCACCAGCAATGAACAAGAGTTCTTGTTATTCTATATCCTCAGCAGCATTTGGTGTTGTCAGTGGTCTGGATTTTGGCCATTCTAATAGGTCTGTAGGTGTCTCACTGTTGTTCAATTTGTATGTCTTTGATATATGATGTGTGGCATCTCTTTATATGCTGATTTACCATATATGTGTCTTCTCTGATGTCTAAAGGTCTTTGGCCCATCTTTAAATTGGGTTGTTCATTTTCTTATTTTTCATTTTAAAGAGTTTTTATATATTTTGGATAAGTCCTACAAAAATGTCCATGTCCTAATTTCTGGAATCCCTATGAATATGTTCCCTTACATGGAAAAGAGACTTTAAAAATGTGAAAATTTTAAGGACCTTGAATGGGGGATTATCCTGAATTGTCTGAGTGGGTGTAATCTAATCACATGGGTCCTTAAAATGGGAGAACATTTCCTGGCAGTGGTCAAGGAAGATGTGACCACTGAAGCGCAGAAACCACTGAGAAACTAACAAGACATGTGACTTTGGCAGCTTTGAAGATGGAGGAGGGGATCCTGGGCCAAGGAATGTGGGTAACCTCTAAAATCTAGAAAAATCATGGAAATGGAGCCTCTAGAAAGGAAAGCAGCCCTCCTGTCAGACTTCCAGAACTAACTTTGCATTAAGCTGCTAAATATTGGTGGTAGTTTATTACAGTATCAACACAAATCTAGTGCATTGAAACTTTTTCTTTTCACGTTTCAAGTGTGTTTAAAATTGCTCATGAAAAAAAAAAATAAAATAAAATAAAATTGCTCATGAAGCATTTTTCTCGTGGCTTAAAATCTGTCAATTCTAACATGTTATCTTGGTGTTGGCGTCTTTTTTCTCCCTTCAATTTGGGCTCTTTCTGGCTTTCGGTATAATTTTGATTGAATCATGTACATTTTTTTGCATTATGAGACTCCAAATGCTATTTAAACCATCTGTCAGTAGCTGGCCTTCCCTGACCCCACTGACAGGAGAAGCTGGGGCTGAACTTTGTGACTGCCAGATTCAAGCGTTGAGTCAAGGTTATCCACCCAGCCTGTGTTGCCACCAGACATTCGGTGCTTCTCGTAATTGCTGGGTGAGTCCTGGCCTCGCACCTGGTCTCCACTGACACTGTGCAGGGATAGAGCCATTACTGGCTGATGGGGATGAAAGTCCAGGATCTCTACTTGGTCATCTGTGGCCCTACACCAATGAGGGTGTTGGCACTTCATTTTAGCCTTATGAGCGTGACGTCTAGGCTCCCTATTTTGTCTTTGCTGGTGTGGGTGTGAATAAGGTCAGTTTTTTTCTATGGCTGGAACAGACTGGTTATTGTCTGAATAGGAAAGAGCATTTATTTAAAAAACGTTTTCAGAGTTGTGTTTCTTAACACAGGTGGGTATATTCCAAACTTTCTTTTTTCTTTTTAATAAGAATCCCTGGGATAGAATGTTACTGTTCTGACAGGAGGTATCTTACTCCTAAAGAGTTTAGGCAGAAAAGATTCAACTCACAGCTTGAGACTCAGGTACAATAAAACATTGGTTCCTATGGTCTGTATTTATCACACGTAGAAGGCCAATTCTGATTTGTAAAAAATTCCAGAAACTCAGAATACTTGAAAAAAAAGTATCATTTTATTTGTACACTTAAAAAGTTGTACATAGAAACTTATAATACAGTTGTGTAAAACTGAAAGAACTGTCAAGGAAAAGGGAGGGTGTTACCTTTATTGGCTGATCATTAAGGAAGTTAGAGAAATAAAACAAAAACACAATAAAATGTTTTAAAAAATTAAAGAACATTTTCCAGGTACAAATTTTATAAATACAAAACAAATTCACAAAATACTTTGAATGCTAAATAAATATCTAGTTAATAAACTCAGACTCAATACCTCCAGCCAGCACTGGTATAGCACTTCAAGGATATAAAATTGGATTCATTCATGTGTAGTGTTGAAAGAATGTGCTCATTAAACAATTCTTAGATGTATATACTTTTTCCTAAACTGTGCTATAATGGAAGATTTTTCTGTGTAGATAAATCTCCCTTAATACCACATTTCTAAAAAAAGGTCAATGACAAAATAAATCATAGGTGAAAAAATATTTTCTGAGATATTGGGACACATGAATGATCTCAAAATGTACAAAAACCTCTGTAAACCAGTACTGTATCCAATACATCTATCAAACTTATTAGATACTGAACAAAACTGTAGCAAAGGAAATCTTTCCTACATTCTCCTGAGTGCTTAATATTAAAGTTGAGAATATAGTGCAGGCCACACTTCAGTGTGGTCAATCAGTTGTTATTGCTTTATACATATATGTCTGCTTTAGAGCATGATTTAATGTTCCATTTTCATGAACAATTTGATTTCGTCACATCCTTTAGAAGGACAAAATTAGATTCGTGACTTTTTTGCAGCCGGTGGTGTGCTAACTTGATCCACATTCCCAGATGTGACATGGAGTCCAAGTTTTTGAGCCTGAATATGAAAAAATGCTTGAAGCCTAGTTCCAGCTTTTGCTTCACTTGTGTTACGAGGGTTGTACTCAAAGCAATTCGAAAACATTAATTCAATATCATCGATAAACTCAGCTAGAATGAAAAAAACAAATGAGATTAGATGAAAGTCAATTATAAATATAATCTTTGTTGGTATCATATCTGGAAATCTCATTAAAAAAATGTAAGTCCACTTTTTTTTTTTAGAAATTGAAAACTGAAACAAGGTGGCAGAACTGAAGCTTAATATTTAATTAGATATATTTTATATAACTACAGAATGTCTATTAAGATCAGATTCTATAAAATATCTTTAACTCATCTAATCCCCATCCATCTTTCATTTCCATATATGCATGTATAAGCATTTTAGGGATTTCTTGGGATGCCATCTACACAATTACATTAATATGCATCATTGAAAGAAAAACAGCCTCTACTTCCTTAAAAATAATTATCAGAGAAAAACATAAATTACTCACATGCTAATTTATATTCACATTTGTTCACTTTTTCACGAATTATATTTAAGGCAATGGGCTTTTTGATGATGTCATAATAGTCTGGGACCTGTAAAATAATTCAAATATATCTCTCCTATAGACAATTTATTGAAGATAAGTAGTCAAATATATGCAAGTTTTGCACTTAAAAGCAACTGAGTATTAACCTCTGAATACTATTATTCCAATTACACATTTTAGTCATTATAATGTTATAAAAGATTATTTGATACTGTAAAAGTCTCTCTATATATACATTTATGTATCTATAAAAACTTCTTTAATGAGCATGACTACATTTGTAATGAATAAAATATATATAACAAAATTTGGCACAAAAAACTACTCAGAAAAAACAAGTTAGAGTCCAACTGAGAGCTAATTTTTATGAGATGCTATTTCAATTAACCCTTCACATTTTGGCTCTATAAGTCTCAAAACAGAAATCTGATGTCACTTTCATTCAGAAACCTTCTCCTAATATTGACAAATGAGGCCCTTTACAATCCAGTTGTGTACAAGCCCCTCTAATACACCCTCTGTTCCATTCAAACTATCCATCGTTCCCATATTCTCATTTCTAGGCTTCAACTTGCCTCTCTCCCTAAAATGTCCTTATTACATTTCTCACTGTTGAAATTTCATTTTTCTTCCATAAAAAACGTTCTAATTCCTGCTGTTTCCTCCCTCTGAAATGCTCAAATCTATCCTCTCTTTTCTATTTCTGCAAGACCAGTATAACTTCCAGGACAGTACTCTAACACTGTCCTGTCTCTGCTATGGCACATCATATTCTGCCATACATATATAAATAACCACAGCACCATCTTTTTACTCCATCTCTGTTAAGAGTACCTTTTACAATGTTTCTCAAAATGTGGTTCCTGGACCAGCACTATCAGCATCATTTGGGGACTTGTCAGTAATGCAAATGGTTGGGCATCATCCCAGACCTAGGGACTCAAGGACTCTGGGGTGGGGCCCAGTCAGCTGTGTTTTAATAAGCCCTCCGTTGATTCTGGTGTATGCTAACGTTTAAGAAACACTGTTTTACATAAGGGAAGTACCAAAAATGGTACTTAGTTGAATCAACTCTATTCATATTCATTACACAGAATAAAAACAGTGAGGTTATTGCAACACACTGTCATTGTTTATAAGAATCAGTCACAGGACTAGAAGGGACTGAGGAGACTATGCTAACTTCATTTTTTTCAATATAGGAACCAACTGTCCAAGTTTTGCCTTGTTTTCTAAATAGATAGTGACTAAGTAAGCATTTTGACCACCTCAAGTTGCCATGCAGACTAAATCAGATAATATACACAAATACATTTTAGACAGTCCAGTATTATTACCTGAATTTTAGAAACGAGTTTCAAAAAAGGCCAGCTGTCATCATGCCGTACCAATTCCACAACAAGTTGTTCAAAAGCAGACAGTTCATGAACTCCTCCCTGTCGACCTGAACTCCTTCGATTAAGTGTCATAGGGGATGATTCTGAACAAATAATTATATTAACTTTAGGTGATGATAAAATGAAGTATTTGGTCACCATAAATTAAATAGGGCATATAAATACAAACTACATTCAAACAGAAAATCAACACTCTACACACTGAGATGTTAAACTAACACATATTCTGAGAGACAGGTAAATCTGGACCAAGTATTCATTATTTCCTTTTGATCTTAAAAATTTCAAATTGAAATAAACACTCATTGGGAACAGATTAGTGTAAAAAGAGTGTAATACAAAAGGTAATTCTAGAACACAAAGTTTTTGGGTGGTTCTAAAAATATGTTTTCAACTACAGTAAGATGAAAGCAAGCAATCATCTGGTATTTCCTGAAATACATCCTTAAGAAAATAACCTCTTCAGATCTAGAAACCTGGCCTCTTTATAAATTACCTTGCATAATAGAAAATATTTCTCAATGATGAAATAAAAGATTGTTCTTATAAATCTAACTTCATATGGAGAATTTTCTTAAAGCAAAATGCTTTCTCATAAAATGTATATAATGAGATCTAAGGTATATGAATTCATAGAAAAGGGTAGTATAGTCCATAGATGAATCTAGGTGTTTACATTCCTTGCTTAAATGTAAATCCACACATTTCCCTGTTTATATGTCCTTAGAACCAGGTTACAAATCAGTTAAAAACATTTTTTTCCAGCAGGTGTTTGTTTGTTTTTTTTAATAAAAATGCTTCAGGTGTATTATTTTCCAAATAGCTTTGGGTTCAGGATTGTGGAAGAGCAAAACACGTAAGAGGATAGGAAAAGCTCAATTAGATCTTGGTACAAAGTTACCTCATATCCACAACCCACCAAACCTGACAACCTGATGACGGCATTATGTTGCATTCCTTCACCAATGAATTAATCCTGTCATGTGTTTATGCAGTACAAGCTACCTAAACTTCTTCAAAGAACAGTAATTAGCATTAAATTTTTTTTCAATTGGAGGATAACTGCTTTACAATGCTGTGCTGGTTTCTGCTGTACAACAATGTGTATCAGCTATACGTATATATACATCCCTTCCCTCCTGAGCTTCCGTCATACCTGCCCTGCCCCCCCACCCCACCCCTTTAGGTTGTCACAGAGCACCGAGCTGAGCTCCTTGTGCTATACAGTTGCTTCCCATTAGCTATCTATTTTACCAATAGTAGTGTATTTATGTCAATGACTAGTAGCATTTTTTATGTGTAACTTCTTTTTGAAATACCAAGGTTTTATTACCACTGATAAAGAAAAAGAGAGATTAAAGAGATTAATGGGTAAAGAGATTATTACATAGATAAACATGACAAATAATTTATCATATAATAAATATGATAAAAACAACATAACCCTATATAGTATGTAAACAATTTATATATTATATATAAATATTAAAAACAACTATCAGAATAAAAAAGATAGCTGGTAATCAATCACTCCCTAACAATATTAATGTTCCCAACTCTCCCTTGCCCCCAAATTCAGTATGTCAGGTGGGAACCTTACCACATTACCAATTGTAGCTTGTCTAGGTGATGTTGAGTATGTGTGTTTTGAAGGAAGCAAAGGTGGATGAGAATGAAATGTGTTATAATGTGATATACTGAGGTCATTCAAGTTTTGGCCAAATCTCTCCATTAAACACAAAACGCTGTTGGCAAATTTCTTTCAAGTACTCTGCTACACTACTACAAACACTAGCAGCATAGTTTACCTTTATTCCCCAAAGAGCTGCCCCTTCCTTGAACATTATGCTTCAGGTCAGGTTGCTCCCTAAAAACTCTGTATAGTGGACAGCCTTTCAAAAATGATACAAACTATCTCAACATTCAATCCTTCCAGATTACTCAATTTTCTGAAAACAGATTAATTTAGACATCTTCATACCTGCAGACTGTCTTTTCCTGCCTCTTCTCTTGGATTCACTGTCTTGGAGGGAAAGTTTCGAAGCAACATTTAGAGGACTTGACTGCTCACTTGACTTTGTGGCAATCACCCTGAAGTTGGGACTATTTTCTGGGGTATCATTAGCACTCTTCCTGCCTCTGCGCTTTCTGCGAGGACCAAGCAGTTCCACGAATACATCTGCTTGCAGTGGGCCATGACTCTGGCGAGTAGAACGACTGGAGATTCTTAAAGATTTAGTTTCTGTAGGAGGAGCAGATTTTATCTTTCTTAGGCTTCTACCAGTAGTTTTAGAAGAAACAGTTGTTTTTGGTGTACTCTGCTGACTCCGTGAAGTGTATCTTCCAGGGTCTTGTCGTTGGCCACGACTTGAGAAAGAAGAGTTAAGCCTCCCTCTTGTTTTAATTGGTAATCTAACTTGTGGTCTTCCTCGTTTTGGTGGGCTATAAACAGTGTTAGAAAACAATTATTGTACAGAGCAATGATGCACATATGATACTTCTATCCCCCTTGTTCTACTCTAGTCAGCCAGTGAGTTTAACACACATAACTTATGTGTTACTGAGACTTATCCTCAGTGACACATGGATAAGTAACATCCTTATTACTCAGTTTTTTCCCCTGGTAGTTCAGATGGTAGAAAATCTGCTTGCAAGGCAGGAGACCTGGGTTTGATCCCTGGGTCAGAAAGATCCCCTGGAGAAGGAAATGGCAACCCATTCCAGTATTCTTTTTTAGAGAACTCCATGGACAGAGCAGCCTGAGAGCTACAGTCAATGGGATCGAAAAGAGTTGGACATGACTGAGTGACCAACTTTCCTTTTTTTTTTTAAACTTAGAACTGATGAAATCTAAAATGTGCTTTATTTCTTTGTAATTCAAGGAGAACATGTAATAATTTCTCAATATAACTCCAGGATATCATCATGAAAATAAAATCCTAAGTCATGAATAAACTGCAGTGAGATCCTCAGAAGAACTGAATAAATGGACTTGATCATGTTGAAAACTTAAAATGCAAATCTTTAGTTTCCTTATGCCTCAGGAGACTGTCACTCTTCATTATTATTGATACTGAGGTAACCTACAGTTTTGGCCAATGGCTCCCACAAAAGTAGGCCTTAAACCTACTATTCCTCAACACCAGGCCAAGAATCTCTTTGCTGTATTTTGATGTTTACTGTAAGAAACAAAACTATATTCAACCTTTTAATTGTCTTTATGTTGTAGACAAAGATAATACCATCCCATTAAGCCTATAATATCCATCTCCCCACATACCTGAACCTCTGGTTTGCCTAAAATATTTCCAAGAATTCTCCAAGTTCTTTATTGTCTTTATGCTTAATATAATACTGCTGAGTTGGAGCTACTAAACAACTTGCTTGAAATAGAGGGGCTGGCGCTCTCTCATCTCCCTCAAGCTGTGACCATTTTGGACTGTGTCAGTTCCAGGTGCCCTTGCTGCACAGTCACTTTCTTGATTCCACGTGTGTTATGTGTGCATGCTCAGTTGCTCAGCCCTGTCCAACTCTTTGCAACCCCATGGACTATAGCCCTCGAGGCTCCTCTCTCGTGGAATTTACCAGGCAAGAATACTGGAATCGGTAGCCATCTCCTACTACAGAGGATCTTCCCGACTCAGGGATTGAACCTGCATGTCCTGTGTGGGCAGGTGAATTCTTTACCACTGAGCCACCTGGGAAGCGATTCCACATGAACGGAGTTCAAATGTTGAAAAGGGATGGGAGAGTCTTACAGACAAACAAGAGAGACTGCCCAGCAGGAATAACCAAATCCGTTCATTAGGCCTGGGTGACACAGCTTGCGCTAAGTTGTCAAATACTTGGCTATGCAGCAGTATAGTACAGTAGTATAGCAGGTGCTGACGTGGCAGGAATATAAAAATACAACGTGCTTCCTGGCATTTCTCTCTGTTGGCTACCAAGATCACCAATATTTGGGTATAACTTCTTGAGAAAGCAAAACATGCTCATCTGTATCTCCTAGCTGTCCTCTGGACTGCTTATTTGCTAAAGTAAAAAATTAAGTAATATCAACCTTAATGAAGCTCTTGACTTAACATCCTATCCAAACTTAAACTCATACCTGACTTTGTTATCTGGCTAAGTTCACACAAGGATTATACTCCCTTGGGAATAATTTCATATGTTTATAATACATAAAAACAAGAGGAACTTTATGACACTATACTGCACACTTGCTTTTTAAAAATTAGAGGCTGCAACCATTCCATTTGTATTTGAAAAGTCAAGAGATTGCCTAGTCATGACATGAACTCTCATTTTCTTGCATGTTAGGACTTACCTGACTTCTTCTTCCTCTTGAGAGTCATCTTCATCTTGTTCTACCTCATACTCTTCCTCTTCACTTTGACCCTCTTCTTCATCATCATCAGCTTCATCATCCTCACCTTCCATACTACCTTCCATCTCATCATCACTTTCCAAGGATGGTCTCTGTCTAGAGGAGAGTCTTCTAGAACGCTGCTTTGGCCGACACTCTGGACAAAACCAGTCTCCTTCAGGCACAGTCTGATAAATCACATAAATGATCAGTGATCATCTCTCACTCAAAATCTCAATTCTAATCTGAGAAGCAGAAGAATAAAAGAAAAGTACCTTGAGCTTTGGTCGAACACAATAGGTATGGTGACCCCGATCACAGCCATCACAAAGTACCATGTTTTCAGCATCACCCTTCTTTCGGCATATCTTGCAACGGGCATTCAGTATAGATTTAGACCATATCACACTACGATCCAGGGTGGAGAGATGAAGAAAGACTTGGGATAGACTAGCAGAAGAAAGGAGAGACTCTCTCCAACGGTCCAGGACTGTTTTATAAGAACGCCCACTGTCACTGGCATCTTAAATGAAAGGGAAAGTAATTAAAACTTCCTAGGCAAACCCTAGACATCTCCTAGAACTATTTTTCTTGGTATTGTTAAATAGGTAAGAATTTAGAGTTCTTCTCTCCTAATACTTCACAAAAAGACCATGTTGATATTAAAAACAAAAAATTCATGATAAAGAAAATTTGCTGAGCCACACCTTGTTTATAATACGAAGAATTACTTAAATCCGTAAAACAAATGCTTGGGGATTTCAACAGTTAAAAAAGAAAAATAACTTAGGGCAATGTGTTCTCAATCCAGCAATCTAGTTCTTTGTATCAAATCTTGATCTTATTTAGAAAAGTGACTAAATACAATAACAAGTCAGCTACTATTCATATGAATCAAGAATGTTACTGCCTCATCTGCAGATAAAAGATGGATTGCTCTTTAAGTTAAGTATCAATCATATTTGAGGTTTCTTTTGGGGCTAATGAAAATGTTCTGAAGTTAGATAGTGGTGGATAACTGTACAATTGTGAATATATTAAAAATCACTGAACAATTTAAAAAGGGTGAATTTTATATATGTGAAATATGGTTCAATAAAACTGTTACTAAAAATATCAATTATGTATAAATGCCAACTACATTGCTTTCTATATCTAAGAAAATATTATTTTTAAAATAAGGTAGATTTAAAAAATGTTAATACCCCATTAAAAAGAACTTTCAGTGCCAATTTTTATACAGAAACATTTGAATCTATTAAGAATCATTTGACTGGATGCTATTAATCTAGCTAGTCTATCATTTTACATTGGCATGTAATATTGACCTTGAATTGATCTTCACTACTGCAACTACCTTAGTTTTCCTAAGACATTATACTTAATTATAAAGTGCTTACCACATCACGTCAAAATTCTGCAAGATATATCCTCAAATGAAATCTCATGGATAGCAGCATGACAATTAAGAAAACATAGGCTATGGAGTCAATCTGCCTTGATGTGAGTACTAGCTCCCCTATATAGCTTGGGGAAGTTACTTAAGCTGCCTCAGGTACCTCAGCAGCAGTATGTGGCTAGCTTATACCTCTGAGTGCTGTTGGGAAGATTAAATGAGATAATACACATAAGACATGTAAACTCTCTGTCACAGTGTAAATGCTATTGTTGTTATCATTATTCCTGCATTGCATTTTTCCTCCAATATGCAGCATTTTAGAAGATATGAAACAAGTCTACTTAAGAAAATTTTAATATAGCTGGGAGGATGAAGATGTACACAATGAAGGGAAGTCATAAAGCAAGAGACCTGTCAAACACTAGCAGATCTTGAACTTTTGTTTTGACTGTTAGGCAGGAGGGAGAGACAGGACATGAAACCTAGGACCCATTCAATGTGGTGAATCTTCCCTTAAAAGTTAGGGCCCCGAAAGGCTGCATCTGTAAGTGTCAGGGTGGAAACAGGTACCACAAAAAAGGAAGCAGGCAAGGAAATCTGCTCATCTGGACCGTGATATTGGGTGGAAAGGGGAAATAAATCTATTTTAAGTAACGACAAGCAAAGGCTTGAACAGGTTTAAAACCTAAAAAAACACAAGATTTTAAAGTGGTCCAGGTGACCAGAGTTCCAGAAAAACATCTATTTCTGCTTTACTGACTATGCCGAAGCCCTTGACTGTGTGGATCACAATAAACTGTGGAAAATTCTGAAAGAGATGGGAATACCAGACCACCTGACCTGCCTCTTGAGAAATCTGTATGTAGGTCAGGAAGCAATAGTTAGAACTGGACACGGAACAACAGACTGGTTCCAAATAGGAAAAGGAGTACGTCAAGGCTGTATATTGTCACCCTGCTTATTTAACTTATATGCAGAGTACATCATGAAAAATGCTGGGCTGGATGAAGCACAAGCTGGAATCAAGATTGCCAGGAGAAATATCAATAACCTCAGATACGTAGATGATACCACCCTTATGGCAAAAAGTGAAAAAGAACTAAAGAGCCTCTTGATGAAAGTGAAAGAGGAGAGTGAAAAGTTGGCTTAAAGCTCAACATTCAGACAAATCATAGCATCTGGTTCCATCACTTCATGGCAAATAGATGGAGAAACAGTGGAAACAGTGGCTGACTTTATTTTTGGGGGCTCCAAAATCACTGCAGATGGTGACTGCAGCCATGAAATTAAAAGATGCTTACTCCTTGGAAGAAAAGTTATGACCAACCTAGATAGCATATTAAAAAGCAGAGACCATTACTCTGCCAACAAAGGTCTGTCTAGTCAAGGCTATGGTTTTTCCAGTGGTCATGTATGGATGTGAGAGTTGGACTGTGAAGAAAGCTGATCACTGAAGAATTGATGCTTTTGAACTGTGGTGTTGGAGAAGACTCTTGAGAGTCCCTTGGACTTCAAGGAGATCCAACCAGTCCATCCTAAAGGTATCAGTCCTGAATATTCATTGGAAGGACTGATGTTGAAGCTGATAACTCCAATACTTTGGCCACTTGATGTGAAGAGCTGACTCTTGAAAAGACCCTGATGCTGGGAAAGATTGAAGGTGGGAGGAGAAGGGGACGACAGAGGATGAGATGGTTGGATGGCATCACCGACTCAATGGATATGTTGAGTGGACTCTGAGAATCAGTGATGGACAGGGAGGCCTGGTGTGCTGCAGTCCATGGAGTCGCAAAGAGTCAGACACGACTGAGCAACTGAACTGAACTAATGACCTCAGGTATGGCAGAAACAAGGGCAAATCTCTGCAATGAAGAAACTTCTGCAGATTAAGTTCTACAGAGTGACAGTTAATAGTCAACACCCACAAGGCCCATGTGGAAACAAATCACTATAAGAAAGAGCCTGCAGAATCTGACCCATAAAGAGGCATGAGACACAGAATTAGACACTATATAAAATAACTGTTTAACATGTCTTAAGAAATAAACATTTGAAAATATGCATAAATGAACAAGGCATTTGAAAAAGCATCTGCATCTCTAAAAATAATTGAGATTTCTAACTCAATCAGAGAAGGAGAAAAATGGATGGGTCAAATGATTCTTTAGACAAAGCTAAAGAGAAATATTAGAAAAGAGGGACATAAATGCAATAATATAGTTCATGTGATTTACTTCCATCCTCTCATTTTGTGCTTCTATTTATCCTAATTTTCTAATGTAAGTCTTCATGGAAAGTTCTGGCCTAAGTGGGACTCTCCAAGGAAGAAGGCAACAAGAGTTGCTAGTTCAAAGATCTTAAAGAAATATTTCTGGTCAAAATCAGAGGGTATTCTTATTGGTAATGGCAAGAAATAAGACTGCAGAGACCAATGTGGAAGAATGGAAGAAAAATTATGACAAATCTTTGGAACATTAAAAGTCTTGACTCAAAGGCTGGTGAAACTATGGGTTTTGATCAAAGAGGTGCTTTAAGAAAATTAACCCAGTGGTAGCTCCATTTTTAACCTACCTACTCCAATCCATTTAAAATGTTCTGAATATGAAATATAAATGGATGTCTATATTTTCCTATTTTCATATAACTACTTAAAAAAGGATAAAAAATAGTATATAAAATTGATTCCATTTTTTCTGTTAATTGTTTTCTCATCTTAAACTTTGTTTCTCCAGATTATACAGTTCTTAAGGGCAGAATTGTCTTTCATTTTCCATTAAGCTAGCACAGATAAATTCCTCAAGATATTGCTAATTAAATGCATTTTACTAATATAAAATATTGGTAGATTCATATGATCAAATATCACACCAGGAAATTTTATGCTGTTAACTGCCACTATATAGTAATTCATGTCACCATACCAGGCAGGCTTCCCTAGGAAATAAAACAATAACATCTCCTACTCCAGAATTCTCCCTATGCTCATAAAGGAAAAAATAATGTGAATAAATACTATATGTAAAACAAGTACACGTAAATTCCATAGATGTTCATTCTTTAACAATAACTAAGTATACTAAGGTTCAACAATGTTTTTTATATAACAGGGTAAAACAGTTTGATTAGCTGAGGTATGAAATGTATCAAGAGAAAGAAAAATTTTAGGAAGATATCGTTTTATAAGCTTGCCCTCAACCCTATTGTCTCCAAAAAACCAAATTTAAGGTTTTTCCTTCAACAGCTAAAAATATAAATCAATATTCAGCGGTAAAGTAAAATCATAATTCCTTAAAAATAAAAAATTCTTTAAAAAGTTAAATATTTACCATGTCTCACACTAGATTGATCTTCCTCTTTTTCTTGTCCCTTTTTTTTTCTATCTCCCTTTTTGATCTTAATATAATTTCTGTGCTACCAAGTTTCAAATTGATAAAGTTAGTTTGACAATTTCCCCCCCCATAGCTTAAGGGTTTAACCATAAGCATGACTTAATAAATTATTAAATTATCAACCTAAAACAGTTATCATATCTTACCTAAAATTAAGTGAAATATGATTATGTTCCCCAAGTTAAAAAAGCCAAGTTTTATCAATGTGATTGATCACTAGAATAAGAGGGACATCTAGAGAAGGTGGAACATAAGTAGAAATTTTATTTCTTACTCGATTCTTCAAGAAACTGAAATAATTTCTGAAGTGAAACTGGGAAAATTCCTACTATAGTTAATTTGCCATGTTAAAAATTATCAAAAATAGAGAATTTTAATGTTTTCTATCTCAAACATTCATAAAGTGGAACACCCTTTTCTCTCCTAGATTAAGTATATATTCTTGATTATCTTGCTCTAAATATTTAGACTACCTTAAAACCCTAGAGGCACTTCCATTTCCTGCTGTCTCATTCAGAATAGATCATTCAAAGGCTTAAAGAATTACAGACACCAGTTCTATTAACTTTGAGGCAGCAATGGTAGATGGTAACATCCATTATTATAAATGATCAACATCTGACTCTTGACCAACATTTACAAAGTAAGGTAAGCTGAACACTTACAAAATAAGTAAGGTAAGTTGAACTTGTCTTATTTCATTTATTTTTCTTTTATGTCTCAGGATGAAATGAATGTCTAAACACTGCTGTATACAAACAAGCATAGGGAACACTATAGTTCTCTGCTCTTGTATAATCTATTAGATGTAAACTGCAATATCTCTCAGTGTCAACTTTTTCCCTTTGTCTAAATATTTAATAAAAGGTACTGATGAAAATACAAACATATTAATAAATTTGATCCCCCCTCACCAAACCTATAAATTGCTTTAATTGATGGAAATTTCAGAAGTGGAAAAATCAGCAGAATTACATTTTATTCCCATACCCCTTTTGGAATCACAGAATTAATAGTAGTAATAACATTTTACATGTATGAGAGTCCTATAACTTAAAAATAACTTTTAACTGAAATAACTGTAAATTCACATGTGTTTGTAAGAAACAATACAGAGATCCCTTATATATATAATTTGATTTCTACACAAAGTATTAGGAAATACTGAAGGTACAATAACAGTGATACAACAAACACAAATTTGAATCTTTGTGATTTCATGTATTTTATTTCTTACAAATGTTACTTTCAATGTGAAAAGTGAGTTATTAAGCTCATGGTGGAATTCTCAATTTATAAGAAAATTAAAATATGGACAGACATTAGAACAATGAGATACTAACTACAAATTCTTCATTTTAAAAATATTTATGAATATACTAATGTTTCAAGCACCATGTATCTATGAAAACTTTGTTCTTTCTACTCAAAACATTAACATTCAAGTCATTTTTAAAGGATTTTAGTCTACTCAAGACTCTCTCTCAATATGAGATCAAAAGGATATGGTTTAAAACAACTGTTTCTTCCAGTACCTCACTATTGAGATATAAACTATCTCAATATAATGAATTATAAATTAATTCAGTTTTTTAGAAAGACCACAGCGAACTAGAGGCAGTTATGATATGAAAATTGATTTGGAACTTGAAACATATTTTCCTAAAAACATAAGGATTATGTTTCCTAGATTAGTCCTAAAAAGCACATTAATTTCATAACTACTGAAACACACTCATGATAGAATTATTTCTGTCATACTAACCATAGATTGTAGAGCACTTTCTCATCTATGTACCCTGAAACACTTGGTATTTCTGATTTAGCACTTCGTACACATGCTCAGGTGAGTGACCCACATTATTAAACCATACCCTTAATGGGGGGCATTTAAGTATTTTCTTTGAGTTCTGTTTTAAATGACAATACATTTATGTATAGTGTTTGATTATTCTGGGTCTAGCGAGTCACAGGACTTGGTAATCTCTTTGGAAGAAACATTCATAAAAGAGACTGACAGAAATAGTTAAACAGACATTCACTGAAATGAATGAATACCTAGAATAAATTTTTAAAGTATTATTAAATAAATCTCACCTGAAAGAACTTATATTTTAAAATGGAAATGTAATTTCAAAATTTTCAGATTAGTTGATCAATTTTATTCTGTCAGCCAGTAAAGTTCTATTAATTAAGGGGTAATTGAAAAGCATTTAAAATATAACATTTTGAATTAAAAACAGATACTTACCAAGTGGAGCTTTTAGAAAACGCCTCTCAATACCCTGTTCTATTTGAAAAAGTGCCATTGCAAGATGATGAACCACATTGCTCACTGACTGTGGTGTACTTGCATTGGTTGAGACAGTACTTGGAGATTCTGTTTTTATGCCCAAAAGTCTACAATTAAAACATTGAAAAGTTTATAGTACTTAAAACCACTATTAGATGAAACTTGACTCCACTGACTTATCCAAATCCTTACTTATACCTGTGTAAGAAATGGTTTCCTCAATCTCTAGGAGTTCTCATAAGCCAACAGGAAAGGGAGAGAAAAACATGAATCAAGAGCTAAACTATCATGTCATTTAGGCACATCACAAGGGCAAATACAGAGAGGAGGGAAGGTGGATGAGAGAAGGCTTAGAAGGCTTTAGGAAAGAAACCTTAGACGGCTCTAAGGAAAGAAACCTTTTACTTATAGCTGTCTCCTAACTAGTTCTTTGGCCTCCAGTCTTACCCCCTTTGCAATAAATCTCCATGCTGCACCTAAAACGATCATTTAAAAATGCAAGCTCATTTATTCAAAACCTGTATGTCTTCCCTCCCAGTTTCATATCCTCTCCACCCTTTAGGTCTCAGTTTCACAGTCACTTTCTCTAGCATTTCCTTTGCTGTCTTCCATATTCTCCTATGTATCAATGTCACATTTCCACTGGGTATTTACTTCTACCAGAACTCTGACACTGCTCTATAATTGCTAGCTTAAGGTCCCTCCACCATTTCTTTCTAGACAATAAACTTATCCTAAGGGCAGATGCTATCTGAAAAAGTAAAAGTATCTGTCTATAGAGAAATCAGTTCTGATTAATAGCTCAAATAATATTTTAGTCTATTACAGTTTACCAAGTTTTCTTACAGAAAAGAAAAATGGATAATGTAAAGCTACTTTCTGAAATTAATAAAACTTTAAGTTCAAAGACTTTTTAAAAACTTGAATAACTATCATCCTAACAAGTTGTCTTTCAGCTGCTTTAGTACTAAGAGAGGTAACAGAGAACTTGTGGTTTAGCAAAATCATCATTTCAGTGGTTATAAATATTAATGTCCTCATAATAAGATTTTAAGACAATTTTTTGAAGAAAAAGAAACATTTTCTTAAAAACAAACATAAAATGGCAAGAAAAAGTGACGATTACTTTAGAAAAATCCTTTTTGTACCTGTCTTTTACTATGACCTTTGCTTGCTCATCAATTTCCATCTCCTCTACATCTTCATTCACAGTTTTAATTATCCCGTTTTCCTTGTTTTCCTCATTTAACAGCTCATACCGTCCACTTTCTAACGCTGACCTCCAGACGTGTCGGTCTGTAACCTGTAACAAAACTCAAATTTACTAACCCTGAAAAATGGCATGTACTGTTCCTAAGAAGTATGAAGTTCAATGTACATATGAAAAATTCATGATATTCTAGAACAGATTGTGAATCAAAAAGAGATCTAAAAATAAGGTTACTAAGTGGCCAAAATGGAGTTCATATCATTCATAGATGGAAGCTTTAATACCTTACTCTCTATATAGTGAAATTATAAATGACTCTAAGGTTGGTCACCTGAGAGTAGCAAAAAAGTGACAGATGACAGAAAAGGAATGAACAGAACACACATATCAAGCATGAATTACTTACAGATTTTAAAAAGGTAACAAAGAAACCAACAAACAAACCAGACTCAGCAGAGCAGGCAGGAGCTAGTCAAGGAAGAAGAAAATATCCTTATACATTTCAACATCTTGGATGAAAATACCGTAAAACAGATATTTTTAAAATAGCAAAAGTTAATATTAAAAAAGGTTTTAAGAAAGATTTCTATCTATATATATAATTTGATACAGGGAAATAAAATTAGTTATTATAAAAAATGCATCACTCCTGCTATTTATTCAGAACACACATGCCTATCTCAAATAAGTTAACAAACATAAAATATCAAATAAATTACCAAAATTCTGGTAATGAGGCAAGATAAAAATGGGAACAGGTACAAACCTTGATTGCTCCTAATGTTCCTTGGTAGATTCTGTCTTCAATATCCAAAAGAAAATCTCTCAGCCTCAACTCAAGCTGTCTTTCTGCAGACATCTGGGATGGATCATACACATTGGAAGATCTTCCCCGACTATATGTAGGTTTACTATCAGTTTGAGGTTTGTCTGAAATAGTTATCAAACATCTTTATTATGATTTTCTCATTAAAAAATATAATTACCCGTATGACTGTATGATTGTTAGACGGTGTATATAAAAACACCTAGTAAGTTCTCAAGTATGGGGAAAAAAAGAAGCAAATGTTTGCACATCATTTATCTGATAAGGGACTTGTGCCTATCCAACAGAATATATAAAGAACTCTTACAGCTCAATAAAAAGACAAATAATACAACTAAAAAATGAGCAAAGGATCTGAACACACTTTTCTTTCTTTCTCTCTCTTTTTTTTTTTGCTGTGCCATGAAGCTTGCAGGATCTTAGTTTGATGACCAGGGATTGAATGCAGGCCCATGGCAGTGAAAGTGTTGAGTCCTAACCATTCGACCACCAGGGAATTTCCCTAAACACATTTTTCTTTGGCCAATAAAACCATGAAAAGATGCTCAACATCATTAGTCATTTGGGAAATGCACATCAATACCACAATGAGATACCACTTCACACCTCTACAGTGGCTAGAATAAAAAAGTCTGATAACAAGCGTTAAGAGGGGTGTGGAAAAATTTAACCTTCAATATACAATAGTGAGCCACTTCAAGAAAAAAACTGATGACAGTTCCTCACATGATTAACAGAATTACTATAGTGCACAGTGATGAGGTGTGCATGCCGAGTTGCTGCAGTTGTACCCAGCTCTTTGCAACCCTATGGACTGTAGCCCACCATGCACCTCATGGGATTTTCCAGGCAAGAATACTGGAGTGGGTTGCCATGCCCTCCTCCAGGGGATCTTCCTGACCCAGGTATCAAACCTGAGTCTCCTGAGTCTCCTGCATTGCAGGCAGATTCTTTACAACTTGAGCCATTGAGGAAGCCATATGACCCAGTAATTTCACTCTTAGGTATATACCCAAGAGAAATAAAAACATATGTCAGTAAAAATTTATACACAAATGTTCAAAGCAGCATTCTCCATAATAGCCAAAAGGCAGAAGCAATAGAAATATCCATCAACTAACATATGGATAAGTAAAATGCACTTAAATGTAGTATACAATGAACATAAAGAGAATGAAGTACTGATATATGGTACAACTTGAATGAACCTTGAAAACATTATGCTAAGCAAAAGAAGCCTGTCACAAAAGACCATATATTACACAACACCAGTTTTGGGGATAATGAAAATGTTCTAAAATTGACTGTGTGAGATATCTAAGAATACATAAAAAACTACTGAATTGTACACTTTAATTAAGGGTGAACTGTATGATAAATGAATTAAATCTCAACAAAGCTGTTAAAGAACTGTGATCAACAATTCTTAGAGCACTAGTCATGGTAATAATATAACCCTAAATTTAAGATCACTCTACCTAGAAAACCCCATTTACACCTAAAAATGCCTTACTTCTTTCTCTTATGTGTTGTCAACAGACCAGCCATCAAACAGAAAATACTGCTACCTCAACTGTCCTTGCAGCCCATCTCCTAAGCTGTGATCACTAATAGAACCTGTCCCTGAACCCTCAGCTAATACTTTAGTTAGTGACCTCACTCATTATTAGATCTCAAAACTCGATGGTAACCCTAGTGCCTCAGGTATTCAATCTACTGATCAAACAATGAGCTCAGATACAGCATGTAACTTCTTATATTGTTAGGATGTATTTCTCATAGTCCAAGTGGAACCCAGGAGAATCTAGAAAACCTTATTTCTCTAACCGGCAAATTTCTCTAACTCAAGAACTGAGAGCATTGTCCAGATGAAAGAGAAAGTGTTTTAAATACAGCTCTTGATAGTTTGAAAAATGTTTACACCTGAGCCAGAGATTATAGGAAAAGAAAAATAAAGGAAATAGGTTTCATTGAAAACTTACCTGAAAAATGAAATTTCTCTTCAGAAAATCGGGCTAGCTGTGCACATATTCTGCTTTTCTCTTGCAACAAAGTTTCTTTTAAGGCACTTTCTCTATGTCCTCTAGAGTTAAGGGCTTCAATCAGCTGATCCAGCTGTTCACAGGAACTGTAAAAGCACCACCGATTCGGTTTATGCACTGGTTTTGGCAGCTGCACAGTATCATCACATGGACCGTGGTCAATGCTGGAGGTAGATTCAGACATCAAAGAATCTCCAGTTTTAGTGGATACCTGAGGCGCTTGAGACTGTACATTATTCTGAAATGATGAAGGTCTAGGCAACAGCATGTCTTCAGTGAGACCAGAATAATCCTCTTCAATAAACAGTCCAGGAATAGAAGGGAAAATCCAATACCGCCTGTACATGCGGTCACGGCCCAAGGGAAAGATATTGGTACATGCTATGGCACTCTGGATTTTTTCTAAGAGCTCTTTCTCTTTTCGTTGGTGTTCCTGTTTTAAAACTTCTTCCTCCTCAGGAGTAAGAGGCTCTCTTGTTACACAGTTGACCTCTTCTTGCCTTGTAAATTCTTTAAATCCATTTTGTCTCCTTTTCCCTGTAATTGAAACCATCATCATATTTTAATTTTTCACTAGAAAAACATGACACAAGCTACCCCAAGTTACTATACATTATGGAGTAAACTATGTGCCACTCCCACATACCCCCAATTTGTAGGCTGAAGTCCTAAACCCCAATGTGACTGAATTTGGAGACAAGGCCTTTAAGGAGGTAATTAAGGTCAGACTGGTGTCTTTAAACAAGAGGAGGGGAGAGCAGGACACTCTTTCTCTCCACTTGTGGGTGAGGAAAGGTCATATGAGGACGCAGTAAGAAGGTGCTATTACCAGCTGAGAAAGGCCTCACCAGAAATTAACCCTGCTGGCACCCTGATCTTGTACCTCCAGTCCCCAGAACTGTGATAAAAAATTTTGTTGTTTAAGCCACAGTCTGTAACATTTTGTTATGGCAGAATGAACAGCCTAATATACTATGTTAATAAGAAGTTGGCACACTTATATACTATCTCCATACTGGAGAGTGTGCCAGAGTCTGTTAGTTATTCTGCAAGATATTCAGTCCTTCTTCTAAGGCAGAAGTTAGCAAACCACTTCAATGAAGGGCTAGCTAGTTAATATTTTAGGCTGTGTGGGTCATATGGTTTCCATCACAGCTACCTAACTCTGCCACTGTAGCACGAAAGCAGTCACAGACAATCTGCAAATGAATCAGCATGGCTATACCTTTATTTATGGTCACTGAGTCTGAATTTCATGTGATTGTCACAAAGTATCACTCTTTTAAATTTTTTTCCCAACTATTTAAAAATGTAAAAACCCTTTCAGGCTCATGGGTGATATTAAAACAGGGGGCAGGGCGGATTTGGCCAATGGGCTGTTCTTTAACAACCACTGCTTTAAGGTAACAGAAGCCTTAATCATTAGTAGGTACCTAGCAATCCAAGCGGAGAAGGCAATGGCACCCCACTCCAGCACTCTTGCCTGGAAAATCCCATGGATGCAGGAGCCTGGTAGGCTGCCATCTATGGGGTCTCACAGAGTTGGACACAACTGAAGCAACTTAGCAGCAGCAGCAATCCAAGAGAAGGACAACATTTCCCAGACCCTCTTTCCCCAGTAAATATGGCTACATTAGAAACTACTGGTCAAAGAGATGGAAGCAGAAGCATTGTTTGTAACCTCTGGGTTATGCCTCTTTTTCCCCTTTCCCTAGATAGAATGGAGACAGGATGATAAATCATCTTGGAACATGAGGATGGCAGCAAACCCTCAAGGATGACAGTACCAACAAAACAGAAGGAGCCTAAATTCCTGGCTGGGCTTTTATGCTATGTTGAAGAATTAGACTTCTCTCCTGTTTCAGTCATTGCCAAATTGTTTAAATGGTTGGGGGGTGTTTCTTCTTTTCTTTTGCCTGAAAGGGTTTGTGTAAGATTGGAATTATCTGCTTCTTTGAAATTTGGCAGAATTCACCATAAAGTCGCCTAGGAATGATGTTTTCTTTATAGGAAGGTTTTTAATACTAACTCAACAGTTTAAGACCATTCACATTTTTAATCTTTGTATTAATTCATTTCTATAATTTGCATTTTTTCTAGGATTTCGCTTTTTGCCCTCTATTTTCAAATTTACTGCTATTAAATTGCTGTGTTATCCCCTTATCTTTAAATTTCTACTCTATCTCTAGTTATGCTGCTTCAATTTTTAGTCCTAATTTTTTTTATTGTGACCACTCACCCCCCTGAAGGTCAATTCAACAAAGGTTTATCTAGTTTGTGTCTTTTTCAAAGAATAAACTTCTGACTTTGGTTTTTTTTCTCTATTACAGTTTTATTTTCTATTAATTTCTACTCATATCTATTGTCTCCTTATATTTAGGGAGATTATTCTAGTTTTTACCTCTAACTTCTTAAATGAATGCCTAGCACAATTTGCCTTTCTACTTTCCTAATATGTATTAAAGCTATAAATTTTCCTTTAAGTAGAGGGACTGGATCCAACAAGTATGGACTTGTATGGACTATATCCATCAATATGCAGTATTAATTAGTTTTAAATATTTTAACATTTCTATTAGGGCTTCTCCTTTGAAACTCTACTTAGAAGTATGTTCTAAATTCTAATAGCGTAAGATTGGTTTTGGATTTCCAAATCGATTGCATTTCAGTCAGAGAATACAGCCTCCATGATATTGTATAAGAGATTTTCTTATACAATAACCATTTAAAAAAATAATGTAAAAAATAACCATTTAAAAAATAATGTAAAAAAACAGATACTGTCCAAATTAGAGGCACAGAATAAACTTAAGTATCTCCTTTAACAGTTATCAAATGAAAATGGCTGGAGATCCTCAGAAGTAACTTGTATCACAAGCTTTCAAAAAATGTATTTCCTTTGATCCAGCAACTTATGAGATTACTTTAAGGCAGCAGAGATTTCCATTCTCAGCAATATGACACCAGTTACAAGCGTTACTGATCTTTGCATCTCTAGTATCTAAGAGGCATTCAATGTTGAATCGGTACATTATAGAATAAAAATTTCTACTTGGTCAACATAAAGTAGCAAATACAAAAAATCAACAACACACCTTGGAATCACAAATGGAAGTAGCCTAATATATATTTCAGAATAGTGAACTGATACAATGCCTTATCAATTAAACACAAGCAAGCACGCCCGTGAGACGTTCTGCATTACCCCTGCTGCCGCTCTTGTGTGGTCCCGGGTCATCTTCATCTTCAGTGACTGTCTCCTGGTCTGGGTCCTTTTGCTCTATTTCTTTGCTCTCAGTGCTAGTATCAAAGTCTTCCCTGTCTTCCTCCCTTAAGGAGAAAAAATATTTATAATTCCATTCAAGAAATATTCACTGCCTGCCTATGAAGTGCCAGGGTTTATCCTTTGGGAAGTAGTGAACAAGATCATACAGAGTTTATAGTCTTGCAGATAATTATATAAATCATTGCACAATTACAATATGTAATAAATACTAAAAAAGAAGTTCAAAATGCTATGGAAGCACTTTGAGGAGAACTTGATCCCTAGTGCCAGGGATCAAGCAACGCTCGCTTAAAGAAGTGACGTTTAAACTGCAAGACTGAGGAGGCTGGGAGGGGTGAGGTGGCAGGTAAGAAGAAATCTTTATTTCTAGAAGAAGGAATAACCTGCAAATGCACTGAGCTCAAGGGAAAAGGAAGGAGCTTGTAATTTTGACAAGATTGTAAACAAAAAAGGAGCAATTTAAGATATGAATGAGAAAAATCAGGGCAAGATCATACTGGGCCTTGGCATTATTCAAAGAGCAATGGGGGTCGGTAGGGAGAAGCTACAGGGAAAAAGTGGAAGAGTTTAGAAAAGGGAAATGACATGATTAGAAGGTACTCTTGCTGCTATGTGGAAAATTATCTGAGATAGAAAGCAGATGAGGGAAGACCAGTAAAGAGGCCACTGTAATTAGTCCAGGTAGCTGGCTGGGAGGTAATGGGGACTCAGAGTATAGAAGGAGATAAGGAGACAAACAGTCAGGGGAAGAAGTAGACAAATTCAGATACATTAAGTAGGAATAATATGGATGTTTTATCACTGTATTGTCCAAATCAAAACTAAAGTTGCATGGAATTTGAATTCCACCATTTATGTTCTACATTCAAAGAGTTTTGCAAACTCAGTGTATTCAGGAGCCAGAGGGATAATGTAAATGAGTGAGCTTAAATGAGTACAAACATATGAAGTGGTGGGATCTATTACATGCCTAATTTATTTTTTTAAAAAACTGAAGACATCACAAGGAAAAAACAACTGCAACTATATGAGGCAATTAATATTAACTAAATTATAGTAATCATTTAACAATATATACATTTATCAAATCATTATTTTATATACCTTAAATGAATACAGTATTTTATCTATAACTGACATAATTGGAAAAATGTTTATAAAGTGTAAAAAAAAATTTGAGACATAGTTCACATACCATAAAAATCACCATTTTAAAGTGTACAACTCAGTGGTTTTTAGTAATATTAACAAGGTTGTACAATTACTGCCTCTATCTAATTCATCATCTCAGAAGAAAAACTGGATAGCCATTTTCAATTCCTTTTCCCTACTGACCCTGGTAACCACTGATTCTACTTTCTGCTCTGGATTTGCCTATTCTGGACTTTTCCTATAAACAGAATAATCACATGGTCTTCTGAGATTAGCTTCTTTCACCCAGCATAATGTTCCTAAAGTTCATCCATGTTGTAGCATGTATCAGAATTCCATTCCTTCTTATTTCTGAATAACATTCTGCTATAAGGAAATACCACAGAAGCAATATATTGTTTATCTGATTTGTTTAACTGATGGATTGATGAACTATTTTTTGGCTATTAAGAATAATGCTGCTATGAACTTTTATATATACATTTTTGGGTGAATGTATGCTCTTAATTTTCTTGGGTACATACCTAGGAGTGGAATTGCTGGCTACACGGTAACATATGGTTTGGACTGTTTGATGAACTGTCAAACTTATCCAAAGCAGCCACACTGCTTTACACATCCCTGTGAGCAATGTATGAGAATTCTAATCTCTTTATTCTCACCAACATATGTTATCATCCCTCAACTGAAATACTGCCATCTTAGTTTAAGTGTGAAGTACTATCTCATTGTGGTTTTGATATGCATTTCCCTAATGACTAATGATGTTGAGCATCTTTTTATGCGCTTCATATAGATCTTCTTTGAAGAAATGGCTGTTAAAATCCTTTGCCCATTTTTAAAACTGAGTTGTCTTTTTACTATTGAGTTGTATGAGTTCTTTATACATTCTGGATGTCAGACCATCATCAGATATATGATTTATAAAATTTTTTTTCTATTCTCTGGGTTGTTTTTTTAACTTTCTCAGTTTTCAATTTTGGTGAAGTCTATTTTTTGTTTGGTTGCTTTTAGTTTAGGTGTCATATCTATTATTAACTTTCTCAAGGTATCCAAATAAATTCCTTAAAGTATTACTGATGGCCATAGAAAATACAACTGTTCCGAGTTTGTGACCTATGATCTTAAGATGTAACAGGTATTTTTACATGTAAGTATAATCAAAAGTCAATATACTAAATTTGGAATACTGAGATTTTTAGAATTTCTTTTGAAGATTTTATTTTAGAATGATTATTTCTGCTAATTTTGAATATGATTTGCCATCTATAATATAGGAAAAGTTCCCACTTGTCTTCACAGCCAATCTTTATCCCTAATATGTCAATATGTAAAAAAATACTTTAGGCAGTCACTGAATTATTTAAGGTGCTGACATCTTCTCCCTCCACCTTCTACCAAAAGCTCCAATCTCTTCCTTAAAAAGCTTGAAGGAACTCTGTGAAACAGAGTACAACTGTGATGATGGTGATGGAAGGGAGAGATACTATTAGTAATGCTAGAATGAGTTTTAGATTCCCTGAAAGTGCTTTTTTTAAAAACAACAACAACAATACATGTTTATCTGAGGACTGTCTGTATGTAAACTTCATAGGCTTGCTGACACTATTACAAAACTACAGAAAATTAGTTTTCTAAAAATTTGGAAAGCATTTTAGAGTTTAAGGTGCTGACTTTTATTCTTTATGTCATCCAGATAAGCAGTGTAATTCAAACCATACCCAACAGATATATCTGCGATTGAATTTCTTTGCTCATCTTCCTTTAGTTTTTCTTGTTTCTCCTTCATTTTTTGTTCTTGCTCCTTAAGTTTCTCTTCTTTCCTTTTACGAATTCTGAAAGTTAAAATAAAATATTATAGTCTATATGATACTTTTAACTTTATCTTTAACCACCCAATTACAGAAAATGCTCCAAATGTTATGACAAAACTATAAAGTAATCTATTCATAACCTTTCAGCGGTAAGCCAGAGTCACATTGCAGCCCAACATGGTTTTATTTTTTTTAATAAATTTTATTATTATTATTATTTTTTTGCTGTGCTGTACACCATGTATGGGATTTTAGTTTCCTGACCAGGGAAACTAAACCCATGTCCCCAGAATTGTGAGTGTGGAGTCTTAGCCATTGGACTGCCAAGGAAGTCCCCAACATGTTTTTAGAGGCAAAGAAATAAACAGCTTTCATTAGCACAATGGACTATAATTATCTCTCACCTAGCAGCTGCTTCTTCCCTCTCTTTTCGATGTTGTTCTGCTTTTAACTCCCGGAACTCCTGTTTTGCTTGTCTTAATATGTCAACATAATCTTCAATGAAATCCCTAGTAGAAACTAGGGTCAGTAGTTTCCCACAGAGAGCATGAAGTATCTTCATCTTTTCTCCTGCCAAAAATTGGTAAATAACTTCTGGATTGTCAATGACAAGAAAAATCTTAATTTGTGGCTCAATGTGAAAATATTTAATAAAGACTAGGGAAGAGTCTCTTAAGATCAACTAGGCTAGTGGCATTTATGGAAAAAAGCAACTTTGAATCCAATTAACAGTTATGTTATATACAACACATTTCAAATACTAATAACTACCTTATATTCTAGTTAAACAGACATGAAAAACTTTCTAATTGCAAACAGTTAATTTTTACATTTGAATTTTAGGCTTATGTAGCTCATGTATGAAGTTCAAATCAAAACTAAGTTATAACCACATGAGACGCAAGACGTGGGTTCAATCCTTGGTACAGGATGATTCCCTGTAAGAAATGGCAACCTACTCTAGTATTCTTGCCTGGAGAATCCCTTGGACAGAGAGAGTTTGGCAGGCTACAGTCTAGAGTTGCAAAGAGACATGACTAAGTGACTGAGCACGCATACATGCACACACACACACAAATGGCAATAGGCAAATTGCTACTCAGAAAAGACTGCACAAAAACACTACCATAAATTTTAAAAATTATATGAATGTTAGATCAACTATACCACAATAAAAAATTTTTTAAACTACATGACTCTTAGGAATTAGGTACTCTTATTATATGTTTCCTTAAATAAGCATAATAAATTCAATACTATATATTTGTACATTACAATTTTTATTTTTATCTATAAAAGGAAGTAAAAAATAACTGTCTTAATTTTACATATTGTGCCTCACTGCTCAAACATTTACTCAACTGAATGTTAGAGTTCTGCAGCTACAGCTTACATTTCTGATATACCAATAAATAAAAATTAAAGCTAGCTAATTCCCACTTAACCTTCTAGACTTGCTAGATGTAGTAAACTAACCACACATTTTTAAAGTAATAGAAAATCCAAAGAGAAAAGACAAGAAAATCATAAATAATTAAAGTTAATATGAATAACAACTGTAGTTAATTTAGGTCACTATTTGAATTCCAACAATTTTTTTTTAAAAGACTGCTTTCTTTCTTTCTCTTTTAAAACTGAGTGTCATCTAAAATTTTCTCATCAGCTACCGAGTATTCTGGGCATAAGTAGGAAGGTTATACAAATTCTAACTTGCAAAGTTTACCTGGTGTCAAATCATACACTGAAGTGCTTGACAGTTTCTTCACTAGGCTGGGGTTGCTCAAACGAAGCTCCATGCAGGCATCATCTGTAGCATCAAACCCTCCTCGTTTCTGATACCTGTACTTTGCATTTGCTGATGTTACATCAGCACCTGAAGCTAAGATGTGTAGTCTCAGGATTTCAGAAAGAGTGCAGCTATCGAGATCCAAGCTTTTCAGACTGCAGCCTATAGTTGTTAAAAATGAAACAGTCATTTAGAATGTAAACAATAAGTCCTCAGTAATGTAAAATATACCTTTATAAAAATAAAAAGGCAATCAAAAAAACAAAAACAAAAACCCACACATACCCTGATGCAACTGCGGCCATGCAGCTGCCAAAGATGCAACTGCAGACAGTGCAGATTTTGTGGGGTCTGTATCTTCATCCAAAGCCTCTGTTAGATCTTTAAGGAAATAAATACTTTATTCTAGTGCAAATCAAAGCTTGAATATTTGGGAATAATGCCCTTTATTATAAAATGATGAAAGAAACAACAAACAGCTTAACATTCAGAAACCTCAAAAGAACTAACACTAAGTACCACAAGCATCATTCACATTCTGCCTAGGCTCCAACTAAAACTAAATCCTAAGACATGTACTACACACTAATTTTCCCCTTACTTAACAAAGAGAAGACAATTTCCAAGTTACCAACAAGATACACATACACATTCCAAAAAAATGGTAAAATACACTTTAAAATGAAAGACAAATTTCCTTGTTCAATATAACTTTAAAAAAAAGTCTACTTTGAAAATCAGAATCTATTTGAAGATATCCAAATCTTTCATAAATATTCAATTACAAATACTGAATCATAACAAAGTATAAGTTGTAATCATCACAAAACCAACACAGAAAAAGAGCTAAAAGAACTTAAAGACAATACTACTGTCATTTAACCACAGATTTATCTCTTCATTTAAATTGCCTGTTTTTATTTTGAAAACTCTCTGATTCATGAAACAATAGGAAGATATCCCTGTATTTTCTAAGTAAATTGCTTCAGCTTTGAAAACAATGCTTAAGCTACAAATAGGACCAAAGAGCAAGTCTACTGACACAAATATATTTAAACCATTAGGATATACAATTATTCCTTACATAGATAATAAAATTAAAATGTCACCAATGAAAAAACTTTTAAGCCGATAAAAAGCCCTTCTGCTCTACCACAGTAGACACAGCTTCAGACTAAGTCTCAGATAATGTAAATTCTACTCTTAGCTCTGTCCATCCCTAGTTCCTACCTAAGTAGCCTTTAGATCAGGCACTTAATTGGCTTCATTTTTTTTTATAGCGCTAAGTCAAGATCATCAGTTTTCAAATTCTTCAAGTATTTCTTGGAAGCACCATATAAAGTGAATGGAGATGATAATCCTGCTCATTCATCTTTTCAACTCTCCTACACTAGCAGGGAGGAATCCCTGTACAATTTGTAGGCCTCCATGAATTAGAGCTGGGAAATCACTGGTTCTGCGGTTCCTTCACTTTCTACTTTATGATTCCCTCCTCAAACTTCACAAGCTGAAAAAATGAACCTTAGAGAAAAGAACTGCTGTCCTTTACTAAAGGAAAAAGGCCCTTTGGGATTATGTCTGATTACAGTTACTGACAATTCCACGGCATTTGAAGCATAAACAGTACCACACAGGAGAAGTTACCTAACTAAATGTTACATATATACATAAGTTATTCCTACAAGGCCATGAATTTAGTTGAAATGACAGACATTACCATGTTCCTCACCAGGGAAATACTAGATGTAAAACTTTTTCCAATTTTCATTTTACATACAAAGACAAACAAACTTAAAATTAATATAGGCACTCTAAAATTAACAAATCCTAGTTAAAAAGCTGTATAAGTGTACTGGCTCTCTTCCTTTGCAGCAATTCAACTTATTTTATCTATAGTAAGTTATAATTTCCTAGAACAAAGGCTGTAAAGGCCTCAGGAAATGGACAACCAACAAAATGACAATTTACTTTTAGTTGTGTTTAACATGCTATAATACATATTCTTCAACTCAACTATCTACCAAATTGCTCTTTCAAGAAACTGTAAATATCATTCTAGGATTTATTTGCTGAGATAGTCACTTGGATACATCATACCAAGAGAATACAGCTAAACTGTGTGGGGATGACCACCTGAAACAGATACATTTATCATCATTGTAATCTAGAATCAGGTACACATAATTTCAACACTAAACAATAACACCTCAGCAATACACAAAACTATTATATATCGGGAGAATGCTTTTGTCCCTATACTTGTGAAAGGCATTTAGTCATGATGTAAGACTAAAGAGAGCAACTGATATTTACAATGTAAGAGTTAAAAGATTTCTGGTCGAAATTTCTAAGATTCAATATAAAAACAAGGAAGCCAAAAAAGTACATGTTCTTGACAGATAATTACTTCTTTGCCATATTATAAGGTAATAAAATGTAATCATTGCGAGGCTCCAGTCCAGAGTGCCTGAGTTTGTATCCATCACTTCTTATTAGCCACAAGTCTTTGGGCAAATTAATTAAACTCCTTAAGACTAAGCTGCTTTTACATATAAAGGCAGAAAATAATTACATCTTCCTTATAATGGTGGTATGAGGATAAAACAACACATATATGGTGTCTTACTAGTTACGGGAGCACTTAACTCTCTATGTGATCTTTAGTAAATGACCTCACTGAACCTCATGTTTTTTCATCATTGAGAAAAATACACGCTTTAATTGTCTGCCCAATTTCCCCATTTCTAAAAGGAGCAAGAAACACCTTATGTAAGGCCAGCTAATGAAGAAGTAAATAATATTCAATCCCATGTGATTATTCAGGTGCTTTCAGGAAGACTACGGAAAAGCCTTTTTGTTACTGAGATGGGAGAATATATGAAAAATACCTAGGGGAACAGTCTGGGGCCCTTAATGAAACTGAAGTCACCGTTTAAAATGTGGTAATAGGCAAATTAGAGAAGGGTGAAATTTTTGAAGTAATTTTTTCTCCCTCCATAACATTTAAATAGTTTCAAAAGAAGCATTATTAATGGTCAATACTTTTTCTGAGATAGACTTTACAGACAGTTGGTATAGGAGTAGAGCTATAAAAATTACAGGAATGACAAATCATGAATAGAAAATAAAATGGCAATACAAACATCAACAGTTACATATATTTTTCCTTTACAATAGCTGCTTTTCCAATACAATTTCCTTTTGACCCCACTTTTTGTCATTAAGGCTTCCAAAACTACAAAATTCACCTAATTCAAATCCTGAACTAAAGAAAGCTTTATGTCTTATATTAAGGTCAGAATTTGGTCAATAACCCTGTGATGTTATTGCTCATTAAGACAACCTAAAGGCTAAAAGAATGAATATATGTTACACAGTCCATCTTTATCATCCATCTTTAGTGGTGGTACTTGTCATTAGAAAATCTTTGGATATTTTATAAATGGATATACCCCTCTCCCTTCCCTTTTATGAAATTGACTAAATCATCTGAGATGACAATGAAGACCACAATGCTAAAATGGCCTTGATAAGGGAGCTAGAGTGATGAACACTCCAGCTAGAGAATATATTTGGCTTAAACTTAGGCTGCAAAATCAAAAGACAACTGAACTGACTACATCCTCATGACTCTCCTATTGCTCCATCGACCAGGCATAAAGGACATTAGCTCAAATTATCTAAGGCCAACCATGCTACCTGAATGGAGGAATGTCCCATTTTTTCCCCTAAGATTCTGCTATCAAGATGGCTCCAAACTATTTATCGTGTATTTCTACATAATACACTAAAGTTTATTTAATGGTCCTATCTCATAGGTGGCAAAATTCACAGAGAATATTATTCAGGAAGTAAAATCAACCTGTTAATATAAATGCTTAACAATTTCTCTGATTGAAGTAAATCCTAAAAAAAAAAAACAGTGAACACTCTACTCTGTATTAAAAATAAAAAAGATTTCCCCAAGAATTATTCCTACATTAATATGTACCATACAGACTCGAGATACTTAACTGTACACAAATTAAAGAGCAAAATTTCTAGTTCAAACTAGCAACATTAAAAAATTAAATGTTACTTAACTCTGATCTAAAAATTGTCAGATATGAAATGAAATCAGTAATAATACTTTTAACTTAAAGTATTAATAACAACAATTGAAGCATTTTCTTGGATGGGGACAAAAACTCAGTGCTATTCAGTAAATTTCTTGGGATTACAGATACTGGTCAATGAAATTTGTAAGGTTCCTAAATCACAGGAGAAATCTAAAGGAATAAAAAACAAGATAATTGGCAGGGTGGGGGTTGCAGCATTTTTAAGGTCATCAGAAACAGGATATATTAAAACAAAGCTTTTGTAAAACAACTGATAATGTGTTGCTAGTATATGACTCAAAAATCAAGTAACTTGAACAACCATGTTTTATAACTGTAAAAGCCAAGTTATTTTAAAATTTAACTAATCAAAAGTTTATTTCACTACAAAGCTACTATCAGCCAGCAGTAATATTGAATTCTGACCTTTGGTGTCAGCATCAGTTATTTGCTCTTTGGCTACTTCCTCTTCTTCTTCAGCTATCGCCTGGAAGATGGCAGTCAGGAAGAAAAAAAGCAATTCACATAGTGGGCCTTCACTGTCATTTCCTACAAGAGCTTCCTCTAACACTTCTGTGAATAAAATGTTTAAAATGAATTTAAAGTTCTGGTCACGTAGTGGAAAAACAACTCCATTGGAACAATAAACATTTTAATCAACAATAGCCTGTGTAACTATTTTCTTAAGTGCCCATCAGGTAAAGCCAAGTATTATTATTTAAGGCAAAAATCACAAAATAATTTTTAGTAATTACAACAAAATCATAAGCCAAAAATCACTGCATTCAAAGAAAGCCAAATTAGCCTCAGTTGATACAATATTTCATCTAAATTTAAGCCTGAAATGCAAATTAGTCATATATTAAAAATTATAATCTTACTCTAATTTGAGTAATGACACCAAAGATGTTACTGTTTTCCCAGTGTTCTCAAGAGCTATGTGGGACATTACTGTTTACCAAATAGTACACATAAGAGGTAATTATCAGCATTAGCTATAATCCTAATATTGTGTTCAGGTCATAAATGTTTCTCATCTAATTCACCTACCCTAAACGTCTTACCTCAACCAGTGTTGTTTAGACCTCCTTGATCTGTAAGGCACAGTGATTCATGCCTCACCTAGCTCATAAAGAAAAACTAAGGAAATGTGAAAGCCCTCATGAAGAATATGGTCGATAAAATAGAGTGGCATTAAAATTCTTTTAGAATTTTTATTTGGATCTAAAGAAGATTATTTTTCTATCGGTTAGCTAAAAATCTAAAATGGGATCTAAAGCCCTTCTCATACTAATTTGGCTCTTATGAATGATGTACATACAAAGTAACAATATGTAAGTGCAGAGGAAAAACAATCACAAGTTAAAGTTAGGCAGTAACTTGTCTTCAAATATGGCTGTCAATCCCTCCCTTTCCTGCACTTACATACCATGCCACCCTCAAGAAATAAAGTCTATTCCTTCACCCCCTTGAACCCCAGCAGGCCTAACTAATGGAATACGGCAGAAGCAAGGCTTGCCAGTTCTAGGCCTGGCCTTTAAGAAAAGTGACAGCTTCTGTTTCCAGCCCCTTGGAGCACTCAGCTGCCACATAAGAAGTGCAGGCTACTCTGATGAAGGGGGACACCATGTGGAGGAACACCAAGGTACCAGGCATGTGTGTGAAGAAGCCACCTTGAATATTGAGCCAGGTGAGCCTTCAGGTGACTCCAGTCCTAGCCACTGTGACTGTAATCACATGAAGGACCCCAAGAGAGGACTGGATAGCTGGGTCCAGTGACTTCACAGAACTTTGAGAGAGAATAATTTGTTCTTTTAAACCACTAATTTTAGGGTGAACTATCACATAGCAATAGCACTTGCCTAGGGTCACTCCCTCAGGAAATTCATCTTGAAGATCAAAAAGCTCCCCAAATGCATTAAGGAACTCCAAAACCATCAGAGCATCACCAAAGATTTCAGGAGGTAGTCTAGTTTTCACTGGAGTTGGTTCTGGAAGTTCCTGCAAGATTAAACAATTTATATAACTATTTGAATTAAACAATTTACATGACTATTTGACCCAAGTACAGGAAATTGTGCAAAGACAGATACGATATATTCTTTACCTAAGAACTATTTAATCCTGGATGGTCATTATAATCACTTTTGGAACTTTAAAAATTATAGATGCTGTGACTTTAATTCAACCTTATACCGTATACTAAATCACAGTCTCTAAATCACTTACTAAATCATTTTTTCTTTCATTCAACTAACAGCATAACTTGAGGCTGAGCTGTACTTCTGACTACATTTCCTAGTTACGAGCAACTCCTAACCTAGATTCTGAGGCCAAGGCATTAGCCATATCAATATGATCTCTAATGTGGTATTTTCCTTAGGATATGGAACAAAATTAATCCACCATCTATTGTCTTAGAAATGGTTCCTTATAAAATGAGATGAATGAGTTTGGTATAGATACTTTGGTCATTTCTGGAGATAGGCAGAATCTTTGTCCAGTAACCAAATTAAATGTCTGCCTGGCTCCAGTGGTTACTGGACTACCAAGGACAGCACAGATGACCAACTATTTATTTCCACAGGATAAGAATCATTATCAAAGCTTGTTATAAAATACTAACAATGCTATCCTGGAACTCTAAATATACATATTTGCTTAATTGGCTATCTCCTCTGTTACACAGATGTGTGAAACATCACATAACATGCTTATACCTTAAGGTCATCACATTCCATATCTTCTCTGGGTTTACTCCACTGTTTTAAGTATTCCATATACTTTTTCTTTTCTTCACGCAACTTCTCTCTTTCCTAAGAGGAAAGGTCAATAAAAATTCTTATAAGATATTTATAAGGCGGCATTGGCATCACCTCAGAACTAGTAGGAAACACAAATACTTGCAAGCCCTACCTAGATCTCTTGAACTAGGAACTCTAGGGTTGGGACCCAGCAATTGATGTTTTAATAAGCTCTTTTGGGGATTCTGCTGTACATAAAAGTGTTAAAATCACTGATCAAAACAATGCCTATCTGATAGAACTGCTACAAAGATGAAAGATGTCTTGACACATAGCAACTCCTGGATAAATATTAATTCAATCTGACCTTGTCTATAGCAGTTCTTTCTCTACTTTAAATCAATTAGATCTCAAGTGATAAGAAATTATTAGAGTACCTAAAATAACTCCCCCCCTTATATTTGTAATACATTAGTTTTCAAGATTCGTTTAAACCTAACTAACTGCCTAGAGACACACAGAGGGGACAGTAAGTAAAAGCAATATTAGAGTACAATTGGTAAACTTTTTGATCAGTTGGTCTTTTGACAACTTTCCTTCTTGGTTCTGGTATTTGAAACTGCAGGACAAATATTGACCCTAAAAAGTCTCTGGTAAAGCAGAATGTAAACAAAATATTTTGTTATCATTATTTCCAATAAATATATGTTAACTATATAATAATATACATGTTTAATGCATGTTAATATTCTTTCTTTGAAATTTAGTAACACTGAAAGGAAACAGATGTACACTTCTCAAGTTTAACAGAAAACACCTAGACAGTTATAGAACTTAACTGTGGTTTGAGCGGCCTGCTGAAATAAGCCCTCCCTCCACCCAAATAATTCTTATAGGGTGTAATAAGATGGGTATTTTCATTCATTGTTGCTAAGAGTATACATAAGTACAACACATTTGACAAACACCTATGTTCACCAGGTACAGAAAGTTTTTAACATGTTCTTACCCATTGACCTAATATTTCACTTCTACAAATTAACCCAGAGAGACAATCCAAAAACAGGAAAGATTTTTGTTCATAAACCTGAACAAAGTATCCTTGTTTATGAGCAAAAATTTGTAAAGTGCTTCAGTTCAGTTCAGTCGCTCAGTTGTGTCCGACTCTTTGCGACCCCATGAATCACAGCACACCAGGCCTCCCTGTTCATCACCAACTCCCAGAGTTCACTCAAACTCATGTCCATCAAGTCGGTGATGCCATCCAGCCATCTCATTCTCTGTCGTCCCCTTCTCCTCCCACCCCCAATGCTTCCCAGCATCAGAGTCTTTTCCAGTGAGTCAATTTGTCGCATGAGGTGGCCAAAGTATTGGAGTTTCAGCTTTAGCATCAGGCCTTCCAATGAACACCCAGGATTGATCTCCTTTAGAATGGACTGGTTGGATCTCCTTGCAGTTCAAGGGACTCTCAAGAGTCTTCTCCAGCACCACAGTTCAAAAACATCAATTCTTCGGTGATCAGCCTTCTTCACAGTCCAGCTCTCACATCCATACATGACCACGGGAAAAACCATAGCCTTGACTAGACGGACCTTTGTTGGCAAAGTAATGTCTCTGCTTTTTAATATACTATCAAGGTTGGTCATAACTTTCCTTCCAAGGAGTAAGCATCTTTTAATTTCATGGCTGCAATCGGCATCCCCAGTGATTTTGGAGCCCAGAAAAATAAAGTCTGACACTGTTTCCACTGTTTCTCCATCTATTTCCCATGAAGTGATGGGACCAGATGCCATGATCTTTGTTTTCTGACCTGTATCTATTTGATTAAATCTTACATGCAGTCACTAAAAATTTCACATTACTTACTTAGTAGCAGGACAGAATGTTTATAATAATGTTAAACAAAATATATATATACAAAATTATAAATGCTGGATCTTATTCTTTAAGCACCACAATAAAGATTAGAAATAAATTAATCAAAGCAATAATGCTATCTCTAAATATTACCATTTAGATTACAAGTGTGTGTTTTTTTTTCCCCTTGTATTCTACACTTTCTGGAGTAAACACATATCAGACACTCCCTACTTCCATGCAAGTGCCTATCTGAAATAATTCAAGAAACACATTATATTTAAATGAACATAATATGTAACATGATCACCTAGGGTACTTGTGGTGGTTTAGTCGCTAAGCTGTGTCTGACTCTTGCGACCCTACGGGATATAAACCACTAGGCTCCTCTGTCCATGGGATTCTCCAGGTAAGAATACTGGAGTGGGTTGCCATGTCCTTCTCCAAGGGTACTTGTGAATATCCAGAAAACCAATGACAATGATGGACTTCAGAAGAAACCAGCTATAGAATTCTCTAAGAAATATCTACCACTGAAGATGATAATAAAAGATTTGCTGAAACAAAGATACTTTATTCTTCAAGGAAAATAAGAACACTACACTAATTTTTATTGCTCATACATTTTATTGTATTTTTCTAACAATGTAGTTTACTTCTGAAAGTTTTATTTCTCTAAATATGGAAGTCTAAACAATGAAGAAAAGCAACATTAGAATTGTACTTCGGAAGAGGCTCTGAGGTGTAAAGTCACTCATATATGTTGAACCTTAAACATTCATTAAATTTTCCAAGGAAAATGGAGATATCCCAATACCATTTATCAGTGCTCTATGCACAACTATAAATGTAAATGAAAGTGATAAAAGTATTTTAAAATTAACCATGAATTTAAATATATAAAGTGTTAAATACTATTTATTATTTGTGGAGAGTATAACTAATATACTTGGATATACCTTTTCTCTTTCTATTTTAAGCCTCTCTTTTTCTTCTTTCTTCTTCAGTCTCTCTTCCTCAACAATTTTCTTCAATTCTTCCTTCTTTTTCTCTTTATCCTCCTTTTCTTTTTTCTTTGCTTCTAGGGCATCTGCTTTTTCTCTTTTTAATTTAGCCTTTTCAAAAGCTGTGGAGAAGATCAGACTTAGAATTGTACACAGAAAGAAAATAACACACTTTTTAAATGTAACAAAAGAACCTCAGAAATATTTTAAGGTTTAAATGAGATCAAGAGACACAGAGGGAGTCAGCTGGTGATTAAAATGGGAAGAGCAAGTCCTCTCTGTTTAAGACAAACTACTGGCAAAGGACAAACACAAACCTGCCTCTGAAAGCCTTGCTACACAAAGTGTGGCCCTAAGACCAGCAGCAAGGTACCACCTTGTTGGAAATGCAGAATCTTTTCTCCCACCCAGGCCTACTAATTTAGAATCTTCATTTTAGTAAGATTCCCAAGTGATTCATGTATATAGTCACATTTGGGAAACAATGTTTTATAAGGCTGTAGGAATCAAACAAAAATGGCTAGAAACTGCCAACTTGTGCTTAATCTAGCATTAGGTCAATTTAACAGAGGATATGTTATACCTTGAAATGTTGTTTTAAGAGATAAACAGAGGGCTCATTTATCAAAGAAATTAATCGTTACTTGAGGGAAAACACTAATCTTAAGAAAGACAAAACCAGAAATAAGCCATTTTAGAAACATCCCCTACCGAGGCACAGAGAAATACGCTTTCCTATAACTAAACAGTTTTTGGAGACAAAAAAGAGGTATTAAGAGGGCAGACAACAAATAAAGGTGAAGGAATTGGAGACATTTATTAAGCCTCTTCTGTTCGCCAAAATCTTTGGTATATCCTTTACATTAAAACTCACCCAGTGATTTCATTTCTTCTTGTTTTAAAAGTTTGTCTCTTTCTTTAGTAGTTTTGTTTCTATAACCTGTAATAGTCTGTTTACTGACAATGCTGTCCTCCTAAAAAAAATAAAAACGAAACACACACATAAAAACCAAGAAACTAAAGTTGTAGAACCACAACTTTTATAAACTGGTCTACTTTTTTCTTACACTTAAAATACAAAATGAAAAAAGTTAAAGCCCTCATCAATTATACTTTGTTTATACTAAGGTTTTATTCTAAAATATAATTGAACTTTTAATAACTCTAATCAGAGTAACATAAAGAATATCAGTTAATTCTGTAGTTTTACAAATTAGTACAAAAACCTCCCAGAAAAAACAACCAGTAATACATAAGGGGAGCCTTAAAAATATGCATTAGAAAAACAAACAAAAATATTCCAGGGTACTTAAACTAGCTGGTGTAGACATCAAATAAGAAAGAGGCAGAGTAAATACACGTCAGAGACCATTTTGTAGTCAATATTAAAGATATCAAGTTTATTTTTACTTTCTTGGGAGATTAAGGTCTCTAGCCTGCTTAATTCTCATACTATCTCTTATGTTTTAAATGATCATTACATTTCAGTTCCATAATATATTCCCTGTATTTCATCCTGCTTTACATTTTAGTAACTGCTTACATTTCAGTACGAAACCCCTGTGGCATGAGACTCATGTCTAACTCACACCTGAAACTTCTACAAGCCCCACTGCTAAGCAGTTGTCAAAATACAGTACACCCTGTTCTTGTGTGAAGGAAAGTGTTCCTTCCTACAGGGTCCAGGGGTGAAGGGAGCCAAACCCGACTCTTAATTTTGGTTAGTTTTATTAAGAATTACTGTGTACTTCTTATCTATTCTCTATTTACCTGACTAACAGATATTCGTTTGGGAGGTCTCCCTCTTCTTCTGTTAGCTGGACTGAAGATAAATATGGGTGGATCATCAGGGAAGAAGTAAGAAAAATCTTGTTCTGCTATTTTATACGTTGAAAGAGATGATGCCTTCATTAAAAAAAAAAAAAAGAAGACACAGGGTATAATAATAATACATTAGTAAATCATATATAGATAAGCTCTAACATGTCATATGATTACTGTTAAAAACCAGGTCAAAAGCATTAGAATTTTATGTGTATTGTATAGTAACACAGATTTTATTTTTTGATCCTTTTACAAATTACATAATTAATCAGCTTTACCAGGAAGAAAACCACAATTCAAAGGATTTCTTCACCATAAAATATTCAAGAATGCTTCAACAGTTTCCTGAATTCTAAAACTATCTCAAAATTTAACTTATACAATAATCTTTTTTGTTTGCTTTTGACGAATTTTGTATGAGGCTTTCTAGTAAATAAATAATCCATATATTAAATATTTAAAAATCCACTATATTAAATCAATACATTTTTCTTAGCCTAACTGCTAAACATTTAGACTTCCCCCTCCAGTTTGGAGTGACAACTTAAATACTTTATGTATCAAATTTTAAAGCTGGTCTGGATAAAAGCAGAAATACTGATACATTTCTATAAAGTTTCAACCCAAAATTTAAGTTCATAGAAGTCAACCTCATTTTTACTGTAAGCTGTGTGGTTCCTGGATATCTGCTAAAATCAAGAGTTTCTTTCCTTCTACTTTCATCCATGTCCAACTCTAAACTTCTTATTTTCGATTAGCAATTCTGATGGTAAGTTTTGGTCTAACAGCAAAGATTATCTTCTTTCTTCCTCTCAAAAAAAAAATGCTATTTACAGAAATACAGAAAATGTGATGATATAAAATTTTAAGTTATTAATAAAATAGGACTGCTTCTACTGGGAATTCAATTTACTATAATAATATTTTTACTTTTGGTAGAACATAGCTTTTAATACCTAACACAGTAAATGAAGAATTCATTAAGATTTCACATTAAATTCCATTAAGATGGCTGTCTACTGTCCCACTTAAATAACCTGTGAATATTCCACATGCAGTGTGGGAGACTGGGTTCCATCCCTAGGCTGGGAAGATCCCCCGGAGAAGGGAACAGCTACCCACTCCAATATTCTGCCCTGGAGAATTCCATGAACTGTATAGTCCACGTGGTTGCAAAGAGTCAGACATGACTGAGCAACTTTCATTTCATAGAGAACAGTACTTTAAATATGAGTGGATGGCTTCTTCTGAAACACATACCCAAAAAGGATCAAATAGGCTTTAATATATTAACTGCCAAGGTATCCTTATTCCCACACACAACACAGACAATAAAAAAAAAATCCCACATCTTTGTGTTCTTGCAGGTATTCCTAACAACAGTCTACATTCACCATACTGGGTATCAAACTTAGTTGTTTTAAGGGTGTGTGTGTGTGTGTGTGTGTGTGTACAAGTACAATAGAATATTCACTCACTATCTTTCACCATACTTGTTTTAAGGGTGTGTGTGTGTGTGTGTGTGTGTACAAGTACAATAGAATATTCACTCACTATCTTTCACCATACTGGGTATCAAACTTGGTTGTTTTAAGGGTGTGTGTGTGTGTGTGTGTGTGTGTGTGTACAAGTACAATAGAATATTCACTCACTATCTTTCACCATACTGGGTATCAAACTTGGTTGTTTTAAGGGTGTGTGTGTGTGTGTGTGTGTGTGTACAAGTACAATAGAATATTCACTCACTATCTTTCACCATACTGGGTATCAAACTTGGTTGTTTTAAGGGTGTGTGTGTGTGTGTGTGTGTGTGTACAAGTACAATAGAATATTCACTCACTATCTTTCACCATACTGGGTATCAAACTTGGTTGTTTTAAGGGGGTGTGTGTGTAAGTATCGGAGAAGGCAATGGCAAGCCACTCCAGTACTATTGCCTAGAAAATCCCATGGATGGAGGAGCCTGGTAGGCTGCAGTCCATGGGGTCGCTAAGGGTCGGACACGACTGAGCGACTTCACTTTCACTTTTCACTTTCACACATTGGAGAAGGAAATGGCAACCCACTCCAGTGTTCTTGCCTGGAGAATCCCAGGGACGGGGGAGCGTGGTGGGCTTCCGTCATGGGGTCGCACAGAGTCGGACACGACTGAAGTGACTTAGCAGCAGCAGTGTGTAAGTATACTAGAATATCCACTCACCATCTTTCACCATACTGGGTATCAAACTTGGTTGTTTTAAGGGGGTGTGTGTGTGTACAAGTGCAACAGAATATTCATTAACCATCTATCACCATACTGGGTATCAAACTTGGTTGTTTTAAGGGGGTGTGTGTGTACAAGTATACTAGAATAGCCACTAACCATCTTCCATTATACTCATAAGAGAAAAATGTTTACTATAACCTTAATTTTTATTTATTTATTAAGTAAAGTTGAACTTTTCAAACTTAGTGACTTTATTTTCCTGGGTGAAAACTTATGTCCGTCACCATTTTTTCCTTATTTGGGCTATTTTTGTTTGCTGATGTGGAAGAAATCTTCTAAAATTAGGTAAACTGGCCAACTGGCTATTTATGATACACATAAGTGGCTATATTCATTGCTGCTACTGCTAAGTCACTTCAGTCGTGTCCGACTCTGTGTGACCCCATAGATGGAAGCCCACCAGGCTCCCCTGTCCCTGGGATTCTCCAGGCAAGAACACTGGAGTGGGTTGCCATTTCCTTCTCCAATGTGTGAAAGTGAAAAGTAAAAGTGAAGTCGCTCAGTCGTGTCTGACCCTTAGCGACCCCATGGACTGCAGCCTACCAGGCTCCTCCGTCCATGGGATTTTCTAGGCAAGAGTACTGGAGTGGCTTGCCATGCCTTCATTGACTGTCTATCAAATGTCAGGCACTGTTCTAGCCATTTATCACAAGGGCCTAAATCAACAACTTTTTAAGCATCATTTTACATGACTACCTGTTTAATACTATAGATAGAAGAATGCTTAAATCATGTTCTCTTATCAAGACAAATACTTTAAAAATTCTTTCAGATGATTTTACCTTACACGTTTTCAAGTTTTTATACTTCATCCACTGTAACTTTTGATCATGTCTATTTTTCTAATGGAGTGCTCATGTTTTATAATTGATTTGAACTCCTCAATGTATTCACTGAAAGTGTCTTTCCTCCAGCACTTGCCCTTCAAATCTGTTCATGACATTTTTAATCCTACATAAGTTCATATTGTCAAATCAATCTCATCTTTGGTATTTCTTTTCTATTGCTCCACCTAAGTACTTTAGCATAAATAACATTAAGATTTATTTTATGTCCTTTTTATTTTTTGAGTTACACCCAACATTTTTCCAAATAGACCCAACTATTTTCCAAGTAGTTAACCAAGTGTCCCAGTTCTATTTATCTTTGTCTCTAGAGATGTGAAATACTATTTTTCAAGTAAACTCAAATATCCTATTCCTTCATATCTTTCCTTTTGATGTAATATGTATATATGATGAAATGCACAAATCTTAGGCATACAGTAGCTGACTTTTGATACATGCATACATTTCTCTAATCCATTCTATTGTTTTACTTAATGTCTCTCTCCTAATATAAGTATTTCTCATTCAAAAAAATTAGTTTTAGTTTCATCATTTAACTTTTTACTTGAATGTACAATATAAGGTTCCTAAACTTGATTTTTTCCCTCTAAATAGGTATTAATGAAATATAATCTATCTGCTTAGTACTGGTCTCTGAGATTCTTTTTATTATATATATTATCTTCTTACCTAGTAAGATCTGTTTTAGCATTGTTCTTTGAATCTGTTTTTCTGAGCCAGCATTACACTATTAGGAAACTCTAGTTGCCCTACCTATTCACCATTTTTTTTGGCCGTGCAGCTTGTGGGATCTTAGTTTCCTGACCAGGGATCGAACCTGAGCCCCCTGTAGTGGAAATGCAGAGTTCTAACCACTATACTGCCAGGGAATTTCCCCCATAGTTTTCCATCTACTCTCGTCTATCGTGTTTGACCTTTTTATACAAGGAGAACAGTGGAAATAACTGAGACATCTAGCATTTCTAGCAATTGCATAAAAACAGTATTTAATCCAATGAATACAAAGAAAATTACTAAAAGCTGGCTCCAGATAAAGAGAGCTATTTTCAAGCAACTTTGGAGTAACATTTCTGCAATGTTACAACCTTATAACACTACTCATTTTTCTCTTTCTTCCTTCTTTTCAACAAACAATATCACTGTTCTAACTACCTTAATTTTAATGACTCCATCTTGTGGTTCACAGTGTTGCTTCAGAAAAAGCTTTAGTTTATCACGAGAAAATAAGTGTTTTCTCCGGCTATAAGGAAAAGGAGGAGAAAGAAGAAAGTGTTAATATCCAAGAATTCAATCTGAGCTCCATAATCTCTTTAGATCCATAATTCAGTTTCAAACCTAGGAAAGGAACATTTCATTTTCCAATAGTATTTATAAGTTACAAGAAACTTATACAGAAGTATTTATGTTACTATTTCATTAAACAAAAAAGATGGAGAGAATATATATATTTATATGTAAAGAAGTATTTATGTAGAATGTTATAAGATCCACTTGAGTGGATCTACCATAAAAGTCTATTACAAAAATAGTATATGCATTTGTTGCTTAGGAACCACTTAGAAATCAAATAAACCTCAGAGAAAATATACTACACAGAGTAAACCAAATTTTATAAAATTAGATGATCATCCCTATAAGTATTACCATTAAAATTCTTAACATAATCAAAATTCACAGCCTACCATGTATCACACAGTGCTACATAAATCAACATTCAAATGGATATTGTGAACAGAAGTGAACATGGGTTTTATCAAATTGTAAAATATTTTGTATTTAAACTTCATATGGCAGCCAGCAAATTCATGAGATTAAAATTAAAGAGTTAGAATGATTAAGGCTTTAAAAATACATTATTTTTCATTTTCCTTAGGCCCCAAATTAAAAAACAGCAACCACAATAGTACCATCATCACACACAGAAGACAAAAAAATAAACATACAAGTATTTCTAGAAAGGTTCTGTAAAGAAAGCAAATATTTCAATTGAATTTAATGTATTCCTTTTAAGAAAAAGCTAAGTTAAAAGTTTCTATGAGTAAACAAACAATATAGGCGTTCTTAAGTAGTGGCCCTCCCCCAAATATGTATTTTTTCCTAAACTATAGGAAAGACTACATGAAAAAAAAGGTCTGAAAAAGGAGCCCAGCACTATACACTAGCTGAGAGTAATTACCTTTTGACTGTTAACTAAATATACTAGTCCTCAAGAAATGTATTGTTCTACATGGCACCTATTAGCCATATGTTTTTTTAAATAACTAAAATTAAAATAAAAATTTCAGTTCTGCACTATTACTAGCCACACTTCCACCATACTAGATAGCACACATGTAACCTTTCTATTACTGAAGGAAGTCCTCCTTGTCAGAGCTACTCTATCATAGTAAGGCTACCTTACAGGAATATTACGATCTCTTTATTATAGGAATAGTATTATCATTTGATGCTAACAAAGAGCTGCAAGTCAATTAAGTCTTCTATCATCGAGCATAACTTTCCCATCTTATAATCTCTGGTTCACCAATTAAGAAGAAAATGAGTTAATAAGACCGTAACCAAGATCTAGCAGAACTATATTCAAAGTATAAGTCAAAAATTAAATAGAAAAGGAAAAATATTAAATATGGGATTACATTATATAAAAAACATATTTTGAGCTAAAAGCAAAAAAAGGAAAAAACTCAGTAATGAATAAGGAAAACACTGGTCATCTCAACTATATTATTCATTAGCCCATAAACTGAAAAAAATAATTATTCTACTTTAAACCAGCATAGAGAAGATATGGAATTTTACCTGATTTGTGTTGCCTTAACAATAGCACACTCATACAATTCTTTTTTAGTGGGTTGCACCTTGTACTTGAATAATAAGGGATCAATTGCATCTTTTTTCTTTCTAAAAAAAGCAAAGATACGAATAAGTTAATAATTTGTTTGGAAACAAGATATTTTAAATGAAATCTAGTTTTGAAAAACATACTATAACAGAATTTAATGCATTTAACTTTTAATTATGATTTTATAAGTTACTGATATGCCTCACTATTTTATTAGCCAAAATAGTACAAAGCGCTATTTTGTTAGATAGGTACTTTAAATTGCTCATTCAATAAGTTTTCCTTGAGTGAAGAAATTAACTACAGATAAATAAGCAGAATACCAAGTTTAGGTTAGATAAATTTATAAACAAACAAATAGCTCTGGATTTACTTCTTGGATTTACTTTCTTCTCCATAGCTATGTAATCCAAGAGCAAAAGTGGAGATAATATAGATTCCCTTGTTTCAGGAACTAGCAAAGAGGCTACACATTTAATTCCCACCCCCACCAATTTCTCATTTTTTCTACCCTTTGAGGGTACATTCATTCATCCATCCATCCATTCACTAAACAGTTAAGAGCCTACAATGTGCCAAATACTAATAAAGATTAAGGATTCAGCGGTGAGCAAAATAGAAATATAGTACGGAGACAAACAAAATACACAACAGGGTAGGTGGTTAACTGCTATGAAGGGAATAGAGTACACAGAGTGAAAGGTTCCTATTTCCTACAGGGTGATGGTCCCCAATAAATTGACCAGGCAGGCCTTCCAAAAAGTTGACATGTAAGCAGAGATCTGAAAAAAATAAGTGAGCAACTCATGAGAAAAACCTTGGGGATATGAGTTTTTAAAGTAAGAGAGAAAGACTGTGTAAAGGTCCTGACAGAGAAGCATGCATGGTTTGCACAAGCAGCAGAATAAAGGGAGAAAAGAAAGAAGGTCGTCAGAGAGGTAAAAGCAGGGACAGATGATGTGGTCACCATGAAGGGCTTTAATTTTACTCTGAGTAAAGACACCAGAGGATCCTGAATACTGGAGTGTTGATGGATTTTATTTAATACTTCTGAAGGATCATCTTGGCTGTGAACAGGGGGATAGAGTGAAAACAGGGATATCAGTAAGAAAACTGCAACGCGATAGACTAAGTGGGAAAAAATGTTGGCAGGACAGAATAAGAGGGTGGTAGAAAGAAATGGTTAGATTCTAGAAAAGCTGCCTCTAGAATGCCAGTCTATATGTAAAGGGGATATAAGTGGAGGTTATAGAGAAAAAAATGATATGAAAGGATGATAAAGAGACGCATTGGGCAACGAAAGTAAGATATAAAGTGATACAAATACAGTACACACACTGCAGAGTGAATCTATCTGGATTTATAGGAGTTTCTCGGAGAACACACAGCTGACCAAAACTGTCAACTGACTGAATTTCAGAGTTAGTTTCTTTACTACCTGCACAAAAAGTGAAACATAAAGCTCAGAAAGTTACCGTTTCTTTACTATATACACCACAAAGTGAAAAATAAAGTACAGAATGAATTTTTCCAAGTGAACAAAAGTGGAATGTGTAAGTGTAAGTGAATGAAGTGAGCTTCAATTGCTCTTCAATAGCTGACTAGAATTAACTAGGTAAATTTCAATTTTGCAAACTCTAACATGTGTTGCTGAACCACACTGTTTAGATGCACAGCATATACCAGTGTATGGCTAGAAAGAAGAAAAAGTTACTTCAATGGATTTCCAGTACCCAACCTGACATACATACATACATAACATATACATTTGTTTATTTATTTAAGCTGTGTGTGGCTTGTGGGAACTTAGTTCCCCAACCAGGGATTGAACCTGGGCCCCTGGCAGTGAAAATGTGGACAGCCAAAGAATTTGTACATTTTAAAAGTTGATAAAAATCGCTTACCCATTTTGAAAAGAACTGTTTTGTGTTTCTGAATCATCACTATCACTGATGATAATAGTTTCTCCATCTATACTGCTGACATGTCCATTAGCAAAACCATTCTGGTGTGACGGAGCGAGGACTTCTAAAATCCTACACTGTAATCTGCAAGAAAATGAGACATTTAAAAATATAAGTCATTTGATAGTTTATAATCAAACATTTCAGAGCAATCTATTTTGAATAAGTAAAAAGCAATTTTGCAGAAACTGGCTGATTAATATAACCAATTTAGTACAAAAGAAAACCATCAAATTTAAGAAACAGCCAATTTAAGTAAAGGTTAGCTACAATTTAAAACAATAAAAACTTATTTTAAAAGTCAGTTTATCAAGATTCGTAGCAATTATATTTATCACTAAAGTTTAGAAAATCAATTATTGCACAATATCTCATTATACAGATTGGTATGATGAGAGTTTTTTTTTAAAGCATTCAATATTTTAAATTCTGAAATTCTGACCATAACCTTTCTCATAGTAACATTTATTGTGATTTCTGATCTCTGGAAAGCTTCCTACTCACTAACTCTACCCTATTTTGGCTTCCCTTATCTCTGCCTGCTGTATCTGGATTTTATGGGCTGCAATTTCAGACTCACTCACCACAACTGAAATATTCCTCAATCTCATTTTGACTGTGCCAATTTTCAATTGATAAGTAATTGAAACTTGGTACAGCCCTACAATTGAACATTATTCAAATAGGAATGAAATACTGATGCATGCTATAGTATGGATGAACCGTTAAAACATTATGGTAAATTAAGAAAACGAGACTGAAAAGGTCATATAATATATGATCCCATTTATATGAAACATTCAGAACAGGGAAAGTAGATGACTGGTTGCAAGGAACCTGAAGGTAAAGGGGAATAAAGGAGAAGGTGAAAGAGGAGCGTAATTGGCAGTGACTGCTAATAACTCTCTCTTTGCGGAGAGTTAAAAATGTTCTAAAATTAGTTTGTAGTGATGGCTGTACAATTCTATGAATATACTAAAAGCCACTGAAATGTATACTTTAAATGGGTGACTTTTATGGTATGTGAAATATATCCTAAGTTGCTAAAAAACAGAAGTCACAAGTAATATCAAGGTATAGGTGGTGCAGAGAGTAAAGAATCTGCCTGCAATGCAGGAGCCCTGGGTTCGATTCCTGGGTTGGGAAGATCTCCTGGAGAAGGAAATGGCAATCCACTCCAGTGTTCTTGTCTAGAAAATTCCATGGACAGAGGAGCCTGGCGGGCTACAGTCCATGGGGTCGCAGAGTCGAACACGACTGGGCGACTAACACACACTAACTAAAAAAGAGAGAGAGCATTTCTGGAATTTTATCTGTGGCGCCTCTACAAGTCTCAGGCAATCCAAGGTATTAACTAACTGAGAGGATATAAGGCATATATACACCTACCAATGGGATAAATTCTTAGTCTCTGAGAAACAGTGGCTCAATATTAGACAGTCCACTCACTGTATCATTCATTTGGTTATCCCATACCATAAACAAGTTTTGATGCATTGTGGGCATTCTTAAAGCTGCCCATCCACTCAGCCCTCCTCTTCCAGGAACTTCATTCCCTCCATATTCCACCTCTATTAATAGTAGAGCTGACATGCTTCCACAAGACCCTGGCCAGAGCCAGTTGCTACCCAGTGGGTACCTTTTTGCTGAGTCAATATACCTTTTCCAAGATTTAAACATTTGCAATCAGGAAAGTAAAAATCAGCTCCTCTCCCATCATGGAATCTGTGCGATGTAAAATTCCAGGGCTGCCAGCAGCCATGTTTTCTGCTATGTGCAAGAGGTCTTTGTGCAGTGAGAGGAGAGAGGAGAGACAGCAAGGGTTCTAGAGGCAGTTCGTTCTCTTATTCCTGCTGCACCTAGTCCAATCTTAAGTTTACTTATTTATAATCTTTCCTTTGATCCTACAAACTGATAATTTGGCCTTTTGCCTACATTTTCAAAATAAAATGTTGTATTTATAGTCAAAACAGAAGCATACAATTCCAGAAAGACAAACAGTATATTTAGAGCTGATTCATTTTGGGAAGCTGATTGATTTTTACAAGATAACTGAACTTTTCATTAGTGTACATTTTAGCATATGCTTGCTTATATTCTCCTTTAGGAGAACATTAAGTATCCCCAACAAAATCTAATATTGCTGTTTGTTGTTGTTTCATCACTAAATCATGTCTGACTCTTTTGCGACCCCATAGATTATAGCCCACCAGGCTCCTCTGTCCATGAGATTTCTCAGGCAAGAATACTGGAGTGGGTTGGCAGAGGAAATCTCTGCTAGGAATTGTGCACTGTACACAAATAGAAGAAAACAACTGGTTCCATGGAACCCTGAGGTTTAAGAATCAATAAAATATAGACTATGTGGATGAATACAAAACCCTCCAGCATTTTATCTTCCTCCCTCAATTCATTTCAAGCATCATATATGACTCCTTACTAATCTACTTCTGTGGGACAGGGTGAAGGTGGGATGATTTGGGAGAATGGCATTGAAACATGTATATTATCATATGTGAAACGAATCACCAGTCCAGGTTTGACACATGATACATGATGCTAAGGGCTGGTGCACGGGGATGACCCGGAGGGAGGATAAGGGGAGGAGGGAGGTGGGAGGGGGGTTCAAGAACGGGAACACAAGTACACCTGGGGCGGATTCATATCAATGTATAGCAAAACCAACCAATATAACATTGTAAAGTAATTAGCCTCCAATAAAAATAAAAATAAATAAAAGCACCAAAAAATAATAAAGAATTGAGGAAAGACTCAAATTATTAAAACCAGAAGTAAAAGGTGGAAAAGGTTATAAGAGAATACCATGAACTATATGCTAACAAACTGGATAACCTAGATGAAATGGACAAGTTCTTAGAAACACACAAATTGACTTAAGAAGAAATAGAAAATCTAAATGGATCTGTAACTATTACGAGGGCTGAATCAGTAATCAAAAACGTCCCAACAAAGAAATGTACAGGACCAGATGGTTTCATTGGTAGGTTCTACCAAAATTTAAAGAATACCAATTCTCAAAATCTTCCAAAAGACTGAAAAGGAGAGAACAGTTCTTAACTCACTTCCTAAGGCCAGCATTACCCTGATACACAAACCAGACAAAAGAACAAAAGAAATCTTAAAACTAAAAACAAAACAAAAACCAAACTAATTAAAAAATGGGCCAAGGATCTAAACAGACATTTCTCCAAAAAGGATACAAATGGCCAATAAGCACATGAAAAAATCCTCAGCATCATTAGTCATAAAGGAAATGAAAAATCAAAACTGCAATGAGATACCATATCATACCCACTAAGATGGCTATTATTAAAAAAAAGAAAGTACTGAGAAGGATAGAGAAACTGGAACCCTTGTACCCTACTGGTGGGAATGTAAACTGATGCAGCTGCTATGGAAAACAATATGAAATTTCCTAAAAAAATTAGAGAATTATCATATGACCCAGCAATTCCCCTTCGATGTGTATGTATGTATACACATATATGTATACCCCAAAGAACTGAAAATAGGAACTCAACAGATACTTGTATACCAACCTTCATAATGACATTATTCACAATAGCCAAAAGGTAGAAACAACTCAAGTATCTATCAACAAATGGGTAGATTAAAAAACGCAGTATATATACATACAATGGAATAGTATTCAGCCATAAAAGGGATAAAATTCTGATACATAACACAGATGAACCTTGAAAACATTATGCTCAGTGAAATAAGCCAAACACAAAAAACCAAATATTGTATGACTTCACTTATTTAAGTATCTAGGCAAATTCGCAGAGACTTAAAGTAAAATAAAGGTTACCAGGGGCAGAAAGGAGGGAGAAATGGGGAGTTATTGCTTAATGGGTACAGAGTTTCTGTTTGGGATGATGAAAAAGTTCTTGAAATAGTAGTGATGGTTACACAACACTGTGAATGTACTTAATGCCACTTAGCTATACACTTAGAAATGATTACAATGGTAAAGTTTATGTTTATTTACCACAACTGAGAAAAAAAACAAACTTCTTTTCTTTCCCAACAGTAAAGCTGAAGAAGGCCCAATTACCAAGCCTACCAAGCAAATGAAAATGGTGTCAAAAGAACTGCAGTTTAACTTTCACCACTGCCTGATGGAAACAAACCAGTGTTTCTAAACAGGAACATCTACAGGAAATTATGTAGTCTGATGGTTAAAAAGTTCTGTAATTTAGTGACATGAACTGCATGAAAATAAGCAACAATCAAATGGAACCAACTTTGAAGGGCCTAGGTATGACATGCAGGGATCATACGGCTCAGAGTTATAGGAGGTGACAAAGGAGGCTTTTCATGAACCTGCAACAAGCTTCTTCAGATTAGAAAAAGAGGTGGTTTTCATTTGGCAGAGTCCAGGTGCATGCCCCTAAGTGTCAGGAGTGGCTGCCATCAGAAAGAAAATAAATGCATCTATGCTGAGCACAGGGACAGTTGGTGTGGTGCCTAAATGGTCTGACAGCCGACTGAAGGGAACAGTCTATGATTCCTGTAGGGCCCACAGAGCTACAGTAATTTAAGAACTAATTAATTTAAAACTAACAGAAAATTAACAGACAGAAATACAATTCCCTGGCAGAGAAATAAGAGAGAAGGAAATCAGTACACCTTTATAGAGACATTGCTTCAGTACAGTTCAGTTGCTAAGTCGTGTCTGACTCTGTAACCACATGAACTGCAGCAGGCCAGGCCTCCCTGTCCATCACCAACTCCTGGAGTTTACCCAAACTCATGTCCATTGAGTTGGTGATGCCATCCAACCATCACATCCTCTGTTGTCCCCTTCTCCTCCTGCCCGCAATCTTTCCCAGCATCAGGGTCTTTTCAAATGAGTCATCTCTTCGCATCAGGTGGCCAATGTATTGGAGTTTCAACTTGAACATCAGTCCTTCCAATGAACACCCAGGACTGATCTCCTTTAGGATGGACTGGCTGGATCTCCTTGCAGTCCAAGGGACTCTCAAAAGTCTTCTCCAATACCACAATTCAAAAGCATTAATTCTTCCACGCTAGGCTTTCTTCACAGTCCAACTCTCACATCCAAACATGACTCCTGGAAAAACCATAGCCTTGACTAGATGGACCTTTGTTGACAAAGTAATGTCTCTGCTTTTTAATATGCTGTATAGGTTGGTCGTAACTTTCCTTCCAAGGAGTAAGCATCTTTTAATTTCATGGCTGCAGTCACTATCAGCAGTGATTTTGGAGCCCAAGAAAATAAAGTCAGCCACTGTTTCCACATCTATTTGCCATGACGTGATGTGACCCAATGCCACGATCTTAGTTTTCTGAATGTTGAGCTTCAAGCCAACCTTTTCACTCTCCTCTTTCACTTTCATCAAGAGGCTCTTTAGTTCTTCTTCACTTTCTGCCATAAGGGTGGTGTCATCTGCATATCTGAGGTTATTGATATTTCTCCCAGCAATCTTGATTCCAGCTTGTACTTCTTCCAGCCCAGCATTTCTCATGATGTACTCTGCATACAAGTTAAATAAGCAGGGTGACAATATACAGCCTTGACATACTCCTTTTCTTATTTGGAACCAGTCTGTTGTTCCATGTCCAGTTCTAACTGTTGCTTCCTGACCTGCATACAGATTTCTCAAGAGGCAGGTCAGATGGTCTGGTATTCCCATCTCTTTCAGAATTTTCCACAGTTTATTGTGATCCACACAGTCAAAGGCTTTGGCATAGTCAATAAAGCAAAAACAGATATTTTTCTATAACTCTCTTGCTTTTTTGATGATTCAGTGGATGTTAGCAATTTGATCTCTGGTTCCTCTGCCTTTTCTAAAATCAGCTTGAACATCTGGAAGTTCACAGTTCACATATAGCTGAAGCCTGGCTTGGAGAATTTTGAGCATGACTTTACTAGTGTGTGAGATGACTGCAATTGTGCGGTAGTGTGAGCATTCTTTGGCATTGTCTTCCTTTGGGAATTCAGTGAAAACTGACCTTTTCCAGTCCTGTGGCCACTGCTGAGTTCTCCAAGAGACATTGCTTATAATGTAGTAAATGTTTTATACATAAATTATACTAGTTACTATCAGTGCTACTATAACTTCGCACCACACCCAAACCATAGGTCAAGTTTTGCTAATCTAATCAAGGCTGGGCCTTTAATTGGTGCCTGTCTAAACTTCAGTTAACTGTAAGATGTCAAGTCAGCATGTCTAATATATTTCCAAAGAGACTCTCTTTAAAATCCACTTGCTGTAATTTCTTAGTTCTAGGGAGTTCAAAAAAGATTGGGGTTTAAAAAAAGGTTAAAGAATCATGAAATAAGACCCAGCTAGTGGGTCTTGGAGAGTATGGCAACTCTAAAATTATGCTCCATTATTTGAGGACAGAGTAGAGAATGACAATCAAGAGATGGTCCTTATTATTACTAGGGCTCCTGTGTGCCAGATAAGTACATAACTGACAAAGTTCTCTCCTTGAATCAACTCCTCAAGGGACACATTTTTCAGGAGATGAAATTCAAAGTCAGAGAAGTTAAATCATTTGCTTATAGTCACAAAACAAATAATGGTATGATGTGACTCGGAAGCCCATATATTTTCTAATCTTCCACTCTATTACTGGAGGTAAGGGGAACACAACACTATACTGACACAACAGTAGTTCAGAGCTGTAAGCCCTAGTAGTCAAGAGGCACTTTTGGAGCCTCTCCAAAACACATTTCAAACTTAAAACATGTTTCAGAATGAAAGCAAGTCTGTGGAATAGCTGCAAGCACAGGATGAGGATATAGCAGAAGTTAGTCATAAATTTCTAATAGTGACCAGCTAAAATGGAAACAGTCTTTTATGAGAATATTCTGGAATGGTATATGTCTTTCCCCACAAAAGTTGTTTTTGTTTTAATAGTCATTTAATAATAGCTATAGTTCAATTTGGGGCTTCCCATGTGGTACTAGTGGTAAACATGTCTGCCAATGCAGGAGATGTAAGAAATGTGGATTCAATCCCTGGGTTGGGAAGGAGGGCATGGCAACCCACTCCAGTACTGTTGCCTGGAAAATCCTACAGACAGAGGAACCTGGTGGGCTATAGTCCATGGGTCACAGAGTCGCACATGATGGAAGGAACTTTGTACACATGAATGCACAATTTATATCCCAAAATACAAATTAATTAATATAAAACTAAATTCTAGAATTGAAACATGCATTTACAAGGCATTTGGGTAGAAGATAAATAATAAACAGCAAAAGAAAAGAAGAATAGAAACCCAGGGAGACCTGCTTGACATAAAAGATTGCCCTTCTCTGTTTGGAAAATGCTGAATGTGATGGCATGCTTCACACCTGCTTACCTGTGCTACCTTTTATTTCCTCGAAATACAGGTGCCAAGAACATTTATTTTAAAAATGTTATGCTTGAATAATAACTTCAAATTTATAGGTAAAAACAGAGTAAAACCTGCTTAATTTGAAGTTTAGAGTTTAAAAAAACTCAAGGTTAAGTGATATCTCATTTTAAGTGGAGGAAACCAGACTACTCAACAAGTTTGCTACTTCAAACAAAAAGACTGTGAATTATGTTGATTACTTGTCAGTGGGGAAGAAGAGGTCAGGAAAGGTTGCTTTGTTTGTAATCTCTTACTTTTTAGACAAATTAATCAGAGTAGCTCAAAGAATGTTTCATCCTGAACTGCTCTGAGACTCTTTTTGTGGACCTGAGAACAACATCTTATTATTTCTCCAATTGGCATTTGACTTATTATAAGCCTAAACATCCTAAGAAAACTAGAATCATTATATTCTTCAGTTCAGTTCAATTCAGTTGCTCAGTTGTGTCCGACTCTTTGCGACCCCATGAATCACAGCACGCCAGGCCTCCCTGTTCATCACCAACTCCCGGAGTTCACTCAAACTCATGTCCATCGAGTCGGTGATGCCATCCAGCCATCTCATTCTCTGTCGTCCCCTTCTCCTCCCGCCCCCAATGCTTCCCAGCATCAGAGTCTTTTCTAGTGAGTCAACTCGTCGCATGAGGTGGCCAAAGTATTGCAATTTCAGCTTTAGCATCAGTCCTTCCAATGAACACCCAGGATTGATCTCCTTTAGAATGGACTGGTTGGATCTCCTTGCAGTCCAAGGGACTCTCAAGAGTCTTCTCCAGCACCACAGTTCAAATGCATCAATTCTTTGGCGATCAGCTTTCTTCACAGTCCAACTCTCACATCTATACGTGACCACGGGAAAAACCATAGCCTTGACTAGATGGACCTTTGTTGGCAAAGTAATGTCTCTGCTTTTTAATATGCTATCTAGGTTGGTCATAACTTTCCTTCCAAGAAGTAAGTGTCTTTTAATTTCATGGCTGCAATCAGCATCCGCAGTGATTTTGGAGCCCAGAAAAATAAAGTCTGACACTGTTTCCACTGTTTGCCTATCTATTTCCCATGAAGTTATGGGACTAGATGCCATGATCTTTGATTTCTGAATGTTGAGCTTCAAGCCAGCGTTTTCACTCTCCTCTTTCACTTTCATCACGAGGCTTTTTAGTTCCTCTTCACTTTCTGCCATAAGGGTGGTATCATCTGCATATCTGAGATTGTTGATATTTCTCCCGGCAATCTTGATTCCAGCTTGTGCTTCTTCCAGCCCAGCGTTTCTCATGATTTACTCTGCATACAAGTTAAATAAGCAGGGTGACAATATACAACCTTGATGTACTCCTTTTCCTATTTGGAACCAGTCTGTTGCTCCATGTACAGTTCTAACTGTTGCTTCCTGACCTGCATACAGGTTTCTCAAGAGGCAGGTCAGGTGGTCTGGGATTCCCATCTCTTTCAGAATGTTCCACAGTTTATTGTGATCCACACAGTCAAAGGCTTTGGCATAGTCAATGAAGCAGAAATAGATGTTTTTCTGGAACTCTCTTGCTTTCTCCATGATCCAGCGGATGTTGGCCATTTGATCTCTGGTGCCTCTGCCTTTTCTAAAACCTGCTTGAACATCTGGGAGTTCACGGTTCACATATTGCTGAGGCTTGGCTTGGAGAATTTTGAGCATGACTTTACCAGCGTGTGAGATGAGTGCAATTGTGCGGTAGTTTGAACATTCTTTGGCATTGCCTTTCTTTGGGATTGGAATGAAGACTGACCTTTTCCAGTCCTGTGGCCACTGCTGAGTTTTCCAAATTTGCTGGCATACTGAGTGCAGCACTTTCACAGCATCATCTTTCAGGATTTGAAATAGCTCAACTGGAATTCCATCACCTCCACTAGCTTTGTTCGTAGTGATGCTTTCTAAGGCCCATTTGACTTCACATTCCAAAATGTCTGGCTCTAGGTCAGTGATCATACCATCGTGATTATCTTGGTCATGAAGATCTTTTTTGTACAGTTCTTCTGTGTATTCTTGCCACCTCTTCTTAATATTTTCTGCTTCTGTTAGGTCCACACCATTTCTGTCCTTTATCGAGCCCATCTTTGCATGAAATGTTCCCTTGGTATCTCTAATTTTCTTGAAGAGATCTCTTGTTTTTCCTATTCTGTTGTTTTCCTCTATTTCTTTGCATTGATTGCTGAGGAAGGCTTTTCTTATTATATTCTTACTAAAGACTAAATCTTTTATTAAGAGATATATATAGCAAATAAAAATCTCTAGAAAGAAAAATTCTAGATTTAAGATATGGGCTATATCCTACATATCTCTAAAGTTTCAAACACTTGGATATTATCAAAATACTGTTTAAACTCTTTAGTATCCAAAATTATCATGTTAAAGCCACATGATTAAGTTTGGTTAAAGTATCAATCGGAGAAGGCAATGGCACCCCACTCCAGTACTCTTGCCTGGAGAATCCCATGGACGGAGAAGCCTGGTAGGCTGCAGTCCATGGGGTCGCGAAGAGTCGTACGCGACTGAGCGACTTCACTTTCACTTTTCAGTTTCATGAATTGGAGAAGGAAATGGCAACCCACTCCAGTGTTCGTGCCTGGAGAATCCCAGAGACGGGGGAGCCTGGTGGGCTGCCGTCTATGGGGCCGCACAGAGTCGGACACGACTGAAGCGACTTAGCAGCAGCAAAGTATCAATCAAATTAATGAAAGCCTCACCAAAATACTTTATACAAAATTCTAGCTAGTGTATTCAAGTTAATAGGTATCCAAGGTGTTTGTGGGCTCAGCTTTATGTTGACACCAACAGAAACCATAACCTTGTGAGGAGAAAAGACCTACATATGCAGATCAGAAAAAACAAAACATTAAACATAATGAAAAGCCACGACAGACTCAGCAGCAACTGCCTTCTGTTTCAAAATGACAGTAGTACTTTAGAGCACTTAACTTGGCCTCATTGTGACAGATGGACAGGCAACGAAGAGAAGCAGGCCTTCTTGCCTTTCCTCTTACTGCCATCCTGAACAAAGAAAACAATGTCACAACCTTGCGATGAGAGAGCAGAACACAGGAAAAAGTCTGGGTTCCTGACAACTTTGTGGACCTGCCTTTACACTACAACTTCTGCACTTGGTTCTATATGAGACAGAAATTCCTATTTTGTTAATGCCACTAATATTTGTCCTATTATAGGCACACAATGGACATGGGTTTGGGTGGACTCTGGGAGTTGGTGATGGACAGGGAGGCCTGGCATGCTGCGGTTCATGGGGTCGCAAAGAGTCGGACACGACTGAGTGACTGAACTGAACTGAGGGTACCACACTCCCCACCTCCAGCCTAGTGAAGTATACTGAGATCAAGATTAAATCAGGCTAGATGATTCTGAATGACAAGCCCAGATGTACTCTGCATATAAGTTAAATAAGTAGGGTGACAATATGCAGCCTTGACGTACTCCTTTTCCTATTTAGAACCAGTCTGTTGTTCCATGTCCAGTTCTAACTGTTGCTTCCTGACCTGCATACAGGTTTCTCAGGTGGTCTGGTATTCCCATCTCTTTAAGAATTTTCCAGAGTTTGTTGTGGTCCACACAGTCAAATGCTTTCGCATAGTCAACAAAGCAGAAGTAGATGTTTTTCTGGAACTCTCTTGCTTTTTTGAAGATCCAGCGCATGTTGGCAATTTGATCTCTGGTTCCTCCGTCTTGTCTAAATCCAGCTTGAACATCTGGAAGTTCACGGTTCACATACTGTTGAAGCCTGGCTTGGAGAATTTTGAGCATTACTTTACTAGCATGTGAGGTGAGTGCAACTGTGCGGTAGTTTGAGCATTCTTTGGCTTTGCCTTTCTTTGGGATTGGAATGAAAACTGACCTTTTCCAGTCCTATGGCCAATGCTGAGTATTCCAAATTTGCTGGCATACTGAGTGCACCACTTTCACAGCATCATCTTTTAGGATTTGAAATAGCTCAACTGGAATTTCATCACCTCCACTAGCTTTGTTCAATTATTTCTCAATAAAACTGGAATAAAGGGCATAAGAAGTCTTATTCGGCTAGTGAATATATCACTAACATTCAAACAGAATGAATAAAAGGTACTGTAATTTCGGTCAGTATGCAGGTCAGGAAGCAACAGTGGGAACTGGACATGGAACAACAGACTGGTTTCAAATTGGGAAAGGAGTACGTCAAGGCTATATACTGTCACCCTGTTTATTTAAATTATATGCAGAGTACATCATGAGAAATGCTGGGCTGGAAGAAGCACAGGCTGGAATCAAGATTGCCAGGAGAAATATCAATAACCTCAGATATTCAGATGATACCACCCTTACGGTAGAAAGCAAAGAAGAACTAAAGAGCCTCTTGATGAAAGTGAAAGAGGAGAGTGAAAAAGTTGGCTTAAAGCTCAACATTCAGAAAACTAAGATCATGGCATCTGGTCCCATCACCTCATGGCAAATAGATGGGGAAACAGTGGAAACAGTGACGGTCTTTATTTTCTTGGGCTCCAAAATCAATGCTGATGGTGACTGCAGCCATTAAATCAAAAGATGCTTACTCCTTGGAAGGAAAGTTGTAACCAACCTAGATAGCATATTAAAAAGTAGAGACATTACTTTGTCAACAAAGGTCTGTCTAGGCAAAGCTATGATTTTTCCAGTGGTCATGAATGGATGTGAGAGTTGGACTATAAAGAAAGCTGAGCATGGAAGAATTGATGCTTTTGAACTGTGGTGTTGTAGAAAACTCTTGAGAGTCCCTTGGACTGCAAGAAGAGTCAACCAGTCCATCCTAAAGGAAATCAGTCCTAAATATTCACTGGAAGGACTGATATTGAAGCTGAAACTCCAATACTTTGGCCATCTGATGTGAAGAACTTCACCTGATGTGAAGAAAAGACCGTGATGCAGCGAAAGATTGAAGGCAAGAGGAGAAGGGGATGACAGAGAATGAGATGGTTGGATGGCATCACTGACTCAATGGACATGAGTTCGAGTGAACTCTGGGAGTTGGTGATGGACAGGGAGGCCTGGCGTGCTGCAGTCCATGGGGTCGCAAAGAGTCGGACACAAATGAGCAACTGAACTGAACTGGATTGATCTGTATCACCGTATAAGCTTAAAGCATACAACATGCTGGTTTCATTTACATATATAGTGAAATGATTACCATGATAGGTTCAGCTAACATTTAGCATCTCATATAACACCGAGCGTTTCATAACTTAAAAAAAAAATTCTTCTTGTGATTAGATTTCTTGGATTTACTTTTAACAAGTTTCCTGTATATCACAGAGCAGTGTTAATTAACTAGTCATCATGTTGTACATTACATCCCTGCTGCTGCTAAGTCACTTCAGTCGTGTCCAACTCTGTGCAACCCCATGGATGGCAGCCCACCAGGCTCCCCCATCCCTGGGATTCTCCAGGCAAGAACACTGGAGTAGGTACATTACATCCCTAGTACTTATTTATCTTATAACTGGAGGTGTGTATCTTCTGACTGTTGTTGTTTAGCTGCTAAGTCCTGTCTGACTCTTCTGTGACCCCCATGCACTGCAGTCCACCAGGCTCATCTGTCCATGGGATTTCCCAGGCAAGAATCCTGGAGAAAGTTACCAGTTCCTTCTTCAGAGGACCTTCCTGACCCAGGGACCGAGCCCACGTCTCCTGCATCTCCTGCATTGGCAGGTGGATTCTTTACCACTGTGCTACCAGGGAAGCCCACCTTTTGACCACCCTTCCTCCATTCTCCCTCCCTCTATGTCCTTGTAATGCATTTATCTTATTCAGTCCTTCATTAGTCACTCATATGTATTTTATTTATCTTTGCCCTAAAAATTCTACTCCTACTATCAACAGGCTATATAATGCTAAGACAACAATAAGTACTAATGCTTTTCTGACACTTGATTAACCACTTGCAGCTAACACAGTGATTTTCAGAGAACTGAATTTAAGTGACTAAAACAAAAAATGACTCAAAATTATTCCATTAAGTTTTATTTTCCTTACAGCACTCATCAGTATCTGAAATTATCCTGATTTGTGTTTCTCTCTCTTGCACTTGAATGTAAGTCACTAGTCCTTGTCTTATTCACTACCCTCTTCCCAATACCTACAACAGCACTGAGCATGCAATGTTCAATAAATGAATTACAAAATATTTGGATTTGTAGAATACTAAATCAGAATTTTTCCGACCACCTCTAAGAAAAAGTCATACACTGTTGTTATTTTTCATCCCTTGAAACTGTGCCAAAAGACAGAAAAACAATACATAAATAAAAATTCTATTTCCCCCCATGTTTGCAGTCACTTTCACCTTTTGTTGCCACTCAATAAGCATTCTTTCATCTGCAAGCAAAATATATGAAAAGAAGAAAGCTTATATAGCCAGAATGTAGAAGTAAAATCATTAAGGCACCTTGATAAGTACAATGGTTAAAAATATAAACAGAAGAACCTGTTTAAACGCAGGAGCTTTTTTTGTTTTGAATCAATGATCATAAGACAGTGTTAATTTTCAGACATTCAACAATATGGGTCAGTCTTAAGAGTAAATGATCAAAAGCTTAACCTAACCACATCATATACAATCCTATGTTGCTTCACACTTTGACAGAATTACAAAACGGTCAAATAAAGTGAAAAGTAAATAGTAATCAATAAGTACATTCAATTTATAATCTTTCAACCCTGCTTAAGGGCTCTCTTTTAGTATTTTTTCACATGCATTCCTCCTGCAGAGGAGAACTGCCTGGGCTTGATAACATCATTGCTTGTGACCGTAGGCTAGTTTAAGTTAGTTAACCTCTGTGCATGAACTCCTCAACTGTAAAATGACCAAATGGGCACCTATCACATGTGGCTGCTGTGGGAATGAAATAAGACAGTCTAAGTTAAGAGTTTAGAACACTGCCTGGCATACAGTAAGTTTTCAAAAGCTTAGTGGTATTGCCACCATCTCCCTAAAATGTCATAGAGTGAACTCTGAAGAACAGTGACTATGATGTAAGAAAACTAGTGCCTGGCTACAAGAAAAGATGAGTCATCACAGCTGGCAGTACTTGTCTCTGACAAGTACAGGAAGGACCGAACATCTACTGAGTGCTTTCTGTGCCAGGCATTGTGCTGGGCGCCAAAAAATATTAACCACTGTGACGGACTATTGCAGTTATGGCTCCCACCTCCTTGATCCCCTCCCACGTCAAGTCTAGAGTTGCTCATGTGACTTGCTTTGGTCTCTGACGCTAGCAAACACGGAGCAAGCTGAGGCTTGATATGTGCTTGCACACTGTGGCTCTGCCTTCTCTTGCTGCTGGGAACTCTATTCCTACCCTGGGAACAAGTTTGGATTAGCCTCTTGATAAGAGGCCACAAGAAAACACCCACCCCGGGCTGAGGCCCCAGACATGTAAGGCCAGAGTAAGCAATTTAGACAATCTAGCTCCAGATAATAAGAACATTCCAGTCAACTAGGAAACATGAGAATGTTTGTTGATTTATGTCACTAAGTTTTGGGGATGGTTTGTTATGCAGCAAAAGCTAACCAAATACAACTTCTATATGAATGGAGACACCGTTTTACAGATGAGCAAAGAAGATTCCCAACACTAGTAGCTCAGGTTGGTTCCAAAAGCTTTATCCACCACACAAAGCCACCTCTTTATGCTATGCTCTGAGTTCCAGATTAAAAGGGGATTTCTGGAAACTTTATTCTAGAACACTTTTAAAAGCAGTAAGTAATCTTTCCTCTCTACCAGGAGTCAGCACACTATGGTCAAAGGGTCAGATTCAACTCACTGCCTGTTTTGTGGGGTTTATGAGCCAAGAATGGTTTTTACATTTTAAAATGGCTTAAAATAAAAATACTTTGTGACACATGAAAATAATATGAAATTCAAATTTCAGTGTCCCTAAATAATTACCAGAATAGAGTCATGCTCACGTATATATTATCTATGGCTGCTTTTGCACTATTACAGCAGGGTTGGCTGGCTGTGTTGGAGACCATATGGACATTGAAGTCTATCTATTTCCTATCTGGCTCTTTATTTTTAAAAAGGTGTACCAATATCTGCTCAGAATTACTCTCTTGGCATATGTTTTTAAGTTAGACAAAGGACCTTGCCTGGCCTTTAGTGATGAGTAGATTTTTTCTGTACTTTTATCACCCCTTTTCTGTTCACTGGAAATTATTTTAGCTTATGTCATTTCTCTAGGCTCTCTTTAACTTTTATTTTTGGACAGTCTCTGAACTGGTCTAAGAAAGACAGATAACTTCATTTTTAAAACAGTTATTTGAAACCATTGTGATCTTATATTGGCCAAATGGAACAGACCATACAGGAAGTAGAAGAGGTAGGAAAGAGATTTTATTCAGAAGGCCTCTAATTTCCCAGACCTGAGCCTGTGTAACAACCACATAGAACTGGACTTCCCATTTATTCCTAACAAGAGGTTTCAGGGCAGAAGTAGCTATAGTCTCCTCTCTTTTGTGAGCTTCATCTCTAATATTCTCTGGCCACAGTGAACTAAGAACTTCAGGACTACTACTATTCTACTGACATCCAGCTGCTAATCAGTTAAACACGACATGAACTGAAGTAAACATTGATTTCCTTTTATATAAGAGAAGAGGTGACCTCAATTTACTTGCCATCCCCCATTTTTATCACTTGTCTTACTATGAGTAAGACTCCCTTGATAAAGAACATAAGTCGTGGCAGAGACTCAGCTGACTCTTGGACTTTGCATTAGCACAGGGGATTAATAAAGAAACTGCCACACATACCAACCACCCTTGGAGAAGGGCATGGCAGCCCATTCCAGTATTTTTACTTGGAGAATCCCATGGACAGAGGAGCCTGGCAGGCTACAGTCCATAGGGTCATAATGAGTTGAACATAATTGAAGCGACTTAGCAGCAGCAGCACGCAAACACGCACCAACTACCCTCCTCCAATATTTACCAAAGACTTTTGAGAGGCATTAGACAGACGCTCCTAACGGCCAGTGCAAATGTGAAGCTCCTTAGAACACTGAAGAAAATGAATACATTTGTATGATCAGTCCAAACTTAACTGAACTATTTCGTTCAGCATCAGGCAGTTAAGTCCATACAGAAAATTTACAACAGAAGTTTTATGTTATTTGAATTAAACATGTTTAGAAAGACAAATTCATTTATCTTTGTGACTACTTAATAGGGATTTTTAGGGTATAAAACATGTTTCCCAGGATGGCCTCTCAATTTACATTATTATACAAGTAAATAAAAATTCTAAATTTTAACTGTTAAGCTTGCAACAATACAGCAGTCAGGTTGTAAGTCTGGGTCTCTGGTATATACAATAATATACACCTAAAGAATATGGTTCCATACTAACTTAGAATTCCAAAGAAAAAACAGCTGTCCCAAATAGCCTTTTTTCCCCTATTAATAATTATATCATCAACATAGTAGGGTCATCAGCAATTAAAGACTGAAATATCAATTTGGGGATGTTCCTTAGGATACTCTCCTTGCCTAAGAACCGGGAACTTTGACCTTAAAAGGGCAGCAGAGTAAGCTGACCAACAGAAAGCCTTTATCTGAAAGAACTATAATAAAATTAACTAATATATGTTGTTAAAATTTAGATACTATGGACCTCCATGGTGGTCCGGTGGTTAAGACTCTGCACTTCCACTGCAGGGGGTATGGGTTCGATCCCTGGTCAGGGCAGTTTCGTATGCTGCTTGGTGTGCCCAATAAAAGTTATACACTCTGTCTTAGCACCTAAATAAGAAGCCTTCCCCCCTCAATCCTTTCTGCTAATTTTTATTTTTCTCTGTCTTCAAATTTCTAGTCAAAAAACCCTTTTCCAAAAACTTCTTGGATTAATATCATCTGGATCCAGTCACTGATATCCAAGCACATATTGTTTAAATCAAAATAACTGTATTGTTCCTTACTTACACCTTTTATGTTCCTCTTTTCTCCGCAATATATTTAGTATTTCCCTTTGCCCTAATATTAATTCATTTTAATTATGATTCACTAATATCATTTAGGTTAGCAGTACAAAAGAGCTCAAAGATAAAAAGTTCATTTTCTCATTTCCAATTCTAATATATAATAAGTACCTACTCACTATATTTTAGGTTTATGTACTAATCTTTTCTTACTTCATTAGACTAAAGGGCTTGAAGCAACCCACCAATGCAACATAGAAAGCCACAGGGAATACACCTTGATAGCTGAATAGATAAGAGTTCTAGGAACTAGGTGGTTGGTCCCTATTTCATGCCAAAATTGGTATCAGTTTGAAAGATGAAAAGGAATTTCATAATTTTCATTTTACAAAGCAGTTCTAAAAACAATACTGAACTATATTCTCTTACGCTTAGTTAGAGAACATTTAGAAATGTTAAATCTAAATAGTATGGGGATAGTATTTGGAAAATCTAGCTACAGGGGAAACTCTTCAGTGCAAATCCAATTCTGCTTTTGTACTGATTTAACCTACACTGGAGAAAAGGTCTGTCATTAAGTCATAGATCACAGATTATGCGAAAGAAAATGCAGATCATTATTTTCAAAGAGCAAATTCACACAAGGTTTAACAAACGAAATAACTTTCTCCACCCTCAGAAAAAGCAATATTCCAATTAAGCTTTTTAAATAGTTTAGCTAGTTTATGCAAAAATCAGTTAGAAACGGTGTGCATGGTTTTCTAATATAAGAAGCTATCCAAACCATTACTAACCGGAAAAGTTACTTTAAAAGAAAAAAATTTAGTGTTGTATATAAAAACCCCCCAAAAAACTGTGCACTATTTTTTTGACCGTGGCTACCTCTGAAAGGAGCATTTGGGAAATGTATCCCAGGCCTTTACCTTTTACTTTTCTTTGCTACATGTGAATTTTTATAGGGAAAAAAAGCAGATTTAAAAAAAATGAGAAAGTTCAGTCTTAATAAGCAGAGTATATAACTTTTTAAAATTTGAAGACCATGTTTTTTTAGAGCAGTTTTAGATTCACAGCAAAACTGAGAGGAAGACACAAAAATCTCCCATATACTCCCTGCCCCAACACATGAATGACCTCCTCCTCTTTCAGCACACCCCACACCAGAGAAGTAACACTTGCTACAATCAATGCACCTACAATCACCAACATTATCACCTGAAGTTCATAGTTACTAAGTTTCACTCTTGGGGCTGTACAGTTTGGAAAAATATGTCCATTATTATAGTACCACCGAGTATCTTTCCTGCCTCAAACATCCTCTAAATTCAACCTATTCATCTCCCTTTCACCCTTCTCAACCCCTGGCAACCACTGATCTTTTTCACATTTTACCTTTTCTAGAAAGTCATATTGTTGGAATCCTACCATATGTATCCTTTTCAGATTGGCTTCACTTAGTAATATGCATTTAAGGTTCATTCATGTCTTTTCATGCTTGAAGGCTCATTTCTTTCTAGCACTGAATTAATATTCCGTTGTCTGGATGTGGGGCCATTTATTTACCCATTCACTGACTAAAGGATATTTTGGTGCTTCCAACTTTTGGCAATTATTAACAAAGCTGCTAGAAACAATTATGTGCAGGTTCTATGTAGACATAAGTTTTCAACTCCTTTAGGTAAATACCAACATGCAAATAACCTTCCAAAAGTTCTGAGTCACCCATCAATATCATGAGAATTAAAATGAAAGCATCTAGCATACTGCCATTCTGCTGTCTTCAAACTTTATCAAAGTATATACTGAGCCAGGTCAGTATATTTTGGAGTTAATGTTTAGTCCATCTCCTCCTTTGTTATAACGTGCCATTTCTTGCTGTCAGTATATCTACTTTTAGAAGTATCTTCTCACACCTGTTGCTTCACATTTCCTATGAATCTTTCAGCTCCCAGAACACCTTGACTGTGCTTGTAAAATGCCTGAAAACAAGCTGCCCAAAGCCTACTTTAACTAAAAAAAATAACCAAATATAAAATTATAATTCTGATTCATTTTTAAAAATTCTTTCAAACTCTATAGTTGTTTCTTTACACTGAATGATGACTCAACAGTCCAAAATGTTTATTTGTTGTGTGATTTCTACCTCCTTTTTCCTAATTTAATTCTCTAGTTCTAGGGTTAGGGACAAAAGAGGAGTTTATCATCCAAGAATTTGAGCTCTAGCTTATCATCCTCCCAACCTTCCATGAAACAATGGTTATCAAGGTGGTTGAAAAAAAAAAGATGGTAAAGTTAGCTGAAACTTGGATGTCTTGAAATCTGCTTGTATAGCATTTTAAATCTGCCTGTGTAGCATTTTTAGAAGATAACATAAAAATGTGGGATGACTGTCTTCAAAAACAAACAACTATATCGTCTAAGAGATTGAAATTCTTAACTGTGGGTTTCCTTTCAGAGTTGTAACAGAAATTTGATTCCAAGTTACAGTGTCCCAGGCGCCTACTGTAGCCTCACATCACTACTAGCATGTGCCAACAAACAAAAATAAATACTACATGGCTCTCTATAACCTAAAGGAGTGGGATGGTGTGGGAGGTAGAAGGGAGGTTCAAGAGGGAGGTGACATATGTATATTTATGGCTGATTCATGTGGATGTATGGCAGAAGCCAACACAATACTGTAAAGAAATTATCCTTCAATTAAAAATAAACAAAAAAATACAACTGCATGGCCACCGATAAACACATTCAAATGCTAACAAGACAATTACAGCGAAGACAGTATTATATTAATATAGCTTTTAAAAGTTCACATTCATTATGCCATTTTATCCCATGAGGCAAACCTGTAAGTCAGGGGTCCATTTTACACATGAAAAAGAGACTGAAACTTAGAGTTTAAATCACTTGCACAGAACCATACAGCTAATCACAAATGGCAGAATCCAAAACCAAGGACACAGTGATACAGGGAAAGAAATAATTTTGTAAGTCAGGCCTATCTGAATTTAAATCCTACCATTTAGGACTTGTAAGATTGGAATGGACAGTCCATGACTCTGTTCTGTACACTGCTTAATCTCCAGTGTCTGGAACAGTGCAAGTAAATAGCAGGTATCAGTAAATATATGTTAAAAAAAATTACCGCCCCAAAAATCACAACTTCTTTGGATCTGTTTCCTCACCTGTAAATGGAAACCATAAGTCCCTGCTTCATTTCTGCTGATGTAATGTATATACAAACATCTGGTAGTTATTTAAGAATTCACAGACCTGACTGTTTGGTGGTTTTTTCACAAGACCACCCATCCTTTCACTTCTCCCATAGGCTCCAAGGAAGGAGCAGAAACACATTTCAGCATGACTGGCAGGCAGGCTGGTGGTAATGCAGATGGTCGTATAAAGAACTAAACTGGTGTGGTTCAGTCAGGTAGCCTGTTGTTCTCTTTATCTAACACAGAAATGACAAAGGATCTTCTAGAAGAATCTGTCAGCTTGATTGCTAATTTCAAAACAGAAAGTTCTGGTGAGGAGGGAAGCACCTAATCTATAAGATGCAAAAAAGAAAGGAGGGAGGGATATCTAAAGATAAATAAGACAATAAGAATACTGAAGTGAGGAGATCCAGAGTACCCATACTGAAATAATTCAGCCTAAGAAGGGACTCATCCACTTCTCTGTAATGTAGCATGTTCTTTCCAGTAAATCTAATCCTAATGGATGAAGAGGTCTTTAGGACCACTACTAAATTCTGCCAACAGAGATAGAAACAAAAGGCAGATGCTTTTGACACAAAAGCTTAAAAGCAAAGGGAAATGGTGCTGCAAATGGTACCATCGAGAATATGAAAAGACAACTCACAGAAAGGGAGCTGCTGCTGCTGCTAAGTTGCTTCAGTCGTGTCCGACTCTGTGCGACCCCATAGACGGCAGCCCACCAGGCTCCCCCGTCCCTGGGATTCTCCAGGCAAGAACACTGGAGTGGGTTGCCATTTCCTTCTCCAATGCATGAAAGTGAAAAGTGAAAGTGAAGTCGCTCAGTCGTGTCCGACTCTTAGTGACCCCATGGACTGCAGCCTACCAGGCTTCTCCGTCCATGGGATTTTCCAGGCAAGCCATTGCCTTCTCCCAGAAAGGGAGCAAATATTTGCAAATCACGTATCTGCTAAGGGACTTATACCCAAAATCACAAAGAACTCTTGGAACTCAGTAATAAAGATAAATAACCCAATATTAAAATGGGCAAAGGACCAGAGTAGACATTTCTCCAAAGAAAATACATAAATGACCAATAAGCACATAAAATGATGTTCAACATTATCAGTCACTAGGGAAATGCAAATCAAAACTACAAAGAGAAACCACTTCACACCCACTGCTGCTGCTGCTAAGTCGCTTCAGTCGTGTCCGACTCTGTGCGATCCCATAGACAGCAGCCCACCAGGTTCCCCCGTCCCTGGGGTTCTCCAGGCAAGAACTCTAGAGTGGGTTGCCATTTCCTTCTCCAATGCATGAAAGGGAAAAAGGGAAAGTGAAGTTCAGTCATGTCCAACTCCTAGTGACCCCATGAATTGCAGCCTACTAGACTCCTCCGTCCATGGGATTTTCCAGGCAAGAGTACTGGAGTGGGTCGCCCACGCACTAGGATGGCAAAATAAAACAGATGGACAATGTCCATCTGCAAACGAATGGATAAAGAAGTTGTGGTACATATACACAATGAAATATTATTCAGCTATAAAAAAGAACGCATTTGAGTCAGTTCTAATGAGGTGAATTAAACTGTAGCCTATTACACAGAATGAAGTAAGTCAGAAAGAGAAACAACAGTACAGTATATTAACGCACAAATATGGAATTTAGAGAGATGGTAACAAAAACCCTATATGCAAGACAGCACAAGAGACACAGACTCTTGGACTCTGTGGGAGAAGGCGAGGGTAGGATGATTTGAGAGAATAGAACTGAAACATGTATATTACCATAAGTAAAAAGATGACCAGTGCAAGTTCAAAGCATGAAACAGGGCACTCAAAGCCAGGGCTCCAGGACAACCCAGAGGGATAGGGTGGGGAGGGAAGAGGAAGGGGTGTTCTGGATGCAGAGGACACATATGCACCTGTGGCTGATTCATGTCGATGTATGGCAAAAACCACCACAATATTGTAAAGTAATTAGCCTCCAATTAAAATAAACTAATTAATTTTTTAAAAAAAAGAAATGAAAAAAAACCCACATTTATAATAATTAATAAATATGTATGGCTTGGTGAGGATGTGGACAAACTGGAACTCTCATACATTGCTAGCAGGAATGTAAAATGATGAAGCTGCTTAGAAAAGTTGGAAGATGCCTTAAATGCTAAAGATAGAGTTACCATATGACTGAGCAATTCTACTTCTATGTATATACCCAAGAAAACTGTAAACATATGTCTACACAAAAACTTGTACAGGAATGCTTGTAACAACATTATTTATAATTGTCCAAAAGTGGAAATGACTCAAATTTATCTATCCATTGATGAATGGATAAACAATATATGATAGATCCATACAGCAGAATTTATTAATAAAGAGAAATAAAATACTGATACATACTACAACTCAGATGAACCTGAAAAACATTACACTAAGTGAAAGAAACCAAACACAGAAAAGAAAGGTACATATTTTATGATTTCATATATATGAAATATCCTGAATAGACAAATCCACACGGACAGAAAACAGATTAGTGGTTGCCAGGGGATGAGGGAAAACGCAGTTGGGAGGGCCTGTTCATTGGTACAGGATTTACTGGGGTGATGAAAATATGCTGGAATTAGATAGTGGAAACAAGTCACATAACTAAAACCCACTGGGTTGTACACTGGGTGAATTTTACGGTGTGTCTCAATAAACTTTAAAAGCAAAGGTGGATAAAAATATATGCACTGTGGAAGAAAATTCTCCTAACTTCAACTTTCAGAGAGTGGCAAGTGGGAGTAGGAGCACAGATATCTCATACTGTGGATCCTATGGATCCCCATGGAGATAGTGAGTGCCTGCTATTTCTCAGCCACAGAGAAATCCATTGAATTCTCCAAATAAGTCCCCTAAGGATAAGCCTCAAGACACAATTAGGTACAAAGGCCACAGGATCCTGCAGTTAAAGTCAACAGAGATACTGAGGAAACTCAATGTGACGCTTCTCTCATCACTGAAGCTAGGTTTGCCCTAGCCCACCCGGAGGACACCAGAACCTTACCAGTAGCATCATCACCTCATAACTGAATTCAAAGGCTTTCCTGGTGGCTCACTGGTGAAGAATCCTCCTGCCAATGCAGGAGACATGGGCACAAGTAACAAATACATGTTGTTGTTGTTCAGGCGCCAAGTCATGTCTGACTCTTTGCGACCCAATGGATTGCAGCACACCAGGCTTCTCCCTTAAATTTCATGGAGTTTGTCCAAGTTCATGCCCATAATAAATAGATGGGGGTGGTACAATTCCAACCAAAGGAAATTTAGTCAAGTTTAATATATTTTAAAGTTATTTAAACTGAAATTTAAGTGAAAAAGGTGAAAAAATAAGGGTGTATGCAGAAACTAGCACCTAAAGTTGCAGAAATCTCAAGTCAGGCTTGAAGCTTAATTATAATATAAAGTAATAGAAAAACTAGCCAATAATAGAAGGAAAATACTAACTTCCATATAAGACTTGTGGGCCAACAGCAGCATTATTCCCCCAGTAAAATGCCACTATATTCTATTTATATAGCAATTCAAAAATGTGTGCCCGCCCCCACCCTAGCCACGCTCTCATTTTAGTCTCACAAAAATCTGAAAAGATGTCATTGTCCAGCAAGGTCAGTCTGACTCCAAAGCCTAAACCTTCAGTATCACACAATTTTGCTTCCAATAAAACTAAAAATTTATACTTTTTCTCAAACTATAAACAAACATCAAAGACAAAGATATTTTATTAAAACCAAGTGGTGAATGTGTATTTATTGAATTTTTATTCATTATTCCTTAATTCTACTAGTATTCCTTATACATACTTTACATTTACTGAACATTTTAAAAAAAGCAAAAAATGAAACAAAAATATTTGCAATAAGGTGACAAAGAGATTAATATTCTTCATAACAGCCCTCTCACAAATCTACTAATCACAGACAAACCAAAAGAAAAATGAGGAAAGAACCTGAAAAGCATATTAAACACTGAGACATCATCAAATCTGGCAAAGATGAAAAGACCAAAATAATCAGTGTTAGCGTGAGTGTAGGAAACCCAGGCCTAGCCTTTTCGGGCACTCTGGACCTGGTTGCTCCTGAATCACCTCATTTATATGTTGTTTTTAATACCCCACAAGTTGACATGTTTGTCTCTCCCTTAACTGAACTCTTAACGGACATCTTAATCCTTTTTACATCCCCAATAACTGGCATCTACCCTCTAAGTGACACTCATGAATCACCTAAGCAGTATGTGCATGAAAGACAAAATCAGAGCAATCAGAAATATCTGGGCCTGAGATGACAGTGAAGAAGGCTAGACTCTAACAGTATTACTTCCTGAGGCCTCCGCATCTTATCATCCACCCAACTGCTAAAGGCAAAAAAAAGATTGAGTCATCAATGATTTCTCCTTTCACACTCAGATTAAGAACAGCCAATATGTATTATGAAAATAAAGCCTTAAATTACTCAGAAAAATATCAATTTCTTATACTTTACCATTTAAAAGCTTCATAAGCCAGAAGAAGTGTGTTTCTAATGAATAATCAACAAAATTGTGACTCTCAGATTTCCCATTTCTACAATGTATCCAAGTTTACTACTGTCATTAAAGCAATAACTATCTGAAGCCAAAGATAATTGGTACAACTAAAAAAAGCTATGCAAAATTCACTAAACAACTATATTCCTAGATGTAAGCCGTATTTAACTTAGTGTTAAAGGTTAATGTATCGCAATGATTTGTGAGTTAAAAAATACTATTTGCATAAGTCAAATAAAATAATGACTATAAGGAGAAAAAAAACTGCCCTCATCCCCAAATAGGCCCTTTTTGTGATACAGATTGGTATGTTCTTGGTGGGATTACTGGTGACATACCAATCTTTCCTCTTGAAAGTAAAGATATGTCTTTTACTAAATGTCAGGAGACAAAAAATGCTTCAATTTTTACCGTGTTTTACTTCTACATTTAAAAAAAGAACTTATTCAGTAATTCACCAAAATCAAATTCAAACATAAATATCTTTTGGTTTTATAACATTCATATAGAGTAGCATTTAATAAGTGAAATGGATTATATTAAAGACATTATTCTGAAATTATACATAAATTCATGATGATTCTCCAAAATAAGATAATAAAGAACATAATTATTGACATATAATTAAGAATATATATAATAAGTTTTGGCTGCTGAAGTTTAAAATTCAAAAAGAAATAAATTTGTATTCAGGTTAACAAAGAAGGTGAAAAAAGGCATCCCAAAAGAGTCGCTACCTCAAAAGAGGGTATAAAAAGTTTTAATGCAAATAAAGATTACTATAATAAGTATCAGTGACTAGCCAATCATAAATTCTTAACATTTCAGAAAAGAAATGATAATTTTTAACTTAGTGCCACAGATAAACTCATTTTAAATTTCATATATGGAAAATTCACTTTTTTCTGGGTAAAGGAGAAGAGAACTTAGCAAAAATTCTCTTCATCTTATCAAAAATGTAGTCCTCATCAAAGAACTACTAAAACCCAGCAAGAAATATAGGCATATTTAATAGATAACATAGTGACAACATAGTAGATATATTTATCTAAGATCTTTTTACTGTTAAAAAAGAGAGATGAAACTTTGATATAATAGAACACACAATAAATGAAAAAGAGAAGGAAAATGGTTTATAAAGCAACAGACCAATCTTCAAGATATTTTGAGTGAAAAATGGTGTAAAATACAGTATGTTACCTTTCATATTAAAAGGGGCAGGAGACTGTGTGTGTGTATGCATGTGTGTACACGCTTTTGGTGGTCCATACCAAAATCAGCTTTGGAAAAATACATATGAAACTGTTAACACAAGGGTTATCTGGGGCAAGGATAACATTGTAGCTGGAAAGTAGTAAAAGGCAAGCTTTTCCTCATTCCCTCTGCTTGTGTATTTTGAATCTGAGCAATGTGAATGTATGTATATCAAAAGAGAAAATTAAAAGTACTTTACCTTGCACCATTGTTCCTAACGACTTCCACAGTTTCTTCAACAAAATATCGATCCTTGATGTACGCAAAAATATCATCACAAATTTCATGTAAGCGTGAACGATGGGTGAGGTTGGTCAGGTATAAAACTGGAACAATTAGTGGTTCTGGAAAGCTCTGAAGATTCTGTCTCGCTTTTCTTTCTGACTCAAGTGCTTCCTGATAGGTGAGTCCAGGTCTGCCCGTCACAGCACAGCTCCACACAAGACTGTTGCACAGAATGGTTCGCTCAAAAAAGTCACTGATTCAAAAACAAAAACAAAAATGCATTACCTATCATTTCACAAGTTTTATATTAAAAGCTGACAAAGGATTGAGCCTTTATTGCAAAACTTTATACAGAATTATATAAGTCATACAAAAATTTAGGGATTGGTCAATTTACACATTAATACAAATGTAAGAAAAAGTAAATTTAACTAGACATTTATAGTTTTCAATTTAAAGGTACATTCAGCCAAAATTGGACTGTGATTTCTATCAGTTTTGAAACTGAGTGACACAAAATCAACTCAGCCTTTCTTTTTCCTTCTAATTTTTAAGCTTTCTATTCCAAAGCAGTCAAAACACTGAATTCAAGCACTTGACTATGAATTTTGAAAGGGTTTAACATAATAGTGAAAAACTGGGAAATCTAAGCATATAACAGTAAGAGAAAAATTAAATAACTCATAGTACTTCATATAATGAAAACTCAGTCATTAAACAGTAAGAGAGTTCTTAAAAAATTTAAACAGAAAAGACAACTTTCCAGTTTGCGTCCATCCTATATTTTTTTCAAAGTAAAAGCTTACCAAGACAACTTATGGTTCCCAATGGAAAAAGTGGGTGGGACAAATTGGGAGACTGGGATGGACATATACACACTACTATATATAAAATAGATAACTAACAAGGATCTACTGAATAGCATGGGAATTCTACTCAATACTCTGTAACAACCTATTATAGGAAAAGAATCTAAGGTAGATATACATACATGTATAACTGAGTCACTTTGCTGCACACCTGAAACTAATACAACATTGTAAATCAACTATATTCCAAAAAAAATGTAATAAGTAAATATATTAAAAAAAAGCTTATCAAAACAATATATAGAATATGGTCCACTTGTGTTATAATAAAAAAAAGAAAGATGGAAGGAAAGTAGAGAAATGACTTAAAGAAGCATAAAATACTTCTGGAATTATAATACAAAATATATTATATGTTATATTAATACAAAAATCAAGGTAACAGCTACAGAATGGGGACGGGATTAACGGACCATTCTACTCAGTGTTTTTCTACACTGCTGGGATTTCTTACTATGGCACTGATTTCTCTTCAAAACTTTAATTCGGTCATTTTTACAATGCAAGAGATCTATTATAGAGATAGACTTCTAAGGTATATTAAGCAGAAAAAACTCAATCACTGAATGGTATAATTCCACATGCATTAATATAATAATAGCAAAAATGTGCAAAGATCTGTATTTACACAAATACCATAAACAGATGTTCTCTATGGAGAAAGGGAGGAACTGGGAAGAAAGAAAAGAAAATTTGTTATTCTAAATATTTCCATAGTGTGAATTTTTAAAAGTATTTAGTTGATTGCTCGAGGTCTTAGCTGCAACACATGGGATCTTTGATCCCTGTTGAGGCATGCAGGATCTTTACTTGTGGCATGCAGGATCTAGTTTCCTGACCAGGAACTGAACCCATGCCCCTTGCATGGACAGTGTGGAGTCTCAGCCACTCAACCACCAAGAAAGTCCCTATTTGAATTTTTATGATGAGTATTCATGCTTTTGTAACAAAAATATTTTTAAATGGAAAAGGTTAGAAATATGCAAAAAGATGAGCAATAGTTGCCTCTAAGTGGCAAGATTTGGGTAAATATTTTGCCCTGTTCTATATTTTGGTCTCCTTTTCAACAATTATGTGTAACCAACATAACTCACAATTCTCTAACTTTTTCTCCTTCCTGAGATCCACCTTTCCTTCTACTGTCATTCTAAAAAGTGTTAAAAACTATTACATGCGTATTTCCTCATTAGTATATCTGTACAGGTTACCCCTACAGTAGGGTATGATTTCCAAAGAAGATTTTGAGTAATTCCATTAAGAGAGTTTCATTTGTATATTTGTCTGTAGTCTACAAGAACAACAAAAAATAAAACCTATAGAAGTAAAGAGAAACTAATTATATCTTAACATAAGTGAGATCTAAAGAGATAATATACAGAAGCCAAGTTACATGACTGTGCCTGCATGCTAAGTCGTTTCAGTTGTGTCTGACTCTTTGAGACCCTATGGACTGTAGCCTGCCAGGCTCCTCTGTCCATGGGATTCTCCAGGCAAGAATATTGGAGTGGTTTGCCATGCCCTCCCTCCAGGGGATCTTTCTGATCCAGGGGATTGAACCTGCGTTTCTTGGGTCTCCTGCATTGGCAGGCGAGTTCTTTACCACTAGTGCCATCTGGAAAGCCCAGACTAATTCAGTACAAAGAAAAGTCCTTTTGAAGTATGTACCCTTTAGTAATGGAGATAATGGGTGCACATCATTAAAATACAAAGTGAAAAGTGATTATCTTTACTAGACAGAGGCAGATATCCTTTGGGAATTCAGAGGAAGGAGAGACAGGCACAAAAGATCAAGAACTGCTAGGAAACACCTTTGGGAGGAAGTGGCATTAAAAGTTAGGATGAAATGGAAAAGTAGAGTTGAAGAAAAAATATGTCAGAGAGAAAAAACAATGAATATAATCTGATTTTTATAATAAAATCTATGTCAGATAAATAATGTATTAGCTAAGTGAGAGCCAAGAGACATACCCAATCAAGGGTTATCAACAGTGCAGAATAAAATGAACAGATAGATCTTGAAAGAGGTCTTATTCAATTTTTACGGCCCAAAACTGCAGTTCACTTAGAAAGCTTCATAAAAAGTTTTAAACTTTTTCCTTTAGAAACATAGGTTCCCAAGCCACATATTTAATGTGCATAAACTATTCTAATAATTTAAGCTCTATCTAGTATACTACAGGTGACCTCTGCACTATGAGGAGAGAGGAAGAAGGGGTGCTAATCTCCACACAGTCAAAAATCTGTGTGCAACTTTACAATCAGCTCTCCTTATTCACAGTCAACGGTAAGGAAGTGAAGTGAAATGCAAGTCGCTCAGTTGTGCCGGACTCTTTGCAACCCCATGGACTATACAGTCCATGGAATTCTCCATGCCAGAATACTGGAGTGAGTAGCCTATCCCTTCTCTAGAGGATCTTCCCGACCCAGGAATCGAACCGGGGTCTCCTGCATTGGAGGAAGATTCTTTACCAACTGAGCTACCAGGGAAGCCCCAACGCTAAGGAAAAATATACTTCAAATCTAGCTATTTTACACATTAACTAGTCTCTGCCTGTGCTCAGTCACGTCCAGCTCTTTGCGACCCCATGGGCTGTAGCCTGCCAAGCTCCTCTGTCCATGTGCAGTTTTCCAGGCAAGAATACTGGAGTGGGTTGCCATCTCCTACTAAAGGGACTCTTCCCAGCCCAGGGACCAAACCTGCGTCTCCTGCATCTCCTGCACCCGCAGGTGAATTCTTTACCACAGAGCCACCTGGGAAGCCCAACTAGTTTCAGAAAAACAAAATGGTAGCTACACATGCGATTTAAAATTTTCTTGTGGTCCTCATTTAAAAACTTTAAAAGAAATACTAATGAAATCAATACATTTTATTTAACTCAATATATTCCAAAATATTGCAATATGTAATCAATAGAGAAATATTTTACTTTTTTTTGTACTAAGTCTTCAAAATCCAGTAAGTATTTTACATTTATTGTGCATCTTAATTCTGACAGGTGACATTTCAAGTTCTTAATAACCAATGGCTCCTGCATTAGACAACAGAGCTCTAGCCATCGTAGGTCAGTATTTGACAGGCTGGGGTATTTGCAGCCATGGCAGGGGGAAGACTTTTGACTGAGCTGCAATAAACACTACTTATTTATTTTGATTAATTTTTTATTATTGGAGTATAATTGCTTTATAATGTTGTGTTAGTTTCTACTGTACAAAAATGTGAATCAGAATCAGCTTATGTATACATATATCCCCCCTCATCCGTGAGCCTCCCTCCCACCCTATCCCTCATTCTACCCCTCCAGGTCATCACAGAGCAGGGAGCTGAGCTCCCTGAATAAATGTTATTTAGACTTGTTATCACTGTTCACAGTACCAAGGAGAGGAATGGTATAAGCACCACAAACCTCCACTAAACATGTAAATACACAGCAACCAGGGATGGAGAGCTACTTTTCTCCACCAGGTTTCCACAGCCTCTTGGGAAGGGTTTCCACTGTTTGTTTCCTTTGTGCTTACCTATTCTACAAAGCTGCTGTTACAATGTATTACAGCCCTGCTATGCACAAAATCCACCATTAGGAGGAGGGAGGCAGGACACACTCCCACAGTGGTGTGGGGAGCAAGGGGAAATAAAGCGTAAAGCTATCTCTCCCTATTCAACACCCCCTACCAACATGGCACCATCTCTAACATTATATACCTTCACTTCCACTTTTGCAATTCTGCTCTTCACCCATTCATCATACTCATTCAAATGTGTGGGGTTTTGTTAATAAAACTGAACTCTAGGGGATAGGTTACAGTGCCTCTTCAATTTCAATATTATAAGGCTATAAATAATGAAAAACTTCCAAGAAGCACATTTTTATTATTGTGAGGAAAAATTTATAAAATACAAAGTACTATTTTATATCAGTTTAGACTAATATAGATTATTATGTCTCCAACTGATTGCTATAATACATTCCTTCAACAATCTTCTTTACTAGAAATGGGCATAGTACTAGCCCAGAGTTCAAATCCAGACTTCCACCTGTTTTTCTATTTTTATTTGAACACAATATATATAGGTATTGCCTATGACCGCTTTCTCACTACATCCATAGAGTTGGGTAGGTGCAACAGACACCTAACAGCCTGAAAAGCCTACAATACTGACTATCTGACCCTTTAAGAAATTGTTTGATGACCCCTGCCCTTTACTATTATTTCATAAGGAAAAATTGCTTCTGAGTTACCAGGTCAAGTACTGGTAAGAACACACTTCTAAGGGCAACATTTCTGTTAACTTGCTGAGTATCTGGAAAACTAAAAACCTAGTAGAATAAGGTGAAGAACGAAGTGACATAAAAAACAGAAATCAAATACAATTAAGAAAAGATAAATGTAAAGCATACTCTATTTATTTAATGGCCCAAACTATTAACTAGACATAAAACAAGAAAGATCCAGCACAAAACTGCAGAAAAAATCTAAGGGACATAAGCAAGCTCCTCCATCTGCAAAATAATTAGTAACTGAAAAACGCAGCCATAGGTTAAAAACTAACATAACTCGACTAAAACAGCATATGGCATGCAATGGATGGAAAGTATGGTTTATGAACTTAGAAAAGCAGTAACTATTAAAAAAGACATCATGGATTGGTCTAACAATTGCTTTCACTGAAGGGGTTACAAGAGCAGATTAGGTGCTAATTATGGGCATGGTAGACTAAACATGTCTTATAGACAGAAAAAGCTGCAAGAGGAAAATTACGTTTGCTTTGGTGAGGGGGAGTTCAATTAATAAAAAAAAATAAAGTTTAAAGACACTTTAACAAGATATTACTTTGCACTTAGTGCTGTCTCAGTCAGACTTAGATAGTGACATACAAGGTAAGCTCCTAAAATCTTCAGATGACACTAAGGTGAGGAATGGGTTTCCCAGGTGGCGCTAGCGGTAAAAAAAAAACTGCCTGCCAATGCAGGAGATGCAAGAGACCAGGGTTCGATCCTGGTGTTGGGAAGATCCCCTGAAGGAGGGCATGATAATCCATTCCAGTATACTAGCTTAGAGAATCCCGTGGACAGAGAAGCCTGGTGGGTTACAGTCCATAGAGTCAGACACGACTGAAGTGACTTTGCATGAATGCAAGGTGAGGAATAGCAATACAGATTTTTTAATCTAGACACTAAAGCCTTAAGTACAAATCAACAAAGGTGAAACATGATGGCTCCATCTTTCAGGACCCAACTTAGATGTTATCTCCTATTTGAGGGCTTCCTCATTCCCCCAGAAGTTTTCAGCTCCATTGTCTATCTTTCTATTACACTGGCTCCACAGCATATGTGATTTATATCACTGTGTTATAGACACACATTCACTTCTCACTAGAGGGGGACACATTATCTTAGCATCTCCAAAGACATTCCAAAGTATAGCATCAAGAATAAACAAATATCTTCTCATTGGCAGTCCGCATTTACTTTGATGTGTATCTAAAAGGTGGCTCAGCTGGTAAAGAATCCACCTGCCAATGCAGGAGACACAAGAGATGCGGGTTCGATCCCTAGGTCAGGAAGATCCTCTGGAGGAAGAAATCGCCATCAGTATTCTTGACTGGAAACTCCCATGAACAGAGCCTGGCAGGCTACAGCCCACGGGGTCACAAAGAATCGGACATGACTGAGCACACACACATGCATGCACATGTGAATGAAGAGGAAAGTATCTGAATCTCAGCTTTGCTACTTGTACAATATGACTTGGGTACTTCATACAAACGTCATTAAATTTGTTTCTCTTTCTATAAAATAGGGATAATGTGTTCCATAAATAGTTAATATGAAAATTAAATAATACAATATGCCTAATATACTAAATGTGTCCTCAATAAACAGCAATCCTTATTGTTTAGATATCCTACTTGCGGAGAAATCCTAGAATACCCAGAAGAATAACTTTTATGGTAGAGGAATAACGCCAGAGGAACACACATAAGACTTGAGACTCTTTGAAGAGAATGTTTGGCACTGGGAAAGAGGGTAGGAAAAGGGATTAACTGCAGAGGGATTATTAGCGAACACCCAAAATTCATAAAATCTTATCAACAGTAGAGTGGTAGACTAGTTGCAAATGCAAAGAGGGTTTTTGAAGGTGTGCAGATTCCTTAGAAATGACTTGCATACTCTTCTCACAAGAGGTGTAATCTATTTCACCATCCATTTAATCTGAGCCAGACTTGAGATTGGCTTTGACCAACATAATACAGAAATGACATTGAGAGATACTATCACCCTCCTGGAACCCTGAGACAAGGGTCTCAAGTTAGCTTTCTAAGGATGAAAGACCACATGGTGTGAAATGCCATTTAATATACACATATACTATGAATATATTAAATCATCACATAGTACACTTCAGATATCTCACATCTCTATTTGTCAATTATAGCTCAGTAAAGCCATCCGAGCTGAGGTCCCTGACATATGACTGAGGCTACCTCTCACTCCATCTAGCCTCAGCCTAGCCTGACTTGAGCTAAATGAGCACAGAGAGGCCAGCAAAACCCACAACGGTAACTCGAGGAATAGAGGGCAATTGTAATGGATGGCTGTTTTGAGCCACTAAGTTTCAGGCTGGCCTGTTATAAGTAACTGATATACATACTCTGCCTGAAGAAGAGAAACAAGGTAGCCTGCGAAGCAGATAAAAGGTTAAGACTTGAAAAGTATTTAGGATGTGTATGTAATTTAACCGGAACCATGAGAAAGTTGGTATTGTGTGAATTCTGAGGCACTTTTGACATGTTGTAGGAGTGATGTGAACTTTCTTGAGTTTTACACATTCATAAGTGAATGTATCTCGTGCCTTTGTTGGTTTTCTGTGAGCTGTAGTTTCTGGGAAGTGAGCAGCTCTAATTCCTGTAACTCTTGTAACCCAGTCACTCGTGTGCCTCCTTCAGGAGGATTCAGTGCGGCTGTGGTGCTGTTATCCCTCTGACAGGAACTCTAACTCAGTGTAAAGCCCCAAAGATCTGTTACTTATTTTTATTTTATATTGTACTACATCTTACAGTGTTACATTTGTTTTAGGTGTATAGCAAAGTGATACAGTCATATATATATATATATGAATTAACAAAAGCAGTTCCCGTTTTTTGATGGGGAGCTTGTGGTTTATAATATAAATGGCATTATTTTGAGAGAGGGATAACTTAGGTATGGCATTGGGTTTTTTTTCTTTTTGCATCTTGAGGCAGTTGTAAAATAACTTAATGTAGCTTTTTGCAACTGTGTAGTCTATAGATTTTTTTTCATTTGGTGAAATTTTAACTGTTAATGTAGAATTTATTTAAAAATAAATAAGTTACTAAAAAAAAAAAAGAAAAGTATTTAGGAATCTCTTCTATACCCTCCACAGAAAAAGGACTCCGAGACCCAAGTATCTGAACCATGTGGCAGACTTACTCCTAAAGAGAAGCTGAACATCTAGTTTGAAGTCACTAGTTATTGAGATTATCCATCTTTCCTTGAAAACCCTTTTCTCACAGAATGTCCTTCTGATAAATCTAGTTGATTTCATACATAGCTGATTATCAGTTTGGGAACTCGTCTATGTGAAGGACATTTTTGCCCACTGTAAGTTAATGGCATTCTGATTTGTACGTATAAAATCTAGAACTTAATCACTTGGGGGTGTAGTAAAAAAGTCAAATATCTGAGCAGACAGCAGATAGTGGTACCTACACAAAGATCTAGGCAGCAGTCCCTATGTTTTTGGTGTACACTTATGCAAACTTTAACAAATATTAGGAAGAATTCTCTATAATAAGCATTAGTGAAGTCACTTAGTCATGTCCAACTCTTTGCGATCCCATGGACTGTAGCCTACCAGGCTCTTCCGTCCATGGGATTTTCCAGGCAAGAATACTGGAGTGGGTTGCCATTTCCTTCTCCAGGAGATCTTCTCGACCCAGGGACTGAACCCAGGGGTCTCCCGCATTGTAGACAGACGCTTTACCATCTGAGCCACCAGGGAACATATAATAAGCATTATGTGTTGGTAAATAAGAACAGAAACTCTAGAGTCTTAAGTATGTGAGTGAGAACTCTAGAGTCACCAATTGCTAGATAGGTAGTTTTGGACACTGATCTTGGACTTAATTCTTCTTACCCCAATCCCAGCTTTCTCATCTGCAAAAAGAGGACAGAAAGGACTGAATCAACAAGGGAAGACCTAATGAACAATGAAAACAGGATGTTTTATAAACCAGTCACACTTTTCATTACAGTCAGGTTGAAACATAAAACTGGTTTGTCAGTGATGTTGTGGAAGAGATTCCTGCATTGTATACGAAAAATGTGACTCACATAAAGATGGGAAATACATTCCAAGAGTCTAAATGCCTAAAAAAAGAAGTCACTTTATTGAGGAGATTCAAATCACTAGGTAATACAAATCATTTTCCTATCCTACAAAACTAGGATTTCTGGGATTCAGATCTAACTATTCCATTTCCACAGACCAAAAAAAAAAATTTAATGAAATTGTTGTCAGCTAACTAAATTATAGAATAAATGTTTATTTAAGAGAGTAAATTATGTACTTTATTTGGCTTGCTTTATCTATTCTTATATTTTTTTCCCTTAGGTTTCATATATAAGTGAGATCATAAAGTATTTGCTTTTCTCTGTCAGACATTTCACTTAGCATAATGCCCTCAAGGTTCATAGGCATTGTTGCAAATGAAAGATTTCGTTCTTTTTAAAGACTGAATAATATTCTATTGTGTATTCTGTACCCATCTATCCATCAGTGGACACTTAGGTTGTTTCTTCATCTTGGCTACCGGAAATAATGCTGCAATGAACACTGGGGCAGCATATATCTTTTAAAAAAGAATTAGTGTTTTCATTTTCTTTGGATAAATACCCAGAAGTGGAATTGCTGGATCATATGGTAGTTCTATTTGCAATTTTTTGAGGAACCCCTATATTATTTTCTGTAATGGCTGCACCAATTTATATTCCTACCAACAGTGCATGAGAGTTCGTTTTTCTTTACATCCTCCCCATAGGATACTTCGTCTTTTTGATATTATAATAATAGCCATTCTAACATATGTGAGGTGATAACTCATAGTTTTCATTTGTCTGTCCCTTATGATTAATGATGTAAAGCATCTGTTGGCTCTTGAATATCTTCTTTGGAAAACTACCTATTCAGATCTGTCCATTTTTAAATCTAATTATTTTGTTATTTTTTGCTGTTGAATTGTATGAGCTCTTTATATATTTAGAATATTAGCCCCTTACCAGATATAAGATTTACAGCTATTTTCTGCCATTTAGTAGGCTGCCTTTTCATTTTGTTAATGCTTTTTGCTGTGCAGAAGCTTTTCAGTTTGATGTAGTCTCACTATTTTTGCTTTTACTTTTGGTGTTGGATTAAAAAATCATTGCCAAGACCTATGTCAAGGAGCTTACCATTTATGTTTTCTTCTAGAAGTTTTGTGGTTTCAGGTCTTATGTTCAAGTCTTTAATCCATTTGGAGTTAATTTTTGTTTATGGCATAAGACAGTGGCTCAGTTTCATTCTTTTGCACTCTAGCTTATGCATTTGCCTTAATGTGCTATTTTTTAGGTCTTCTTTAATTGTGGAAAGCAGGTCAAACAAGAGTTAGCAATTAGTTAAAGAGAATATAGTTCAAAAATAAATAAAGGAGTTTGAACCGTATAAGTGATTATACTTATGATAAGAATACATCTTTGTCATAGTCCCTGTCCCCAAGAATTCGGAGTCCAGAAAAAGAGACAATGTGATGCAACAAACACATTACATTACAGAGCAATAACTGCAGATGTTACACTAGATAAAATGGAGGTGGTGACCACTGCTGCTGGAAGGACAAAGGAGGAAGTGTTCGGCTATAATATCAAGTAAGATAGACAAAGCATTACTTAGCAATTAAAAGGTCACTGGCAACCTCTATTAACCAGAGTTAGAGGCAGTTACTTTGCCTTGTGCTGGGAAGTGAATGAGGTGGGAGCTGTTGTAAAAATCTTTGAGACTGATTAAAACTATATTCAAGACATCAAAAACCTGAGCAAATAGGTAAGCATAGTGATCTTTAGACAAATACAAAAGAATATTCAAATTTATGCACTTAAAGGATAATCTTCAAACAAATTCACATAAATCAATTTGTAATTTAATGAATTAGTGAAAACAGAAGCTTCCATCACAGTTTCTCCAGATTTGTGGCAAGGGTCAGATCACCATAATCTGCAGACTACCATTCATCATGAATGCATTTTTAGAAAAATCTCTTTGTAATCATATAAAAGAAAGTAATTCAAATAAATTTTAACACAAATGGCAATCTTCTTCCAATTTTGCAATTCAAAGTCATAAACATTAATAGCCAAGAACATCTCTAGTTCTGCTTTGCTCAGGATATATGATTAAATATTTTTGCTCCCAAACCAATCCTAACCCCTAAACTGCTGGTAATTTCCAAAAATCCAAACACTTCAGCACAGAGAAAACAGAAAATAAACAAACCAAAAAAACTAGTTTTTTTTTTCTTTTTGAATGTTAATGTCATAAGACAACAAAGGAAGCAGTTCCTTAACATTAATGGAAGGTAGGTTTGGAATACCAAAAGTCTCCTTTATTTGGCATTTCGGATTTCTCCATGATTATATTAACAATAAATTATCAAGAACCTAAGTATTTGAAAAGTGTTTAATTCAAAGAGGATAATGGTCATATTTATGCTCCCTTCTAAGAAGAGTGTCTCAAAAATTATGACTGCTTACATGAAAGAAGAAAAGTCTGAAATTTAACCCCATTTCCTACCTTGTTGACACTTTTAAATACAACTTTGTGAAAAAATTCAGAATTACCAAGGATTTTAACTTAAATCTTCTTTAAAAATAAGACAACATCCTTGTCAAGTTACTTAATCCAAATTCACTTAAGTAGTTACAAGAGTGAACTCTATTTGAGTAACAAAACAAGTCTGTACAGGAGCAGAGTAAGATGTGCACTCTTATTTATTTAAAAGTATTGTGTGCTGAAAAACGTCTTTAGATGTAACACGTTTACGTGTAACTCCTGTGGAGCTGGAGAAAAAGAAGACTTACTTAAAAATAAAAGCTTAAAGGAAACGTCATTTCTAACCACTGTTCATTCCTCAGACAGGTGCAGATGCCTAAAGCCCTCCTTCCATCAAGCCCCCACTCAGAAAAGGTGCCTCCTACACACAATTTATTTGGTTGCTATAACACTTGGGTTTCTAAGCCACAAAGGGATTTCTCCTGAGTGGAGAGGATAAAGCATAAGAAAAAGGGAGGGTCCGGCTGTTTCAGCGATTGATCAGTTCAGGTTCTCACTTGGAGATCCTGCTTAAACACAGAGATCTGAAACACCCCGTTGTTAAGTGTCACAGGACAAGGCGATCTCTTGGGATACACCAGGCAAGGGACTAAAATTTTAGGGGTTGAAACTACACACGCAGCAGCTCGGGATTCTTATCAAAACAATAGCGAGTGGCACATGTCAGGCAGCCCACATGCTCAGGGGGGATAAAGAGGAGGCTGGTTAGGGTTGGAGTTGAACTTGTCTTAACCCCCTCCCCCAACTCCCACCGCCGCGCTCCGGGCCACGGGAAAGTGAAAACGAGGGGCCGCCCGGGGCCCGGCTCTCTGCCCCTCCTGCTCCCCCGCCCAGCCCGACTTCTTCCTCACCCGGTCTCCCGGGGGCGGAGACGCCAAGTTCCCCGGGGCCGGGAGTTAGTCACCGAGAAGAGGCGGTGACAGAGCGCACGGCTCGCTTCGCACACTACGAGGCCTAGCCGCGCGGGACCGGAGGCGGCCGGCCGAGGATCTGGTGTCCCGCGCTCCACGGCCCCCGGCCCGTCGGGGACGCCCCCGGTGCCCCGAGTCTCAACTCCGCTCCCACCCGACCCGCGCCCCTACCCGGGGCAGCTCCAACGTCAGGCTCCGCTCCTGACCGAGGAGAACGACGCCCAGCCCCGGCCGTTTCCTGCCCCCGGGGGCGGGGATTCCCTCCCCGGGCCGGGGGACGGCGACTCCGTGCCGCTGACCCGAGAGGGGATCCCCTCGGCCGCCGGGCGGGGATCCCGGAACTGGCCCCGGAGCGCGCGTGTGGCCGCGGCGGGGAGGGGCGAGGCGGGGAGTTTCCGCCGCTCGGCGGCCGGGTGGCAGCCGCGACCAGAAGCGGTCCCCGCAGCCGGCGGGGACCAAAGGCTCCTCCGCCCCGGCCGGCTGTCCCTCACGCGCGCCGCGGCCGCTCGGGCCGCCTGGGGGCCCCGCGCAGTCACCGGGTCGGGCTCTGGGGGGCCAGGGAAACGCGGGCCCGCAGCCACCCGTCACTTTCGAGTCGCCCCGCCAGCAGCCCGGGGCGAGGAAAAGGAGAGAGACAAAAGGACGCTGGGGAGGGAGTCCCCACACTCCCTCGCACCCCCCGCGCCCGGCCCGGCCCTTACTCGTAGTGGCGGAAGATCTCGTTGGTGACTTTACAGTAGAAAACTTCCTCGTCGGGCCGCAGGTCCGCGGGCGGCTTCTGTCTCACAAACGGCTTTCGGTGTAGCAGCGGCATCTCGCGTCCGCCCGCGGGCTCACCCGGACCCTCGGCCGCCCGCGCCGGCCCCGCTTCCCTATCAAAATTGGAGGGAAAGGAAAGCCGGTAAGGTAGGGAGCGCTCGGCGGCGGCGGCGGCGGCGTGGGCCGGTCCGCGTGCCGGGGGAAGCTCGGCTGCCTTTTGTGTGACTGACCCACCGCGGCTGCCACCCGAGCCGAGGTGGCTGCTGTCGCGACCCGGGGAGTGAACCGGCGGAGCCGCCCCACCTCCGCACGCCCGGCCGCCGGCTCACAAAGGGGCCGGACGCCCTGCGGCGGGCGGTGCGGGAGCGGCGGCCCCCTCCCCCAGCGCCCGCTCCCTGCCGCCGCCGCCGCCGCCGCCGCCGCCGGGCTCACAACGTGCTCGGCGCGCAGCCGGCCGGCCCGACGCCGCGAGGGAGCTCGCTGCGGGCGGACCCCGGCGCCGCTCCGCTTTGTTCCCCCGCTCGCCTACACTTCCCTGCCGGCGCCGGCCGGCTACCGAGTGACCGCACCGAGCCCCTCACCTGCGAGCACGCCGGCTGCCACTTCTCCACCTTCTCAACTACAAAGGCGGCGAGGGGAGGCTCGGTCCCCCCGGGGGGTCGCTTCTGGCCGCCACGCCGCCCCGCCTGCCGCCGCTTCGCCCGCTGCCACGGCCTGGCTCCGCGCGGGGGATCGCGTCCCACCGCCACTTCCCCGCCTCTCGGAGCTCCTGGGAAGTTTCTGATCTACTTTCGGCTCTGAAGGAGGAAGAGCTGTTGGGAGGAGCTTTTCACTTCTCGCTTCTACCTTTTTATTGGCTACTCGATGACTTTTACAGCCTGTCACTGATACAGGAAGAGACGGCGGAGAGCTTGGGAGAGCTACATTATTAATTAATGGAGCAACCCCTAGTGAAGAATCAGAAGCATCCTCCATGTTTGCGATTATCAGCCCAAAGATCTGGGGAGAGCGCTGGGGTTTCATAAACACACGGCTAACAAAGTAAAAGCCTTCCTCTTCAAGTTTGACACCAGCGCTTGGTTCCACGATGGGAAAAGGATTCCGATTAAGATTTAACTTGTATTTTAAGGATGGGACGAGAGATAAGGAATAAGAAATGAATAACCTTTTGAAATTTTCTTCTTCAGAATTAGAATTCTCATGTCTAAAATAAAATACTTTGCTAGTGTAAACATTCATCTCGAAAAGAAGATACTTTTCTTGACAGCCGTGCTCTTTAATACTTAGGATAATTCAAAGATTTAGCAGAAGAAAAGACCAAAAAGAAAAGTATACGTCAGAAAATGTCATCATGCCTGTAGGACGACCCCCACATATTTAAAAACCACACCTTTAAAAAGTAATGTTTAGAATACGCCGCTGAAAATATGTGCGAGGGATCAATATTTAGTTCAATCGCCCAGAATTTCAAAGATTATGAATTTACTATTGAAATTTCCCCTAAAACAACTTTCCCATATTTATGAGTTCCATTTGTGAAACTAATTTTAATGCATATAATGCATGTGACTTATGAATTAAAAAGAATTGTCAAAATATGCTTGCCATCTTTGTATTAAATGGTCATTTTTGCTACTGCCCTGACATTCCCTTATTTGCAGATTAACATGTAAGAATGGGTCTAAAAGTCTGAACAGTCATTCAAAAAAGGATGAAGTAATACTATGAAATGATCTCAGTTATAGAAACAATGTGGGATCATCTCTGTATCTTCAAATTAAGTACATAATTACATTGGAGCAGAAAATGTTAGAATTCTATCCAAATCTCAAGAGTTATTTCTAAACTTCTTTTAAAATACTTCTATGGTGGCTAGCAAAATAAAACTCTGTGATTCAAAAATCATTAATAAAATTAATGCATCTAGTGTACAGTCGAAGAAGCTTGGAAATGCTCTCAGTAGTAAGTATATTCTTTAGCCTGGATAAAGTCTTCGAAAAATTATGAATGCAGGATTTGGTGTTTTAAACTGGTCTCCAATTAGTACACTGAGTAGTGATAATATAGAATTCTCTACCTATAAAGTAACTTCCCAGATAAAAATGTTAGAACCCACAAAGATAAACTCAAAATGGGGACAAGGAGAATGGATAATTTTCAACCAATATTGAACCATCACTCTCACAACTCAAAATCCCACTTTAACTGTTAAGGCAAAATTAGATGCAATTTTATCTAATTATATAGTATTTATTTTTCTTAGATCTCACTATTTACTAAGCTAAAATAATCTTGTTAAAATCATGATCAAAAATAGTAATGTTGATTTTACTTTTATTAAATACAAATTTTTAAACAATTGGATTCTTTATACTAACCTAAAATTAAAATTTTACTCTACTTCAAACTACTACCATCTAATTTTCCCAACTACCATACCCAAATTTCAGTACCATCATAACTCAGTTCTCTGAGTTACATACATAGGATTTACTTTAATTTCTGATATTTAATCATTGTTATACATAGTTATTATTTTTGAACATGTTTAGTAAATTATAATTAACATATTCTAAGTTTATTTTTTATATGCTTATATTTGATCAAATCAATAGAATGGCTAAGGTACCTCAAAATAACACTTCTAAAATTATCCTACATGTTTACTACTGAAAACTTACCTAATGTATTATTAATTTCATATATTGGTATCATGATCACTTTCTTGCTTCTTTACTACTTCTAGACTGTTGAGAATGAAAAGCTGATTGCTGTATTCAGAAAGTAGTTAAAGGATACTGTCATGAAATAGGATTTTGTGTTTTTAAAAAATTGAAAACATTGTAAAGGAAACTATGAAAGAGTATCACAAAGAAAAAAAGAGAAATCAATGACATTAATTTAAAATTTTATCAATTTAATTCAGTTAAACATTTGTCCTCTATTTATGTGCCAAGACACTGTACTAGCTTATGTAAAGGATACAATATAAATGTATCCTGACCTCAAAAAATGTATAATCTTGTAGGAAAGAGATGATGTAAGGGCAAATAACTAATACAAGAATTGTGTGAGTCCTAATGATCATGAGTAATACAATGCAAAAAGAGACGTAGAAAGGATTAAAAGAAAATATAGAAGGGGGACCCAGGGTGGGTCCTAAATGAAGTCATTCACAGGGCATGATTTGAACGGCAACAGAAAGCTCATGTTTCAGCATATCCTCTCAAGTCTCAAGATGCAACCCTCCACTCCATTACCCCTCTGGATGAAGAATCCAGTGGCCACCACTTAAATGTGAAGTGTAAATATACTAGTTAGGCAGCACATATACCAATCTAATACCATCAAGACTAGTTTAATATTTGAGAAGATATACTGCCTTTGAACTGTGGTGTTGCAGAAGACTCTTGAGAGATCCAACCAGTCCATTCTAAAGGAGATCAATCCTGGGTGTTCATTAGAAGGACTGATGCTAAAGCTGAAACTGCAATACTTTGGCCACCTCATGCGACGAGTTGACTCACTGGAAAAGACTCTGATGTTGGGAAAGGTTGGGGGTGGGAGGAGAAGGGGACGGCAGAGAATGAGATGGCTGGATGGCATCACCGACTCGATGGACATGAGTTTGAGTGAACTCCGGGAGTTGGTGATGGACAGGGAGGCCTGGCATGCTGTGATTCATGGGGTCGCGGAGAGTCGGACACGACTGAGCGACTGAACTAACTGAACTGAACTGAACTGCCTTGGATAGGTGAAGACAAGGCTATGAAATACGTATTGTTTTAAAAGCTTGAGCTAGAACTTTGCCTGTCTTCTACTGACTGATTAAGAAAGGCTTTACTTAGGTGATTTGGTGAGACAGTAATTATCTGGAACTGAAAGAAAGCTTTGGGAACTCTTTTTTTTTTAACACATCTTTAAAAATTATTTTTATTAAGCTTTTCGGAACTCAATTCTCTCATTTTGCAGCTGAAGAAATGGAAGTTCAGGAACTGAAATCTAGGCCTCCCGACTCCTTGTCTAGTATCTTTAGACGTGGGTTTGATAACATTTAATTTTCTTGTAAACCCTACTTGCACTGTATCTATAAATGAGCTAAAATACTATTACAGATCCTTCCTAAACTGCTAAAATGTTTAAGGGGATAAGATATACAACTCATGATCAGAAACAATAGTTTTTGAGAATTATCCAGAAAAGCAGTCGGGGTAATACGAATCTTAAATTTGTCCAGTTGAAGAGCTGACAAGACCTATCTCCATGTTTCAGTAAACACATCTAACAAATATAAACACTGAATGTCCCTTCCCTCTAAGTTGCAGTTATACAAGTATTTAGAGGATAGCTGAGAAAGGTGTCTTATAAATATATACAAGGAATATCTTCAACTTCACAACTCCTTTCCATAGTATCTCTGACACCAGTCTCAACTGTGTGATCTCTTTACGTGCGTGCATGATTGCTAAGTTCCTTCAGTCATGTCTGACTCTGTGCGACCCTATTGACTGTATTCCGCCAGGCTCCTCTGTCCATGGGATTCTCCAGGCAAGAATACTGCAGTGAACTGTCATGTACTCCTCTAGGGGATCTTGATCTCTCTTTAATGTTTTTATAATTCATGGCAATTTTGCCTATAAAGGATTTTTATATATTGTTCTTTAGAAGCAGTGAGTACCCGAAACCATTGGCTTTGTATTAGGATAGAGGTGCTAGACCTTAGCTGCCCATTGAAATTACCAGAGGGGTTTTTGAAAGATACTGATGCTTGGGTCATATCCTAGACTAATTAATACAATCTCTAGGGGAGGGACCCCAGTGTTTGGGGTTTAAAAATCAACTCAAGTTAAAAAAAAGATCAACTCACGATTCTAATAATCTGCCAAGTTGAGAACTGCTAAGAGGAGATTGGATTGTTAATGCTGAAGTAGGAATGTTGGCAATTTTTTAATTCATTTTTTATTCAACCCCTTAAAGATATGAATTATGGGATGATAAGTAGGAGTTGAAAGAATGACTGTGGCCATCATCATCATCACAAAAATAGTTTACATTTAATGAATGCTTCCAGCTTGTCAAGCATTGTGCTAAGGGCTTTAAATGAATCATCTCATGCAGTTCTCTCAACAAAGTACTATTTATCATTTCCATTTTACAGATGAAGCCACTGAGGTTCAGAGAGGATAATTAAGTAGCTTGCTCAAAGTCAGATAGCCCAGGAGCAGGAAAAATGAAATTATCAACTCTATGGAGTCCAAACTCCTTACTACTACTCTATATTTCCAAGGGACTGATTTGCTAATCTAGCTCAGATATAAATTGAAGCAGGGAAATTGAGCCAATGCACTAAACAATGCATTTAGAACTTATAATGATCAAGAATGTTTGTTAGAGGAAACCATGGAGAATTTTTAAAATTATCTCAGAGCAGGGAAGCCTAAGTATTATAACTCACAGTCCCAAATCCATAAAGATAATTCTATAAAATAAAAATTAAAAGTCTCTGCATGACAAAGGCTACCACAAAGTTGGAAGACAAATAGCAAACTGGGAAAAGAATTATTTGCAACTCACTGACAAAGGGATGATTTCCCTAATGTATAACTTCCTGTTTTCCTGTCATAATAATAAATCATAATAAGCCAAGATACACAGAAAAAGAATATAAATGGCTTTTAAAACATATAGAAAGATTCTCAACCTCACCCATAATAAGAGAAATACAAATTAAAACTACACAGAGGTGACATTTTTCATCCTTCAGATTTGCAAAAATCACCATCATATGTTGGTAAGTCTGGGGAAACAGGAACAACCTCTGTAAAGGGCAAATTGGTGATATTTATCCAAAATTACAAATGTACATAAAATCTCCATCTCTAGGAAGATATCCCATAAGTATATTTGAATATTAGACTCTATTTTGGCTTTGTTAGAAATAGCATAATACTAAAATTAATGGAAATGTCCATAATTAAACAAAGTATGATGTGTTCATACAATGGAATGGTATGCAGGCATAAGAAAGAATAAGAAAGTAAAAAAAAAGTTCATTAAAATATGCATTTAGTGTATATTAAATGCAGACTTAATGTATATACATATTTGCTTGATACATAAAATGCATCTGGAAAGACACTGTAAAATAACACTGGTTGCCTCTGGGAAAAGAGTTGCTGGGGACAGGGATCAAAGGAAGATATTTTCACTTGTAGAAAGTTGAATAAAAAATTTTTAAGATACAGAGATTAGATGGTAAGCTGGCAGGTCAGGACAGATAGCTAATATAATAAAGAGCTCAACACAACAATTGGAAATAAGTTTAGAATTGCAAATACAAAGTAAAAAATGTCTGTTAAATATTTTACAGGGCCTAGCACAGTGCTTTTTCCATGACAGGAGTTCAATACGTATTTGTTGGATGGATGGGAAGTTAGATGGATATATAAAATACAAACTTAATTTGATTACAGTGAAAGAGACAGAGTCGGATGGGTGGCTGCTTTCATCTTATCCTAGAAATAGAATTTAGATTACACACAACCGAGAAACTCTCTGCTGCTACTGAGTCACTACAGTGGTGTCCGATTCTGTGCAACCCCATAGACGGCAGCCCACCAGGCTCCCCCGTCCCTGGGATTCTCCAGGCAAGAACACTGGAGTGGGCTGCCATTTCCTATTATCTCTATATCAATTTACAGAAAAAGTTATACTATATCCAGCCAAATAGATTAATTACTATTTTTAAAACTAAGACATATAAGGAACAAGTAGAAAGTTTTAAAATTTGCATTACAGGGTTCTTATTTTTATTAATTGCAAAACTAATTTTTAAGTTTTAGTTTATCTGTAGTAAATAGCTACCAGATAAAGGTTGCACTAATATTTGCCATCTCATTTACTAATTTCTGTTAATACTGAATATAAAATACTGGAATATACTTCTTTGTTCCTCTTTCTCTTTAGTGTTCAGGCTACAACCTATTATCATCAGATATCATTTTAAATATTACTGTGTATTTAAAAAAATCTTAAAAAAAATTTACTACCATGCCTGGAACACAGTAGGCACTCAAACCTATTATAGAAATGTAGTAAATTCTTTCATTTTTTTCCTTATAATATTTAAATGATTATTATTTATAATATTTGTAAATAGGACCACCATCTTTTTTACTAGTTAGCTCAAGTGGTTGACGCATGGTATTCATGGCATACTGCAAGTTTGACACCAATAACTAGCCCCATATTGCAATGTGTACACGGACTGCCTGGCAATTATGGATGAAGAGATAGAATTAAGAAATCAGTTAAAATTCAGAAATCAGTTCTGAACATTGAATTCTAATCTAAGAGTTCCTGGTCTAACACGCTAATGTTACTCTAAGACATTTAGGATTTTCTCCCTCTTACCTCTGTTGCCATCATCAGACCTAGAACCCAGCAGTCATGCTACTATCCTATTTTCTCTAGTGTAAATGTTTAGGTCAAAATACCCATGTTTTATTGTCTTAGCACAACTGAAATTCATCTTTTTCAGCTGAAAAAGCTTTTTCAACCATCAGTAAGATATTTCTCAATGACTTCCTAGCATCTAGACCCCACATTCCTAGCATCTAGAAACTAGTTTACCTACCAGAATAAACATCTTCCCTATTTTAGGAACAAAAACCAAATTCCCCAATACTAAATACCTCTCTTTTTTCCCATTCAATCTTTCCTCTTAAAATAAAGACCTCACTCTCTGTTCCAGTGTGGTAGGGAGAATAATAGCCCCCAAAGATGTCCACAGCCTATTTCCCAGAGTCTGAATGTTATTGTATGTGGCAGGACAAACTTGCGGGTATGATTAACGTTAAGGGCCTAGAGATACAGCAAACTGCCTGGATTATCCAGGTTGGCCCAGTCTAATCATGTGACTGCTCAAATGTAGAGAACCTTTTCTAGGTGTGGTCAGAGATAGAGGGAGGACTGAATAAAGGTCAGAGGGATATGATGTTGCTGGTGTGGAATGGAGAAAGGGGGCCATAAAGCAGAGAAAGGAGTGATCTCTAGAAGCTAGAAGAGGCATGGGAATGGATTCTCCCCGAAAGCCTCCAGAAAGGGACATAAACCTGCCTACACCTTTGTTTCGCCTAGTGAGACCTATGTTGTGGACCTATCACTAAGTTTCTGGTAAGTTTTTAGAAAAGCAATAGAAAAATAATATAGCCAGTGATGAAAATATTCTTAATTCTCGGCTGATTTTCACAGCAATAATGAATGATACCTTTGAACTTTAATGAATGATTTAGCTCTTTCAAGCTGAGGTTATTAGCAATTCCTACTTCTAGAGTTTTCTGTCATGATTGATCCAACTGCTACCTCTCCAAGTTGCAAAAATTCATCTAGTTATTTCATAATGCATTTTTACCTTAACCATACACGACCATAATAGATATACAGTTAGAATCAGCTGTATATAGTTGGAGAAGGAAATGGCAACCTACTCCAGTATTCTTGCCTGGAGAATCCCAGGGACAGAGGAGCCTGGTGGGCTGCCGTCTATGGGGTCGCACAGAGTTGGACACGACTGAAGCGACTTAGCAGCAGCAGCAGTATATAGTAAGAGGATTATCAGTGAACAAAGACTTTTCCCCCTCATTAGTTTCTGTTTCCTCAGACCTCCTTAGGGTCTTGCTCTATCAATCTTCCCTCTATCCAATATTAGGCTTTCCTTCACTGCTGAGATCTCTGCCCTTCGGCTGTAATCTAGCTGCAAGTTTCTTTCATGAGGGTGGGGGTGGGGAGGAGATTAAGTACATCTCTCTTGATCTTCAGTGCTGTTTCTCTTTCTCAACCAGCATTTAAAAAAGGAAACCTACGCTCCTTGTTTCTACTTCTTTATTTCTCAACCTTCTGTAGCTTCCCCAAACTCCTCCCTGAAGCTGCTTTTGATTTAAACCCCTAACTGCCAAATCCAATAGACTCTAACCAAGGAGTCCACCTTACTCATTCTGTTCCTTGGCATCCTCTCCTACGTTTGGCTTTGTCACACACTCTACTCTGGCTTTCCTTCTGTCTCTCTGAACTGTCCTGAGCGTCTCTGCCGTCACCTCTTCCTCTTCAGCCTATTCCCTAAACCCTGGTGCTTCCCAGCTTTCTTCCATCCGTTCTCTTCAGCTGTCACTCTTCAGGGAAGCCGTCTCTAAACCAACACCTCCTCCTGACTACATCAACTGCCCCTTATTCTCACTGAAGCATGAGCTTTTCTAGGGTCTTCCTGTTCCCTTGGGGACTCCACCACAGCTTCTTGAAGATTTTTTGAGATGAGGAATGAGTCAACAAACTGACATTTTATGAAGATTAATCTAGGTGTGGTAGGTAAGACTGACTGTACTGAGTGGAGCCTGGAGGCAGGGAAACCAGTTGAGAGGACACTGGAGAAGGACGAGTAGGGAATGACAACAGCCTGAATATTGCCTTGGCAATGGAAAGGAAGAAGAGCCAGCAGAAATATTTCAGTGGATGTATTGAGTGACAGAACTTGATTACACATCGAGGGAGAGAGAAGAAAAGTCAGAGATGATTCAGAAATTTCAGACATGGGAGACTAGAAAAGTCATAATTAACAAAGTTGGGGCAATCAGGTATAGAAATAGGTTTGGGAGGAAGATGAAGCACTGGATTTTAGACATGGACTATCAAAGCAGTGATGCCCTCCAGGCATTGGGAAGACTGGGCTCAATGGGAAATAACCCACTTGCATTGCAGGAAATGCAAGAGATCCAGGTTTGATTCCTAGGTCGAGAAGATCACCTGGAGGAGGAAATGGCAACCCACTCCAGTATTCTTGCCTGGAGAATTCCACTGACAGAGGGGCCTGACAGGCTACAGTCCATAGGGTCACAAAGAGTTGGACACAGCTGAGCATACACACACACTCACACACACACACAAAGTTGATGGGTATACAAAAGTAAATAATACTTACTAAATAAATAAAACTCTTGATACTCTTTCTGCTCTTCAGGTGCTCAACCCAAGTATCAGGATGCTCTAGACCCTCACCAGCACTCCAGAATTCCTCACTGGTATTCGCACCATGAATCAGCCCCAGCATTTGCTTTCTGCTGCCTCTTCCTGATCTATCATTGGAAGGTATTATGAAACACATGCTCTCCAATCTTAGGGTCTCATAGACACGCTCAGTTCAGTTCAGTTCAGTCACTCAGTCGTGTCCAACTCTCTGCGACCCCATGAATCACAGCACGCCAGGCCTCCCTGTCCATCACTAACTCCCGGAGTTCACTCAAACTCATGTCCATCGAGTCAGTGATGCCATCCAGCCATCTCATTCTCTGCCGTCCCCTTCTCCTCCCACCCCCAACCTTTCCCAGCATCAGAGTCTTTTCCAGTGAGTCAACTCTTCGCATGAGGTGGCCAAAGTATTGCAGTTTCAGCTTTAGCATCAGTCCTTCCAATGAACACCCAGGACTGATCTCCTTTAGAATGGACTGGTTGGATCTCCTTGCAGTACAAGGGACTCTCAAGAGTCTTCTCCAGTGCCACAGTTCAAAAGCATCAATTCTTCGGCGATCAGCTTTCTTCACAGTCCAACTCTCACATCCATACATGACCACGGGAAAAACCATAGCCTTGACTAGACGGACCTTGGTTGGCAAAGTAATGTCTCTGCTTTTTAATATGCTATCTAGGTTGGTCATAACTTTCTTTCCAAGGAGTTCAGTTCAGTTCAGTAAGCGTCTTTTAATTTCATGGCTGCAATAGACACACTAATGTCTTTTAAAGCCATCTCTACTGACCATGCTACAACCATTCTTCTAAACCTCTTCATTTTTCTCAAGACTCCAACCTCATCTTCCTTTCTTAGCTGCATCTTGCCTCCTGATTTATTTACAAAATCTGGGCCACTCAGTATGATTTCTGTTCTCAACCCAAATTTTCTTTTCACCTCACCCTCTTTTCTTTCTCTGTTGTCTTCTTCCCAAGGCTATAGCTGTGCTTTTGACCATATTTTTTTCAACCTCTAGGATCTTATCCCACACTTGTTTCTTTAGTATCTCCCTTCAGGTGCCCCTTTTTTGATCTGCTAACAAATTCAAGCCCACGTTATCCTTTAAAAAACCATTTTTTCCTTCACTTTGATTCCCTCAAAACTACCAACTTATTACTCTTTTTTGGTGTTACTAAGTAATATAAACCTTATCATGTCATCTTGATAGTGGCTTGAATTCTCACTAGTTTTATTTATGTATATCCTATATGTTTGTCTCGCAGACTCCAAAATTTAAGTTTCAGTAGGAGAAGGAAATGGCAACCCACTCCAGTGTTCTTGCCTGGAGAGTCCCAGGGACGGGGGAGCCTGGTGGGCTTCTGTCTGTGGGGTCACACAGAGTCGGACACGACTGAAGTGACGCAGCAGCAGCAGCAGCAGCAGCAGGGCAGAAATCACATGGTAAATTAATCATAAAGTGTTTTCAGCTATGATTAATAAAGAAATAATTGTGAAATTTGGGAGGCTGACTTCTAAGAAACAATAAATAATATAGTACTGTTCCGTTCCGTCGCTCAGTCGTGTCCGACTCTATGCGACCCCGTAAACTGTAGCCTACCAGGCTTCTCCGTCCATGGGATTCTCCAGGCAAGAATACTGGAGTGGGTTACCGTTTCCTTCTCCAGGGGATCTTCCCGACCCAGGGATCGAACCCAGGTCTCCCGTATTGGGGGCAGAAGCTTTAACCTCTGAGCCACCAGGGAAGCCCTACTTTGCCTTTATCTGTTTCCAAGGAGTTAAAATTGTAAATGCACTTAAGAGTTGTCATGTGATGGTTATCTCTTAGTCATAAGTCAGAATTTTTCTGATGTCTGTAACAATATCAATTATACTCATTTAAGAACATAAGCATGAGTCTTGGGCGATCCCTATAGCAATAAATGTAGATGCTAGCATGAGAAGTGGGCATTCTAGTTTTAAACTTAGAAGGCATCATGCGAATACTAACTTTTTCCATTCTTAATTTAGATACAATTAATCTTACTTCATAAAAGTTATTTATGTTTTAGCACTTTCTATCAGGAAAGTTGACAGTGCTTTCCCCTCTCTGCTCTACACATACACCTTATTCTCCTTCTAGCATAAAAAGCTACCTTTCTTCAGTTAAAAAATAAATAAATTTAAAAAGATAGATACCTTTCACTCTTGTCCACTATACTGCCTTTCTAATTGTCGATGAAGTTAGAGAAAATGTCGGAATGTATTGCTAAGTATTCGGATTTAAGAGCTAAAGAATGAGTTGTGTAAAAACTAACTGTATAACCAACTTTTAGAAAAAGTTATTTTTGTAATTTCACAAAAATAAAATGTGTATTTAATGTTATCTCAAAAAAATTAAGGCCCCACAGCTAGAAAACTCCTGAAAAATATCTAAAAATATTATGATCTATAATACAACAAGTTTATTCCTTTTAATTAAGTATAAAAATTAAATTAAAATCATTTAGAGAGCAACTTTTAGGCGTAAAGGTTTTGCCAAGCACTGAGCTTAATATTTAAATATAAGAAAGTCATAATGGCTCAGATTAAAGGTTTATGTCACAAACATGTATAGGAGAACTACATTCCATATTATTATTCTTGTCTTAGAGATAATAAAGCTGAAGTATAGCAGAGTAAAGGAATCACCCAAGATCCCTCTTCTGTGTAGGTAGAAGAGCTGGGATTAAAATTAAGATTGATTAGATATCAAAGTCTATTTATTCAGTAAGTATTTCTGAGTGCCTTTTATATGTTAGATACAGTTCTAGAGACTTGGGTTTCATCAGAGAAGAAAACAAGATCCCTGCATTCTTGGCATTAATATTTGTTAGCTGACAATGCCTCTGTCTTCTCACCTGCCACCTATCTACACACATAAAGATGAATTTATTTTCCCAAGATTAACCCTTCTACTGAGGCTGTTGATTTTATCACCTTTATCACAAGTCTCCTTTGAAAGCCAGCTTCATTATTGCCTCTTTCACTGGCTCCATCCAACCACATTAAATATACATGTCATGTCTCATCTTGAAAGATGACTCTATGTCCCTATTTTCATTTCTTTTTCTCATTCCACACCCTACCCCATATTCCACAGCACTCTTCTAGCCCTCTGCTACCTCTTTTTCCTTCCAAAGGTTGTTTGCAGTCCTCATGCCTCTCAGTTTGTCTACAACATTGAAGCATTCTGACCACTCCTGAAAATTCCTTCCTTGACTGATAAGAAGTCAGTTTATCCTGGCTTTAAAAGAACTGTATTTCAACATCTATAAGAGTATCTTTCAGAGAAAAATAGGACCATCTCCTGTCATCACAGTAAGATGCTGAATAAGACAGAAAATGAGCTAAATTTTTCTTGAAATCATCTAGAAGAATGTTTCCTTTTACATCTTAAGAGCTTTCTAATACAAACAAGAAAATACATATTTGTATTTATTGTATCATACATTTTACTGAAAAGTAGAGATAACTACAAGCTAGTATAAAAGTCAGATATCATTTCTACCACTCAGAAGGTGACTCATACTGCTTCTGACTCAAATAATACACTCAGAACCAGATACAAGAATTTAAAAAGCATGGATTTGGAGTTATTTAATGGTAGGACAAAAAGTTCCACATAAATCAAGTTTATTTCAGCCCAGTACTACAACAGCTTAGTGCCTCTAAATCTTAAGAAAAGACAAAATGATATTCAACATACTGTTCAAGAGTCTCAATGTGTATATACTACATATATATACTGTATATACATGCACTTTTAAAAAATCCTTTCCATTGTGAATTACATGGAACAGTGCACAAAAGACATACAGCTCAATGAATTATCACACACACACAGAGAAAGACAGAAAGAAAAAACCACTACCCAGGTAAAGAAAGAGAAGGTAGCCTGTACTCCATTGTTTATGAGATTCATCTATGTTTTTACACATGGCTGTAGATTATTCATTTTCATCACTATATGGCATTCACCATAATTTATCCATTCTTCTGTTGATTAATATTGGTTGTTTGCAGTTTTTACCTATGAATATTCTTGTGCATGTTTCTTGGACATGTGAGTGTGTAGATAGGAGTGAAATAGGACATATATACTTTTAGCTTTATTAGATAGTCAAACTCTCTCAAAGTACTCATACAAATTGGCATTCTCATCAGAAGCATTATATAAGTTCTAGTAACTGCATATCCTCATTCATACTTGGTATTGTCTCTTTTTTAGCCATTCTGGTGAGTATGTGGTAATACCTCACTGTAGCTTAAATTTACACTTTCCTGATTGCTAATGAAGTTAATTATCTTTTTATATGTTTATTGGCCATTTAGAGATTTTTCTTTGGTGATACTTCTTTACGTTTTAAAAGATTTTGATATTAAGTGGTTGAAATAAACAGAATAATTTTTGTTAGGTGGAAAGGGGGCAAAAGAACCACTATTAGTGCTTTAATTTTGCTTCTGGCCTCTCTGAGCAAGGCAAGAAAAGACCCAAAGCTGCTCCGTACAGCAAAGGAGAGTCATTGTTTCTACTGACTCAGCTTAAGACCACCAAATATAGAGAAAATGTTATTTTGTTAATAAGCGTTAGAGAAATTCGTCTATGCTTCAAAGCTTACTAGGTAAATTTTGTGGAGTCTAAAAGAACAAGGAGGCTGGAGCCAGAGGTATACTGTTGAGAGAGAAGGCATTAGCTTAAAGAATGGACTTCAGTCAGTTTGTAGTGGTTTTCGGTAGCAGCAGAGTCTCAAAACCAGAAAGAGTATTTTCAAGAGAGAGTATAAGCCTGACTGGTTCTCCCCCATAGGCTAAAAGTGAAGCTGCAAGTGGGGGCTGGGATGGGAGGGACAGCTAACCACTGGGTGATCATATATGGGAAATTCACAAATACAGAAGTTTCATTTCCCCTCCACGTCAGATTATTGAAGCTTTTGGTAAAGTCTGTCCTATCAGATGAGAAGAATCCCTTATTTGCCAGATATCCCTATAATAGTTCAGGATAATTCATCATGCTGGAGAAACAACAGGCTGTTGCAGAAAGCAAATGCCTTAATAAGATGGGAGTTTTAATTTTCCATTTGGTACACAAAGCCTTGGGAAATGAAGTTTCCTTATCTATAAAGAGTGGAGGTAGATTCCAGGCTCATAAATATTTCTACACAAATTCAACCAAAACTTTGAGGTATACGTAGATTACAATCAATAATATCTAATCTAGAAAACAGAATGCTATGGAAAGCTTTATTGTTATTCATTTTATAAAGTTAGAATTATCTGAGAACACAATCTGAGGCGCACAGAATACACACACACACACACAAGAAAGCCACGTTATGACTCAGGGAACTCAAACAGGGGCTCTGTGACAATCTGGAAGGGTGGGATGGGGAGGGAAAAGGGAGAGAGGTTCAGGAGGGAGGGGACATGGGTGTACCTATGGCTGATTCTTACTGGTGTATGACAAAACCACAAAATTCTGTGAAGCAATTATCCTTCAATTAAAAAAAATAAAGTAGCAAAAAAGAGAAAAAGCAGATTAACAATATTTATGAAAACCAATGCCAAAATTCCCAAATAAAATACTAGCAACCAAATTCAATGGTAAAGTATCAGAATAAAACACCCTAACCAAGTGGGGCTTATTTCAAGAATGAACAGATGGTTCAACATTAAAGTGAAGTCGCTCAGTCGTGTCCGACTCTTTGTGACCCCATGGACTGTAGCCTACCAGGCTCCTCTGTCCATGGGATTCTCCAGGCAAGAATACTGGAGTAGGTTGCCATGTCCTCCTCCAGGCGATCTACCTGACCCAGGGATGAACCCAGGTCTCCTGCAGCTTCTGCACTGCAGGCAGTTTCTTTACTCCTGAGCCACCAGGGAAGCGCATACCATTATGAACTCTCTACTTTTCTACTATAGATACACCGCCCTTTCTATTATATGTAGGAGCAAAATCAGTGGTCAATGTTTTTATTCACCCTCCCACCAAGAGTGGGGCAAATCATGTCTTATCTCTGCAACCTGAGAGATCTATTTTCTACTTTTAGGCTTTCATGTACATTTAAACTTGATTTTACCTTTTAAAAAATGCTGGGCCAAAAAAGGCTGTGCAGGCACCCATTATAACACAGTCTGGGCCCAACCTTGTCTATACGTTGTCCTAGTGTCCTCCCCTCCAAGTTACACCCCCACTCACACATTTCAGCTCTGTTCCTATGCTGGTCCTGTTCTTCCTCAGAGTTCCTGTAAGCCCCCTGATCTAACCCACTAAAACACCGATCTGATGCTTCTATGCTATAGCAACAGCAACACTTCACTTTTCTAGGAAGGTCATTGAGTCTTGGGCTTCCCTGGTGGCTCAGTGGTAAAGAACCTGCCTGCCAATGCAGTAGATGCGGGCTTGATCTCTGGGTTAGGAAGATCCCCTAGAGTAGGAAATGGCAACCTACTCCAGTATTCTCCCCTGGGAAATCCCATGGACAGAGGAGACTTGAGGGCTACAGTCCACGGGGTCACAGAATGGTCGCACACAGCTGAGCAACTAAACAACTGCCACCTTGGTTCATGTGGTAGCTCAGTGCCACTCAGTATAAAGTAAGATTCTTTGGGACTTGCCATCTATATTTATTTAATCTCTGACTCTCCAAGGATTTAGCTTCACAACAAAAAGCATATTCTCTCTATTCTAACAAAGTAGCAGGTTTTGTTTTAGCCTGAATATTGCTTGCATCTTTTGACCGGCTTCAGGCTTACAAATCATCTATTAGTAACATAACTTTCTATGCATGTCCTCAAGGACAGCCTAAAATTTCATTTGGCTGTGACTCTGTTCTTCATAATAATGGGTTTCACAACTAGGTAGGCGCCTGTATCTTCTGGAGTCCACTCCTACTGTATGTTCAGACCTTGGGAAGTATATTCAAATGTTGATTCCCAAGAGTCAATCAGCACAGAAGGTTCTCAGCAACTTGCACTTATCTGTTTTTTGCATTATCTGTGCACAGTTTAAAGTCTGAAGCAAAGTAGCAGGTCTAATAGAAAGCTAAATTTGAACTGTAGTGTTTCTGTTTGTCTTTTAACTTAACAAACACATTCCAAAGCTGTTGCAACCAGTCTGTTCAAGAACAAAAGCTCATTAGTGTGTGTCAACAGTCAGAGAAAACATAAATTGCAATAACTTAGAGCTAAAATTTCCAAAATAAGCAGGACCTAGGAAAGTTCTTACATAACTTTAATTGGCCCGAAAAAAAGCAACTATTGCCTCCAAATTTTGTACAAGTCAGATATAATTGCATAGACCAAGCCCTTGTTTTGCAAGTACAGATTAAGAATACATATTAGACTAAGCACTATCTTCTCAAGGAAGCACTTCCTGTACTCCCGCCCCCAAACACCCATAATGCTGAAAATCTCTTTCTTTTTGTCCTTACTCCCTTACAGAGCTCCTGTAACACATTATATCCACTTGCTTGTATGTCAGTATTCCTGGGATGGGAGTTGGCCTTCCTCCCCTAAAATAAGACCTGACCCTATTTAATATATCATGAGTGAAGGAATATGAACGAATGAACACTAGAAATAATCTGGACTGTATTTTCTGCATCTCTATTGTATGAATTTACAGAGATTTGAAGTAGTTTTTCCTTTTTTGAATCAAGAACAAGGTTGAAGTAAGTACATGTTTTAAACAGTGGGCTTCCCTGGTGGCTCAGCTGATAAAGAATCTGCCTGCAAAGCAGAAGACTCGCAATGCAGAAGACCCGTGTTTGATCCTTGGGTTGGGAAGAATCCTTAGAGAAGGTATTGGCTACCCACTCCAAAGAGATTTAGTCTCTGCTATTAACTCTATTCACTAAACTTCTGGTAGTGGTAGACACTCAGTTTTCTCAGTGGTGGGTTAACGAATCTATAAAATCAGAGATTTAAATTAGATGCTTGACACAGAACCAGCTTATTCATAGATTTTGTGAGGCCCCTCACATTATTTCATAGTACAAAAACATAGCTTCGTGCTTTAGAAAAATTAGTATCATGAACAGAGTCTCTGAAGTGATTGTTATTACTTTTAGGAAGGTATTTTTTGTTTTCACATGACAATATCCTTATGCATCAGTAGGACAGCACTTTTGTAAACACCCCTGTTATAGCACTTGTCACTTTGTAGTAAAATTATTTGCTTACTTGATGGCTTCCCTCATTAGACAGCTAGCTCCTTAAGGACACACCAGTGCTGCTGTATTTATGCATCTTTGTATTACCCCCTCCAGCACATGTCTGATGCACTGTAGACATCTATAAATATTTCTTGAAGAATGAATTAATTTTCAGTGTCTTAGGTCCACTGTGAACTAGTATAAGCGTAAGATTTCACATATTTCTAAAGGAGCTCTGTTGTTGAATAAACGAATTTTCCTAGTTATTTTAAATTCCTTTGTATTTCTCTGTGACTTGTGTCATTATTGTTATTTAAATTTTAATATTTCACTTTGAATAGGTAAGAGCATAGTAACCAGGAACTGCTTAATATATTGGGGTTTCCCTGGTGGCTCAGTGGTAAAGAATCTGCTTGCCAGTGCAGAAGATATAGGAGACTCAGGTTCAATTCCTGGGTTGGGAAGATCCCCTGGAAATGGCAACCTAAATCCAATGTACTGAGGAGCCCAGCAGGCTACAATCCATAGGGTTGCAAGGAGTTGGATGTGACTGAACATACACACACACACACGATTCATATATCAAGTGGGTAGATCACAGCATTTAATTACCTATGAACTGTTTGTCAGAGGGGTTGTGAATTTTAATATCTGCAAAGGTTTTTACCATGCTGGGATGAAAGATGATCAAGATTAATGCATCATTAGGAAGAGTACAATCACAATTTACATGTGCAAATTTGAAAGTACATCTAACATACCATTTCAAATTTTATAAGAAGACATGTAAATGTTCCACATCATGGCTACCACCAAACACAGAAATAATTTAGATTTTTACTAATGCTTTTTCTAGTCAATAATGTGTAGATAAAATATTTTATCTGTTAATAGCACTTAGTCTTCAGCTACATTCTAGGAGCGTTTTTGTTTTGATTTATTGCTGTGGTGGTTGTGAATACAATTAGCTCCCAAATTACTTTATCTCTAAAGCATGCCTATATTTCACAGTGAAACCACTTACTTCATTGTCCTTTAATTCTTATGATCCATTCCATAAAAAGACTTTTTGTTTCTTTTAAATATCACTCAAATCAAATTTAATTTTCCTACCACCACCATGGACACCATCCAAATGCAAACCAATCATCCCTGGCTTCAAATAGTTCCATGCCCTCTTGCTCCACCTGTATTTATTCTTCCTCCTCTCTTAGCAGCTCTCCACGCTATAGATTTTCTTTTTTTAATAAGACATAGTACTCCTTGGAAGGACAGTTATGACCAACCTAGACAGCATATTAAAAAGCAGAGACATTACTTTGTCAGCAAAGGTCCGTCTAGTCAAGGCTATGGTTTTTCAAGTAGTCATGTATGGATGTGAGAGTTGGACTATAAAGAAAGCTGAACACCGAAGAATTGATGCTTTTGAACTGTGGCGTTGGAGAAGACTCTTGAGAGTCCCTTGGACTGCAAGGAGATCCAACCAGTCCATCCTAAAGGAGATCAGTCCTGGATGTTCCTTGGTAGGACTGATGTTGAAGCTGAAACTCCAATACTTTGGCCACCTAATGGGAAGAACTGACTCATTTGAAAAGACCATGATGCTGCAAAAGATTGAAGGCAAGAGGAGAAGGGGATGACAGAGGAAGAGATGGTTGGATGGCATCACTGACACAATGGACATGGGTTTGGGTGGACACCGGGAGTTGGTGATGGACAGGGAGGCCTGGCATGCTGCATTTCACGGGGTCACAAAGAGTAGGACACGACTGAGCGACTGAACTGAGAACTGAATGTCACTTTCAACTCTACAAACTTCATTGTCTTTCCATTGTCCTTAAAGCCCACACTCCTTAGCACAGCCTCCGAAATCCTGGTCATTCTAGCCCTTCACCTACTCCAGTTCCTATTCCAACCACTGCTTGGGCATCCTTCTTATCCAAACTCTCTTTCAGTCCCTGGTGCTCCTGATTTTCCTGATGCTCCTTTCTCTGCCGGGAGTATTCTTCCCAGGGTTTTCTGCTAGTTACTTGTACCCATCCTCAGAGCTTATCTGTCTTTTCCTCATGGAAACCGAGCAAAACTTGCTCAGCTAAATTAAATATGTTTTCTACAGTCTCTCATAGCACCATCTACATCTTTTAATAGCCCTTATACAAGGACCACTTTACATTTATTTGTGTGATTATTTGATTCTTCTGTTTCTTCCACTAGACTGTATACTCCATGAGGGCACCATTTGCTCAGCCTTAGAGACCCAGCTCCTAAACAATGCCTGGCACATAGTTGACCAGTAAATATTTGTTAATTCTATTCTATTACTGCTTTATCTAGATTTACTATAAGCACAAAAGTAATAAACTTCTTAAAAAGCAGAATCCTAAAAAATGGAATTATCTTTCAGAAATAATTTTATTAATAATTATTAAATCTGAGAAAAGAGAATTACATGAGATCAGAAGATCTATGTTATAAAAATTTTCACCAGCAATAACATTTTTACTAGCATATATCAATGTCACTCTTCTTTGAATTGTTACTATGAAATAATAATAAAAATAACAACAACAAATAACAGATGACATTTATTGAACGCTCACTATGTGTAGGCATTGTGTTAAGTGCTATATATGTATTATCTCAATTCAGTCCTCATATCCCTCAATATAGGTATTATTAAATCCATTTTACTCATGAGAAAATTAAGGCTCAGAGGAGTTAAGTTGACTTGCTGAGTCAGACAACTACTAAGTAGCAGAGGCCATATACCCAATAGTCAGCCCAGATTTGTCTGACTCCTGATTCCCTTCCCCATCCTTTCCTTCTCTTTCTTTCTTTCTTTCTTTTTTTTTTTTTTTTACAAATTCTACAAGGTTTACTCTAGAAAAGAAGGTTCAACAATAGAATCTCATAAATAAGCCTCCTTATTGAGTACAAGAAAATGTGAATATTAATAGTGCATTTCAGAGTTTCAAAATTGTTTAGTAACATAATTTAATTTAATTGCTTCATTTATCAAACATTTTACCCACAGCTAGTATCATATTTGAGTTCCTCATTCTTTTCTAACCATGAGTATCAATACACTGAGATACTAGGACACCATCAGTTCAGCTCAGTTCAGTTCAGTCACTCAGTCGTGTCTGACTCTCTGCGACCCCATGAATCACAGCACGCCAGGCCTCCCCGTCCATCACCAACTCCCGGAGTTCACTCAGACTCATGTCCATCGAGTCGGTGATGCCATCCAGCCATCTCCTTCTCTGTCATCCCCGTCTCCTCCCACCCCCAATCACTCCCAGCATCAGAGTCTTTTCCAGTGAGTCAACTCTTCGCATGAGGTGGCCAAAGTATTACAGTTTCAGCTTTAGCATCAGTCCTTCCAATGAACACCCAGGATCAATCTCCTTTGGAATGGACTGGTTGGATCTCCTTGCAGTCCAAGGGACTCTCAAGAGTCTTCTCCAGCACCATAGTTCAAAAGCATCAATTCTTTGGCGATCAGCTTTCTTCACAGTCCAGCTCGCACATCCATACATCACCACGGGAAAAACCATAGGCTTGACTAGACGTAGGCCATGTTAGATCAGCCCTGACTTTGAGACTCAGCTCCAGCACTGACCAGCCATTTGATATCAGGCAAATTACATAACCATCTCACTCCCACTTCCAAACATCAGCTTCTACAAGTATAAAATGGAAATAATTGCACCTATTTTGCTGGGTTGCTGTAAAAATTAGGTACACTACACTGTATACAAAGTGATTGACATATAATTGATATTCAATAAGTCACTTGATTATTACCTTATAGATGTCTTTTTTTTTTCAAGTAATGTGTATTTGGCAGCATTGTGCTTGAGACTGTCCTAGATAGTTTTCATTTCTATGATACAGAAGCACAGTCACCAGAGATATTTGTCTGAGCATGAGTCCTATTTGTTTTGGTTTAGAAAATAGGATCATTATACTCAAATATCCTTTAGCCAAGTGCTATGCCTATAAAGGATGACCTAACAGTGGAAACAGTGTCAGACTTTATTTTTTTGGGCTCCAAAATCACTGCAGATGCTTACTGCAGCCATGAAATTAAAAGACGCTTACTCCTTGGAAGAAAAGTTATGACCAACCTTGATAGTATATTAAAAAGCATATAGACCTTGCCAACAAAGGTCCGTCTAGTCAAGGCTATGGTTTTTCCAGTGGTCATGTATGGATGTGAGAGTTGGACTGTGAAGAAAGCTGATCGCCGAAGAATTGATGCTTTTGAATTGGTGCTGGAGAAGACTATTGAGAGTCCCTTGTACTGCAAGGAGATCCAACCAGTCCATTCTAAAGGAGATCAATCCTGGGTGTTCATTGGAAGGACTGATGATAAAGCTGAAACTGCAGTACTTTGGCCACCTCATGCGATGAGTTGACTCACTGGAAAAGACTCTGATGCTGGGAAAGGTTGGGGGCGGGAGGAGAAGGGGACAACAGAGAATGAGATGGCTGGATGGCATCACTGACTCAATGGACATGAGTTTGATTGAACTCCGGGAGTTGGTGATGGACAGGGAGGCCTGGCGTGCTGTGATTCATGGGGTCTCAGAGAGTTGGACACGACTGAGCGACTGAACTGAACTGAACTGAACTGAATAAACCCATACTAAATAACTGAGTGATTATTGTACAGCAAATGTTTAAAGAATTCATAGGTAAACAGAAAAATCTACTTAAAATGGATCAGAAAGAATAAGCAGAATTCACAAATTACCTCTGAGTTTTATCCCTGATTCATTAAGCTCTGAAAATATAGATCCAATTTAATTTTTACAATTTGATGCAACAATGAAAAAGCAACCCCATTGTCTGCACATTTCAGTCTATATTACCACTTAGTCAAAAAGTTATGATTCATAATTCACATAAGCAAAATAAATGAGCAAATATAATGTTTGCTAAAATGATGCACAATGTTTAATCATGCTCATGTGATAGTCCAAAAATTTTTTTACTTAACTGAAAGAAGTACATATGATTCAAATTGTCCACAAAGTATTGAAAGTTAATTAAAGTATCTGGATGATAGTAAAAATATACAAGAATCTTTCAACATAATCTAAAAACAATTCTTTCAGAGCAATGCAAAAATTTCCTCTGATTTCTCCCTCAAGGAAAAATCCAAATTAGGTACTATAGCTTAAAATCAGATTCATGAGGTCTGCAACTGAAATATATACTGAAAAAATATATATATACTGAAATATATATATGAAACAAAATTATAGCTCAGTTTGTATCAATCCACAGTATTGATTTAGAACCAATAATTAGTGCTAAAGTTACAATCATTTTCTTATTTTATTGACTTGCTAAGTAGGGAAAAAGTTCACATACACAAAAGTTAAATTCTACAGCAAATTCATTTTGAGTGTCTAACTTTCCAAAGTTTTATCCATCCTGATTTAATATTGATATGAATTAACATTATACACATTTTAAAGAATAAATGTATAATGCTATAGTTAAACCTGTGTACTTTTATAAATGGTAATATTGTAGAAACCACAAGATTATTATTTTAATTATAATTATTATTTATTTTATATTTAAAATATAATGAATAATCATTAATTTCCATGACATTTCTATGGATATGGCCACATTTTATTCCTATTTTATGAAAGATTAATATAAGACTTCATATAGGGATATATCTAATAGTAACAAGGCCAGAAAAAAGATGAGTTTCTATTATGTGATTTTGGAATCAGTTTCCTAATTCTCACTTCAAATATGGATGTTAAAAGAAAAAATTCCCACATGGAAGACACAATTAAATCTAAGCAAATAACCTCTTAATAAAGAAATATTTTATGTTTAAACAATACAGGCTTTCCAAACATACAGTACTTGTCAATTAACTTGGTTAGGAACAAGACCCCTCTTACAGATAAGCTAATTAATCTGTTTCCCAGGTGGAATCTGAAAGCCATAGGGAGACACCTTCCCCAAACCACTGCCTCAGATTCCCAAGGCAGCTGTCAGCCATTAAACATGTTAGTTTTGAATTAGTTTATCAGTTACCAACCTGAGGAAGACTTGCAGGAAACAGGAGCTCAGTGCCGAAAGGGAAAGAAAGGACAGCTGCCAAGCTAACGAGTCTGCAATGGTGACTGTAGGCAGCCTGGAGAGTAGTGGCAGAACACAAGTCCCTGGAAGAGTGGAGAATGCAGAAAGATGCCACAGAAAAGGAGATAAAGGATTCATGAGAAAAACGTCACCTCGTTTCCAATTTTTCACACAAGCTGGAGTATTAGACAGTTGATTCCAAACAGTATTCAAAATAGTCAAATCATAAATACTAAATGCAGGCACAGATAATGAAAGTTCTAAACAGCTAAGAAATAATTAATTACCTTTTTTTTGGTATTGGAAAGTTACAGGCTGAATTTCATATTGCTGTGAATGTATTCTATTTATTCTACTGGTTTTTTCCTCCCAGCAGTTAAAAACCAGTAACCTACAGGAAAACAGTAGTATAATCTCAACATTCTATTAAAGTTGCCCATAATCAGCAACTGAGCCAATACTGAAGTGGGAAAGGTGACTTACTGATAATTTTAGTGAAGTAAAGATATACATGTGTTTTCAATCTCTTTTATTAGGAAAGCTGAGATTACTCAACATTTAAGTTATTAGAGAGAAACATTCTTACTCTCCTTTCTCAGTTATTCTTTGTACACAGTTTTGATTATATGCCTATAATCAGGTGTTGAGCTCAAAATATAAACATACAGATAATATAGGGCTTCTCTGGTGGCTTGGTGGTAAAGAATCTGCCTGCCAGTTCAGGAGACATGGGTTTGATCCCTGATCTAGGAGGATCCCACATGCTGTGGAGCAGCTAAGCCCAGGAGCCCTAACTACTGAGCCTACGTGCTGCAACTGCTGAAGTCCATGTGCCCCAGAGCCTGTGCTTCACAACAGGGGGGCCCGCTGCTGAGAGATGTCCGTGCACCACAATTAGAGAGTGACCCCTGCTCTCTGCATATTCTTTCTCTCTTTTCTCAGTTATTCTTTGTACACAATTTTGATATATGGCTATAATCAGGTGTTGAGCTCAAAATATAAAGATACAGATAATATAGGGCTTCCCTGGTAGCTCAGCTGGTAAAGAATCCATCTGCAATGCTGAAGGCCCTGGTTTGAATCCTGGGTCAGAAAGTTCCCCTGGAGAAGGGATAGGCTACCCACTTCAGTATTCTTGGGCTTCCTGGGTGGCTCAGAAAATAAAGAATTCACCTGCAACGTGGGAGACCTGGGTTGAGAAGATCTCCTGGAGGAGGGCATGGCAACCAACTCCAGTATTCTCGTCTGGAGTATCCGCATGGACAGAGGAGCCTGGCGGGCTATACAGTTCAGGGGGTCACAAAGAGTCAGACACACCTGAGCGACTAAACATCTGCTCTCTGCAACTAGAGCAAAGCCTGTGCAGCAGCGAAGACCCAGCACAGCCAAAAATTTAAAAAATAAATTAAAACAATTTTGTTAAAAAGATATAGTTAACATAGATAAAATATTTGAGGGAGGGTATATGTCCATATTTTCATCTGTTTCAGATATCTGCAGGAATGCCAAAGACAGAAAAGAAAGCATGCATTTAAATAGGCCCTCTGGGCACTGTTGAGCCCATAAACCCTCCTCCAAAAATAGAGCAGAGGCCCTAGAAAAGGACCATTCCCCTACTCCTTTTTTCACATGTTCCTTGAGGAAAGCAGAGTGTTTTATAAAAACAAAACAAAATAAAAAACCAAAACCCATGACCACAGACACACAATGCTGCTGCTGCTTAGTCGCTTCAGTCGTGTCTGACTGTGCAACCCTATGAACTGCAGCCTACCAGGCTCCTCTGCACATGGGATTCTCCAGGCAAGAGTACTAGAGCAAGTTGCCGTGCCGTCCTCCAGGGGATCTTCCCAATCCAGGGATCAAACCTGGGTCTCTTGCGTTGCAGGCAGATTCTTTACCACTGAGCTACCAGAGAAGCCCCAGACACACAATAGGGATGGAATTAACAAGAGATGAAATTGTTTAATCAGCAGCTTCCAAGCACCATTTCAAATCTGTCTTCACTATCCCCCTGACAACACGAAGACAGGCGGAAAGATACATTTCCTTTCTAGTGTAGCAAAGAACAGCAGCATATAAGAGAGCAGTTTGTGTGATGGTTTCTCACTTACACCCTGAAGTCAGGCAGGCTTGAGTTTGAATTCTAACTCTGACATTTTAATAGCTGCAACTAAACAATGTGTTTCTGTGTTTATTTCCTGATCCTGTGCCTACTTCCTGATCAGTAATGGGAGTTAGTGCGTTCCTCAGAGGGTTGTTCTAAGGATCAAATAAAATGGGCTCCAGGCATGGAGTAAATATTAGCCTTTCAGACATCATAATTAACTCTCTCCCCTAATACTATTCTGAAGTCGGGAAAGACAGATTTTTGAAACAGATGATAAAATATGTTACAAGTGACTTGTTGATAAATATTTATTGAGCCAAGTCTGCCTTTAGCACTCTAACTGTAAGCCCAAAATAACGAGGATGTTAAATTTCTGTCTTGATAATAAAATTCTCTGTATTTTTCACCTGCAGATTCTGTTCAGGAGGTTGTGGAAAGAAATATTTCAAACAGAAATAGGCCTACTGTTTGAGGGAATTATATGATTTTAAGTTGAAAAAAGGAGACTTGAGCTCAGTGTTCAGTTCAGTTTAGTCGCTCAGTCGTGTCCGACTCTTTGCGACCCCATGGACTGCAGCACACCAGACCTCCCTGTCCATCACCAACTCTCAGAATTTGCTTAAACTCATGTCCATCAAATCAGTGATTCCACCCAACTACCTCAGCTTCTGTCATCCCATTCTCCTCCTGCCTTCAATCTTACCCACCATCAAGGTCTTTTCTAATGAGTCAGTTCGTCTCATCAGATGGCCTAATATTGGAGCTTCAGCATCAGTCCTTCCATTGAATATTCAGGACTGATTTCCTTTAGGATGGAATGGTTTGATCTCTCTGTTGTCCAAGGGACTCTCCAGAGTCTTCTCCAACACCACAGTTCAAAAGCATCAATTCTTCGGCGCTCAGCTTTCTTTATAGTCCAACTCTCACATCCATACATGACTACTGGAAAAACCATAACTTTGACTGGATGAACCTTTGTTGTCAAAAATTGTTTCTGCTTTTTAATATGTTGTCTAGGGTGGTCATAGCTTTTCTTCCAAGGAGCAAGCATTTTTTAGTTTCACGGTTGCAGTCACCATCTGCAGTGAATTGGAGCCCTCCAAAATAAAGTCACTGTTTCCATTGTTTCTCCATCTATTTGCCATGAAGTGATGGGACCAGATGCCATGATCTTAGTTTTCTGAATGTTGAGCTTTAAGTCAACTTTTCACTCTCCTCTTTCACTTTCAACAAGAGGCTCTTTAGTTCTTCTTCACTTTCTGCCATAAGGGTGGTGTCATCTGCATATCTGAGGTTATTGATATTTCTCCCAGCAATCCTGATTCCAGCTTGTGCTTCATCCAATCCAGCATTTCTCATGATGTACTCTGCATATAAGTTAAATAAGCAGGGTGACAATATGCAGCCTTGATGTACTCCTTTCCCAATTTGGAACCAATCTGTTGTTCCATGTCCAGTTCTAACTGTTGCTTCCTGACCTGCATACAGGTTTCTCAGAGGCAGGTCAGGTGGTCTGGTATTCTCAACTCTTTCAGAATTTTCCACAGTTTGTTGTGATCCACACAGTCAAAGGCTTTGGTGTAGTCAATAAAGCAGAAGTAGATGTTTTCCTGGAACTCTCTTGCTTTCTCAATGATCCAACAGAATTTGCCGATTTGATCTCTGGTTCCTCTGCCTTTTCTAAATCCAGCCTGAACATCTGGAAATTCACAGTTCACATACTGTTGAGCCTGGCTTGGAGAATTTTGAGCATTACTTTGCTAGCATATGAGATGAGTGCAATTGCTCAGTAGCTTTAGCATTCTTTGGCATTACCTTTCTTTGGGATTGGAATGAAAACTAACCTTTTCTTTTTTTTTAATGTTACAATATTGTATTGGTTTTGCCATACATTGACATGAATCCGCCCCGGGTGTACATGTGTTCCCCATCCTGAACCCCCCTCCCTCCTCCCTCCCCATCCCATCCCTCTGGGTCATCCCAGTGCACCAGCCCCGAGCATCCTGTAGTATCATGCATTGAATCTGGACTGGTGATTTGTTTCACATATGATAATATACATGTTTCAATGCCATTCTCCCAAATCATCCCATCCTCGCCCTCTCCCAGAGTCCAAAAGACTGTTCTATACATCTGTGTCTCTTTTGCTGTCTCGTATACAGGGTTATTGTTACCATCTTTCTAAATTCCATATATATGCATTATTATACTGTATTGATGTTTTACTTTCTGGTTTCACTCTGTATAATAGGTTCCAGTTTCATTCACCTCATTGGAACTGATTAAAATGTATTCTTTTTTAATGACTGAGTAATACTCCATTGTATATATTTACCACAGCTTTCTTATCCATTCATCTGCAGATGGACATCTAGGTTGCTTCCATGTCCTGGCTATTATAAACAGTGCTGCGATGAACATTGCGGTACACATGTCTCTTTCAATTCTGATTTCCTCGGTGTGTATGCCCAGCAGTGGCATTGCTGGGTGGTATGGCAGTTCTATTTCCAGGTTTTTAAGGAATCTCCACACTGTTCTCCATAGTGGCTGTTCTAGTTTGCATTCCCACGAACAGGGAACAGGGTTGCCTTTTCTCCACACCCTCTCCAGCATTTATTGCTTGTAGACTTTTGGATAGCAGCCATTCTGACTGGCGTGAAATGGTACCTCATTGTGGTTTTGATTTGCATTTCTCTGATAATGAGTGATGTTGAGCATCTTTTCATGTGTTTGTTAGCCATCTGTATGTCTTCTTTGGAGAAATGTCTGTTTAGTTCTTTGGCCCATTTTTTGATTGGGTTGGAAAACTGACCTTTTCTAGTCCTGTGGCCACTGCTGAGTTTTCCAAATTTGCTGGCATATTGAGTGAAGCACTCTCACAGCATCATCTTTTAGGATTTGAAATAGCTCAACTGGAATTCCATCACCTCTGCTAGCTTTGTTTGTAGTGATGCTTCCTAAGGTCCACTTGACTTCACATTCCTGGATGTCTCGCTCTAGCCCAATGATCACACCATCATGGTTATCTGGGTCATGAAGATTTTTTTTGTATAGTTCTTCTGTGTATTCTTGCCACCTCTTCTTAATATCTTCGGCTTCTCTTAGGTTCATACCTTTTCTGTCCTTTATTGTGCCCATCTTTGCATGAAATGTTCCCTTGGTAAATCTAATTTTCTTGAAGAGATCTCTAGTCTTTCCCTTTCTATTGTTTTCCTCTATTTCTTTGCATTGATCGCTGAGGAAGACTTTCTTATCTCTCCTTGCTAATTCAAATGGGTATATCTTTCCTTTTCTCCTTTGCCTTTCGCTTCTCTTCTTTCCTCAGCTATTTGTAAGGCCTCCTAAGACAACCATTTTGCCTTTTTGTGTTTCTTTTTCTTGGGGATGCTCTTGATCACTACCTCCTGTACAATGTCACAAACCTCCATCCACAGTTCTTCAGGCACTCTGTCTATCAGATCTGATCCCTTTAATCTATTTGTCACTTCCACTGGATAATCATGAGGGATTTGACTTAGGTCACACCTGAATGGTCTAATGGTTTTCCCTACTTTCTTCAATTTAAGTCTGAATTTGCCAATAAGGAGTTCATGATCTGAGCCACAGTCAGCTCCTGGTCTTGTTTTTGCTGACTGTATACAGCTTCTCCATCTTTGGCTGCAAAGAATGTAATCAATCTGATTTCAGTATTGATCATCTGGTGATGTCCATATGTAGAGTTATCTCTGTGTTGTTGGAAGAGGGTGTTGACCTATATGTTCTCTTGGCAAAACTCTGCTAGCCTTTGCCCTGCTTCATTTTGTACTTCAGGGCCAAATTTGCCTATTACTCCAGGTTATCTCTAGACTTCTTGCTTTTGCATTCCAGTCCCCTATGATGAAAAGGACATCTTTTTTTGGGTGTTAGTTTTAGAAGTCTTGTAGGTCTTCATAGAACCGTTCAACTTCAGCTTCTTCAGCATTAGTGGCTGGGGAACAGATTTGGATTACTGTGAAATTGAACGGTTTGCCTTGGAGACAAACAGAGATCATTCTCTTGTTTTTTAGATTGCATCCAAGTGCTGCATTTTAGACTCTTTTGTTGACTATCAGGGCTACTCCATTTCTTCTAAGGGATTCTTGCCCAGAGTAGTATATATAATGGTCATCTGAGTTAAATTCATCCATTCCAGTCCATTTTAGTTCACTGATTCCTAGCCATCTCCTGTTTGACCACTTCCAATTTACCTTGATTCATGAACCTAACATTCCAAGTTCCTATGCAATATTGCTCTTTACAACATTGGACTTTACTTCCATCACCAGTCACATCCACAACTGGGTGTTGTTTTTGCTTTGGCTCCATCTCTTCATTCTTTCTGGAGTTATTTCTCCACTCTTCTCCAGTAGCATATTGGGCATCTACCAACCTGGGGAGTTCATCTTTCAGTGTCATATCTTTTAGCCTTTTCATACTGTTCATGGGATTTACTTCATTCACACAGAGTCTGTACTGGTTGGGGACATATATATTGTTACCTCTAAATGGAGAGAAACTCCTTGATTATTCAAGCTTGTCCAAGGTCAGCATGCTGTGGTGTTTCATTCATGTATGTTAAGTGAACAAACCTAAAAACAGACTAGAAGCTCACAGTAGGTGAAGAAATAATAAGAATCAGCTACTCCAACAAAGTTCAAGACTCCAGGACTCCTGAGAATTACATACTTCGATGCTGAAAGAATTTGGCCATTGATTTCAGCATTGGTGTTAGTAATCTCTGAGAAATAATATTTTAAAGGGATGGGGTAAGAAGGTTTCTGGAAAACTGTAGACTGGTTACTTTGCAAATTTCCAATAGTTTATATTTCAATAATTACTCAGTGTAAAGCTTTTGAGAACCTGCAACATGGAAGCACAGAGTGCTGATTAGGAGCCAAAATGTATTCTCTCAAAACGTCATACAAAACAAATCCTCTTTCCTCTTTTGCTAAAGTTACTGGATTGCTTTATCAGGGGAATTCTGTAGTCTGTCTTTGCTAATCACCATGGGTGAACAGTTAAGAGGAGCTGACCACTGCAGCTGCTGCTGCTAAGTCACTTCAGTTGTGTGCAACTCTGTGCGACCCCATAGATGGAAGCCCACCAGGCTCCCCCTTCCCTGGGATTCTCCAGGCAAGAACATTGGAGTGGGTTGCCATTTCCTTCTCCAATGTGTGAAAGTGAAAAGTGAAAGTGAAATCTCTCAGTCATGTCCGACCCCCAGTGACCCCAGGGACTGTAGCCCACCAGGCTCCTCCATCCATGGGATCCTCCAGGCAAGAGTACTGGAGTGGCTTGCCATTGCCTTATCTGGAGCTGACCACTATGAGATAGCTATTCACGAGTATGGAATTTTAGCTGTACAAGGAATTAAAATCTGTTAAATCAAAACTGGAACTAGTAGGCAAAGGATCAAATTATATAAAGTTCATGAACAGGAATATTTAAGGCAGGAGAACAGAAACATAGGCAGGAATCAATCTTATTAGAAATGGCAGACAAGTCTGAAACCTTTATTGGGTGTCAGGATAGAAAGATGAAGAGGTGGCTAGCAGGAAGTAAGAGTTATTTATCAAGGAAACCAAAGAAATAGTGAGGGAAAAGCCAAGTGAGTTAGGCATGAAGACTAAGTTCAGAGATGCAAGTTACATGAATAATGCTTTTGAATCACATTTTTTTTCACCCTAATGATACCACTTGATGAAAGTGAAAGAGAAGAGTGAAAAAGTTGGCTTAAAGCTTAATATTCAGAAAACAAAGATCATGGCATCAGGTCCCATCACTTCACGGCAAATAGATGGAGAAACAGTGGAAACAGTGGCTGATTTTATTTTGGGGGCTCCAAAACCACTGCAGATGGTGACTGCAGCTATGATGTTAAAAGATGCTTACTTCTTGGAAGAAAAGTTATGATCAACCTAGACAGCATATTAAAAAGCAGAGACGTTACTTTGCCAACAAAGATCTATCTAGTCAAGGCTATGGTTTTTCCAGTAGTCATGTATGCATGTGAGAGTCGGACCATAAAGAAAGCTGAGTGCTGAAGAATTGATGCTTCTTTGAACTGTGGTGTTGGAGAAGACTCTTGAGAGTGCCTTGGACTGCAAGGAGATCCAACCAGTCTATCCTAAAGGAGATCAGTCCTGAATATTCATTGGAAAGACTGATATTTAAGCTGAAACTCCAATACTTTGGCCATCTTATGCGAAGAGCTGACTCATTTGTAAAGACCCTGATGCTGGGAAAGATTGAAGGTGGGAGGAGAAGGGGACAACAGAGAATGAGATGGCTGGATGGCATCACTGACTCAATGGGTATGAGTTTGAGTAAACTCTGGGAGTTGGTGATGGACAGGGAGGCCTGGCATGCTGCAGTCCATGGGGTCGCAAAGAGTCAGACAGGACTGAGTGACTGAACTGAACTGAATGACACCGCATCAGATAATAAAGGCATCCTTCTTGCTTTTAAAGTAACTGGGACCCTGACAATGGCAAGCTGTAATTCTAGAGCACTGTTTCTCAACTCTGGCTGCAGTTGGGTTTTTTAAAAATACCAGTGCCGAGGGTCCTGACCCTAGACCAATTAAATCAATTTTTAGGGTGCAGTCCATCCTCATATTTTTTAAAAGCTCCCCCAGGTGAATTTAATGTTCAGTGAAGGTTGTGAATTTCTATCCTACAGGGAAATCTCTATTGTACACTGCTCTCAAACTTTTATGTGCATACAAATCACTTGGGGAATCTTGTTAAAATGCAGATTTTGAATTAGTAATTCTGGGTTAGGGCCTGAGACTCAGAATTTATAACAAGTTCCAAAAACAACATTAGTGGGATTGGTCCATAGACCATACTGAGAGTAATAAATAAAGCTCTAGGACAATGCTATAAGACTATTTCTAGCTGAAAATTTTATATTGAATTAAGGTCTATAGGCATGGTTATAAAATATTATGGTCATACAAAAAGAGAGGTAGCAAACAGTATCTCAGAATTAAGATTAGAAAACATTTTCATAAGCTGAAGTAAATAAGAGGAAATTTATTCTTTAACAGAGACCATCTCAAGTCTATCTTATAAGCTAATACAATTCTGAAAAAAGATATTAAACTGTATTGTAAAGCAGTAATAATTTCACATTGTGGTAATGGATTCAGTTCAGTTCAGTTCAGTCGCTCAGTCGTGTCCGACTCTCCGCAACCAGGCAAATTAGCTAAACTGAATAGTAAGCAGAGAAATACAATTTAAAACAAAAGAATTTGGAATATAAAAGTGGCTACTTAATATGGGGAGGATTATTCAATTAATCAAATAGAAACAAAAGAAAAATGTGTTATTTCACTTAGCACGATGTTTTCAAGGTTCATGTATGTTGTACTGTGTATCAGAATTTCATTTCTTTTGAAGGCTGAATAATATTCCAGTCTATGTATATATGACATTTGTTTATTCATCTGTTGATAGGCATTTGGATTGTTTCTACCGTTTGGCTATTGTGAATAATACTGTTATTAATACTGAAGTACAAGTATCTGTTTGAGTTCCTGTTTTCAATTCTTTTAGGTATATACCCAGAATTGGAATTGCTGGTACTTATGACAATTCTGTTTAATTTTTTGAGGAACTGCCATATTGTTTCCCAGTATGTACCATTTTACAACCCCCAGCCATGCATGAGAATTCCAATTTCTCCACATCTTCACCAACATTTATTATTTTTTTTTAAATAATAGACATCCCAGTGAGTGTGAAGTAGTATAAGTAGTATCATTGTAATTTTGGTTTGTGTTGCCCTAATGACTGAGGCTTCCCAGGTGATTCAATGATAAAGACTGCCTGCCAATGCAAGAAGTGTAAGAGATGTGTGTTTGATCCCTGGGTTGGGAAGATCCACTGAAGGAGTAAATGGCAACCCACTCCAATATTCTCACCTGGAAAATCTCATGGACAGAGGAGTCTGGCAGGCTACAGTTCATGGGATTGCAAAGAGTCGGACACAACTGAAGCGACTGAGCATGCACAAAATAGCTACATCTTATATTCTCTTTTAAACCTAACGCCAGGCTGGATGACTCATAGCTGGAATCAAGATTGCCAGAAGAAACATCAACAACCTCAGATATGCAGATGATACCATTCTAATGGCAGAAAACGAACAGGAACTAAAGAGCCTCTTGATGAGGGTGAAAGAGAAGAGTGAAAAAGCTGGTTTAAAACTCAACGTTTAAAAAACTAAAATCATAGCATCCAGTCCCATAATTTCATGGCAAATAGATGGGGAAACAACATATTTTCTATTCTTGGGCTCCATAATCACTGCAGACAGTGACTGCAGCCATGAAATTAAAAGATTTTTGCTCCTTGGAAGAAAAGCTATGACAAACCTAAAGAGCATATCAAAAAGCAGAGACAGCACTTTGCTGTCCATACAAGCAAAGTTATGGTTTTTCCAGTAGTCGTGTACAAATGTGACAGTCTGACCATAAAGAAGACTGAGCGCCAAAGAATTGATGCCTTTGAAATGTGCTGGAGAAGACTCTTGAGAGTCCCTTGGACAACAAGGAGATCAAACCAGTCATTCCTAAAGGAAATCAACCTTGAGCATTCGTTGGAAGGATTGGTGCTGAAGCTGAAACTCCAATAGTTTGGCTATCTGATGTGAAAAGCCGACTCACTGAAAAAGACTCTGATACTGGGAAAGACTGAGGGCAAGAGGAGAAGGGGGAGACAGAGGATGAGATGGTTAGACGGCATCACCGACTCAATGGACATGAGTTTGAGTGAACTCCGGGAGATGGTGAAGGAAAAGGAAGCGTGGCCTGCTACAGTTCATGGAGCCGCCAAAAGTCGGACACAACTTAGCGACTGAACAACAGCCAATATTTAACATTATATTGTTAATAAGATGACTACGCTGTGGGAAATTTAAAAAGTAAGTTTTAATTCAATAAGAGATTTTTTCTTGATTATATATCATAGGCTGACTACACTCTACAGCACAGCATCTTCAGTTCAGTTCAGTTCAGTCGCTCAGTTGTGTCCGACTCTTTGCGACCCCACGAATCACAGCATGCCAGGCCTCCCTGTCCATCACCAACTCCTGGAGTTCACTCAAACTCATGTCCATCGAGTCAGTGATTCCATCCAGCCATCTCACTCTCTGTCGTCCCCTTCTCCTCCCTCCCCCAATCCCTCCCAGCATCAGGGTCTTTTCAAGTGAGTCAACTCTTCACATGAGGTGGCCAAAGTATTGGAGTTTCAGCCTCAGCATCAGTTCTTCCAGTGAACACCCAGGACTGGTCTCCTTTAGGATGGACTGGTTGGATCTCCTTGCAGTCCAAGGGACTCTCAAGAGTCTTCTCCAGCACCACAGTTCAAAAGCATCAATTCTTTGGCACTCAGCTTTCTTCACAGTCCAACTCTCACATCCATACATGACCACTGGAAAAACCATAGTCTTGACGAGATGGACCTTTATTGGCATCTTCAGTTCAGTTCAGTCGCTCAGTCGTGTCCGACTCTCTGCGACCCCATGAATCACAGCACGCCAGGCCTCCCTGTCCATCACCAACTCCCGGAGTCCGCTCAAACTCATGTCCACAGAGTCGGTGATGCCATCCAGCCATCTCATTCTCTGTCGTCCCCTTCTCCTCCCGCCCCCAACCTTTCCCAGCATCAGAGTCTTTTCCAGTGAGTCAACTCGTCACATGAGGTGGCCAAAGTATTGCAGTTTCAGCTTTAGCATCAGTTAGGGGCCTATAAAACAAGACACCAAGTGCGAGGAAAAAAAGAACTGGACCACGGGCTGAATTTAAACAAACAAACCAAAACAGAGGTTGTTAAGAAGAGGAGTCAACTCTAGAGATGAGCACTGTGCTTCAGCAAGAGGTTTGGGAACAGTGGTGTTAAGACGCCAGCCTGGCCTATACCATTAAGGATTTTTATAATTAGAAAGTGAGTCTAGAGAGGAGTCTTCTGATGCTCTTGTGGAATAAAGGCATTCCTTGGTTGTTCGCAGCAGATCAGTTTTGCTTTCTGCCCTGCGTTAACCCAAGAACTTGGCTACTCACCCCGGTGGGAGGCGCGGCTGCGCTCCCCGCGGGCCCGGCGCTCACCTCTCGTGTCCGGGTCGCCCTAAACGGTCCTCGCATTCTGCCCCGGGGCCGCCACTGCTCCGCGGCCCTTGCCATCCTCTCTGCCCTCCCTAGAGCCTGCCGCTACTCGCGGCGGCAGCCGCCAGCGACAGGGACCAGCGTTCTGAGAGGATGCCTAGCTCCAGCTCCCGAGGGGCCAGGCCTCCGGCGTGGGCCCTGACCCTGGAGGGTGACTGTGAGCCCCAAGAGACCTGCAGATCTCTTCAGGTCACCGTTCTTCTTTCAGGACAGGATTTCTGCGGACAACATGTGGAGTGGCTCTCGCCAAAGACTGCAGAAGCTTAGCTCTGCCTTTCCCCCCAGTGGCTGGGTCGCTGGGGGCGGGGGTGGGGTTAGGGCGGGTGGGGGAGCTGAAAGGCCCTGAACACGTTGATAACCCAACCTCTTGTGAGGTTATGAATTATGGCCTGGTAGAGATCCAACCAGTCCATTCTAGAGGAGATCAGTCCTGGTTGTTCAATGGAAGGACTGATGCTAAAGCTGAAACTCCAATACTTTGGCCACCTCATGCGACGAGTTGACTCACTGGAAAAGACTCTGATGCTGGGAAAGGTTGGGGGTGGGAGGAGACGGGGACAACAGAGAATGAGATGGCTGGATGGCATCACCGACTCGATGGACATGAGTTTGAGTGAACTCCGGGAGTTGGTGATGAACAGGGAGGCCTGGCGTGCTGTGATTCATGGAGTCGCAAAGAGTCGGACACGACTGAGTGACTGAACTGAACTGAAGATGGTTATGACCTAGTAAGACAATTACCTACCTGGTCACCTACACAGGCCTGCCTTTGATTGAATGATATCTTTTTAGAGCAGATGCTCTGGCCGCCTCTGTTAATATACTTGTGGAGTGGATATCATAAGTCGCAAACTTTTGTGAGAAGTAGGCTGATAGTCATCAAAAATTAAAAAGAACCTCAAGATGTTTATGCCTAAAGAGTCTGCTTACCTACTGGATAAAATTATGTAAAACGTATTCTCTTCTTGGAGATTCATAAGAATGGAGATTTAAAAAGATTATTTAGGTTTTCAACACATTTGTAAATGTAATCCATGTGCTAGGAAAGCAGCGTGATATAATGGGGAAAGTCCAGAACTTGGAATCAGAGCAAATGTAATTAAGTTCTGCCTCTTTCTAAACTGTGAACTTGAGCAAATCACCTAACCTCCCTCTCCCTTAATTTAGTCTATTAAATTCTTGTCTTTCCAAAAATCCTTTAAAATAAGAAAAATGTTCTTATTGTACAATGAAAATGTACAATGTATGACCAGCATCAATGTTATACTGTTCCAATAAATGAGGTAGAGTATATTAAAAAGTATATTGTAAAGTGCTATACAAATATTAATTTTTCAACAAATTTGTGTTTTGTTCACAACTTATACTGTGACCATTTATTCCCATAACCACTTATTTCTATTTCTTTACCTTTATAATCAATATTGACACTTTTCCTTTTCTCTACATTATTGCATTGATCACTGGACACCACTTTAAAATGGCTTTTTGTGGTCATGTTATAGGTTTAATTTTGGTAGGGTCAACCTTATGAAAATTTATTATTTTCTGTGAGCCATGACATTTACAATTCAGGTGCCACCAAGTGGATAGTGGCGCCTGTTTTATGGTCATATGGACTTACTCTCTAGCATATTCTCTGATTTGGATAAGAGAATATAGTTTAGTCTATAAGCCAACCAATTTTTTCTGTTGTATCTATTTTTTGAAAAAAATAATAGTCCTAAAAGCACGACCAATTTAATCATTCATGGCACATATTGGACATCTTAGTCAATAGGATATAGAGACACACAAGCACTGATATTCAAAGCCCCTCCCTCAATTTCAACTCTATTTCAATTCTTTTTCCTAACAACTTTCCAAAACCATCAAAGAGTCCTTTGGAGCTGAGGTCAGAGCTGGAATGTTGCACTATTAAAATGGATGAAAGGTGAAGACAGTAGAGGGTTACTGGAGTGATACATTCCTGAAAGCCCTGAAGAACAGGTGGGTCAGGTCACCAAAGTAAAGCAGGTAAGGTAAGAACCAGAAGGGAGTTGTGGTATGCTCAGCATTAGTCATTGGGATGTCAGGGAGAATGTTGACATCAAGTCAAGCACCAAAATGAGCCAGGAAATTAGGACACCAAAAATGATGCCCTACCAGGGCAATAATTAGGGACCAAGATGAGTCAGGCTGCCAAGGGAAAATGCCAATGTATCCTTGTATTAAATCTTGTATGCAAACAAATGCCACTTGGAAACTAGAATCTCCCTTTGAGTTGATGTCAAAAGCTTTCCATTTTAAGTCTTCCTTTTAAAAAAATCTAATATTTATTGGACACTTGATACGTGCCATCAGTGATCTGAGCACTTCATTTGTACTATCTCCCATAATTTTTATAACAACCCTATGAAGTAGACAATCTGTTTATCTGCATTTTATAGAAGAAACTGAAGCAAAGGAGGTTAACCAGCTTGTCTAAGGTAACTCACCCAGTAAATATTACTCACCCAGTAAATGTGACTCTATTTCAGGCAGACCTCAGAGCCTTCACTCTATACCACTGTAGGACATGGCTTCCTCCAGTTTCAACTCATGCTTATTATCTATCATTTCACTGGACTTAGCCCTGAGAGAGATGGCTGAAGACATGCATATCAGGTCCAGATAGTATTTCAGTTCAGTTCAGTTCAGTCGCTCAGTCGTGTCCGACTCTCCGCGACCCCATGAATCACAGCACGCCAGGCCTCCCTGTCCATCACCAACCCCCGGAGTACACTCAAATTCATGTCCACAGAGTCGGTGATGCCATCCAGCCATCTCATTCTCCGTCGTCCCCTTCTCCTCCCGCCCCCAACCTTTCCCAGCATCAGAGTCTTTTCCAGTGAGTCAACTCGTCGCATGAGGTGGCCAAAGTATTGCAGTTTCAGCTTTAGCATCAGTCCCTCCAATGAACATTCAGGGTTGATCTCCTTTAGAATGGACTGGTTGGATCTCCTTGCAGTATAAGGGACTCTCAAGAGTCTTCTCCAACACCACAGTTCAAAAGCATCGACTCTTCGGCGATCAGCCTTCTTCACAGTCCAACTCTCACATCCATACGTGACCACGGGAAAAACCATAGCCTTGACTAGACGGACCTTGGTTGGCAAAGTAATGTCTCTGCTTTTTAATATACTATCAAGGTTGGTCATAACTTTCCTTCCAAGGAGCAAGCGTCTTTTAATTTCATGGCTGCAATCAGCATCCGCAGTGATTTCGGAGCCCAAAAAAATAAAGTCTGACACTGTTTCCACTGTTTTTCCATCTATCTCCCATGAAGTGATGGGACCAGATGCCATGATCTTTGTTTTCTGAATGTTGAGCTTCAAGCCAACCTTTTCACTCTCCTCTTTCACTTTCATCAAGAGGCTTTTGAGTTCCTCTTCACTTTCTGCCATAAGGGTAGTGTCATCTGCATATCCGAGGTTATTGATATTTCTCCCAGCAATCTTGTTTAAAAAAAAAATTTTTTTTTAAGAAGGATAACTTAAGGGAAAACATTTTAACTTTATTTTGAGGTTTAAAAGCCTCTATGTAGTTTGCTGCACCAAAGCACTTGAAACTTTGTCATCAGAATTCTTCATGGCAGATTTTGCTCAGTTTTGTTCATTTATGGAAGGCAAGTTGGTTTTATCGTTCCTCTTTCATGGAAAGACCACATTTATCTGTCTGTATTCTAAACTCTCAATCCCCTCATTTTTCTTTCTGGAGGCATTATTGGTTTTAAAGGGATTTCAGGATGTCCAGATGAAAATATCAGCAAATAAGATATGTGGAGCTAGAAACTGAGAGAAATTAGAGCTGGAGATATGAATTTGGGGGTTATGATCAAGAGGTTATTGTTTAAGTTGTGGGAAAATATTCCAAAAATGAAAAAAGATAGCTCAGTTCAGGTGGAAAAAGACTTTATAGATAATTCTAGTCTGGTCCTTTCCATAATTCTCAATGCCCCAGAACAAAAAAGTTCACCTCTACTGCTGTACCTGTGATGATGGAAGCTCATTACCTCCTGCATCAGTTTCCTCTTGTCACTGTGACAAATTACCATGAATTTAGTGGCTTAAACAACACAAAAATACAATCCTACAATTCGGGTGGTCAGAAGTCCAAAATGAGTTTCATGGGGCCAAAATCAAGGTGCTGGTAGGGCTGAGTTCCCCCCACAGGCTTTGGTGTAGAACTTGCTTCCTTGCCTTTTCCATGTGTGGAGACTGCCTGCGTTCTTTGGCTTATAGCCCCTTCCTCCATTTTCAAATCCATTGACATAGCATCTTCACACTTTCCTTTGTCTTTGACCCTCTGCTTCCACTGTCATATTTTCTTCAATTTTTCTGCTTCTTTCATCTTTCAAAGACCATTGTGGACTCATCTGGGTAATCCAGAATAATTTCCTTAACTTGATTGCATCTACAAAGTGTCTTCTGCTGTTTATGGCAATGGATGCAGAGGCTCCAGGGATTAACATCTTTGGGGGCCATTAGTCTACCACACCCCCAAAGTAGCCCATATCCTAATGGTTAGAAAGTTTGAGCTAAACTTTGCCTACATTTGGTTTTTGTGCATTGGCCTGGCTTTGTCCTTTAAAGTCACAAATATTAAGTTTAACATCTGCCATATAACTCTCCCTCAGATATGTAAAGATATATTGACCCCCCTCTCTCCCAAAAAACCCCATTTCTTCACCAGCTTAATAGGATAGTTCCAAATTCTATTATCTTGGTTGGCTTCCTATGGAAAACTTTGGTTTATCAATGTTAATTTTAAAATGTTGTGTGAGTTGATCAAGCAAGAGTAGATAGAGCCAATATTCCTATGATTCTAAGCACTGGATTTTTTTTTTTTGGAGGATAATTGCTTTACGATGTTGTGTTAATGTCTGCTGTACAACAATGTGAATCAGCTGAAAGTATACAGATATCCTCTCCCTCTTGAGACTCCCTTCCTCCCACCTGCCCTCATCCTACCCCTATAGGTCATCACAGAGCACCCAGCTGAGTTCCCTGTGAGCAATGAATTTTAATTAACATGATTGTAGTCCATTAAATTCTTGTTTTTCTAAATATGACTGAAGGACATGTTTACCTGAACTATAATTATGAAGTTGATTTTTAATTGAAACATTGACTTTTACAACTAGGTTTATCAAGTGACTCGTTAATGTCAATGAACACATTAATAATTCTTAACTACATGTGATCTACACACTTAATTACATATAAGTTTCTATCTAAATCATTAATAAAAATGTTAAGTGTGATACAGTCTGTGACAGAGCCCAGCAGCATAACTGCAGGACTTGTCCAAGAGAACATTTATCTGCTTTCTTAAGTCTAAGTCCTTCAAACAAAATCTAACTGTGTTATAATCTAATCCACAGTTTTCATCTTGTCCAAAAGGAGCTCAATGTGTTATGCTCTTTGTATTGCATTTCCCTTGACTACCAATCTACCAATACCCTCTGAGAAAGAAATAGTGTAGTGTAACTTTTTTGGGTAAACTCAGGCTGACTATAAGTGATCAACGTCTCCTCAAGAGCTCTCAAATCACCAGTGAAAATCCAGTCTAGACATTTTCCGGGTACTAATATTAAGTTTGCCAGAATACAGTATGCCAACTATAGTTTCCTTCTTTTGTTAAAAATTGTCTTGTTCTGACTTTACAGTCTTTTGATCCTTCTTTTCTTCATTACAGATCCTCAACTATGAGTCACTGTGATGATGTACAGCAGGAATGGCCTCACGTGGAAACCTTTTTGTCCAAGCTAGGTCGTGAGGCAGGTTCATAGAGACTCATAGTCAGAGACACAAAGAGCAGTTTCTTTATGTGAGAGGAATGGGGTAGATGATATATGTGGAGGCTGTATCAATGGTAAAGTACAAAATATATTCCATTGCTTAAAAAAAATTCCATTGTTTTCAATTTAATTGCTTACTTGCTTAAAAGCTTCCTGATGAGTCTACAAAGAAGTTGGAAGGTGACTGGAGGAGAAATAGGAAACTTTTTGTTCTAAAACGTAGAGATCTTTGATCAAGTATATATTGGCAACAGACACACAATATATAAGCAACGCAATCAACGGTGAATAGGTCTTTAATCACAATTATCACTTTTCAGGTTAAAAATCCTTATTTTTACATATGAATAGTTTATACTCCTACCATTAATTTAAAAGATATGACAACAGAAATGTAATCTACAGTTCTGATGATTTTTAGTAAATAATTTGGTGAAAGAGTTTTAGCGTGATAAGCACAATTAGGGACATGCCTGGTTTGGGTACTGGTGCTTTTAAACATTTGTGGAGATTATAAATTTAGTCTGCTTCCACAATATAAGAATATATAGATATTGGACACAGATTAATTTAATTGAAAAACTGACTTTTAAATGTAAAATGAGATTTTTGGAAACGGTTATTCTCCTCTTAGGAAAACTTGCTCATGGTAGACTTCCAACTGGTATTTGTTAAGTGATTAAGAGACACTAAATGGTGAGATGCCATAGACATTTCTAAATATTATACCTTTATGAAAAAATACATAAAATTCAGAGAAAATTCATTCTTTAGATATAAAGATGTCTTTGCACTTTTTTAGAATTTTCAACTTGTTTTTCTTAGTTTTTGTGACACATTTCAGTAAGGAAAAACTTTAAAAACCTGGGGCATGGATTGGACTATGCTTTTAATTAAAAGGCAAAGACTATTTTCTTATAATTCTAAGTAGATATGTTCATTAAAGCATAAACTCTCTGAGCATAGAATCTCGTACTATTTGTCTTTATGTCCCCAGTACCTGGAGCAGCAGGATTTCAGTAAATCTTTGTATAAATGAGAGCATTACCTTTCAGATCATTTCTATGAAGAGAATAGAACAAAAGAGGGGTGTATAAAGATTTTCACTCACTTCATTTAGTACATCTTCTTCACAGATGTTTGTGTTTATTACTTCTGGAGAGCAAATGTGGTCTGAAGATGAAGAGGCAGTTCTTCATGGCCTAAGTAATGAAATGAGGAACTAAATTTCATGTTTACTCATTTGACTTGCTCTTAAACTTTAGTGTGAGTTCTTTATATCCTCTCTACAAAATAGGCCAAGGTAGTTAAATAAGGTTACCAAAAAAGTTTTGAGGATAGGTGAATAAATGTGAAAAACCATTCATTATAACAACTGCATAGACACTGTACACATTTAAGAAAAGAATAGTGCCATGTGAATTTTATGTGTATACAAAATAGACAAATCCTCTTTAGTCTTTGTCATTCTAAACAGCATTTTTATACCTACAGTTTGGAATTTTGACCTTTTGGTTAATCCAGAAATTTGGTCTAGTTAGCTCTTTCACACATGTGTGCATAGGTGTGTGCATGTTTGTGTGTAAATTTTTTTTTCTCTCCCATTGGGATTTCTCATTTGTTTCTGGCAGTCACAGATAACAGTACTTCACAGAGCCACTTTAGGAGGTAGTTTAGAATAATTATTTAGATTTATGGTCTTGTGAAGCTAGATTTGTTTTTTGATAGAATGTATGTCATATAAATCTTTCTCATTAAAGTCTGCCTGTATGGATGTGAGAGTTGGACTGTGAAGAAGGCTGATCGCCGAAGAATTGATGCTTTTGAACTGTGGTGTTGGAGAAGACTCTTGCGAGTCCCTTGGACTGCAAGGAGATCCAACCAGTCCATTCTAAAGGAGATCGATCCTGGGTGTTCAATGGAAGGACTGATGCTAAGGCTGAAACTGCAATACTTTGGCCACCTCATGCGATGAGTTGACTCACTGGAAAAGACTCTGATGCTGGGAAGGATTGGGGGCAGGAGGAGAAGGGGATGACAGAGAATGAGATGGCTGGATGGCATCACTGACTCGATGGACATGAGTTTGAGTGAACTCTGGGAGTTGGTGATGGACAGGGAGGCCTGGCGTGCTGTGATTCATGGGGTTGCAAAGAGTCGGACATGACTGAGCAACTGAACTGAACTGAACTGAACAATAGAGAAAAGTAAATATTACCTATTCCAACTTTCCACAAAGGATCCGGAAGCCAACAAAGTCCTAAGATCTCTTTCAAGACCTATTTTTAGCTTTGAAAATTTATAGACTATTTTGCCAGAATAGAGATGCTCAGTATCTTGATTGTGGTATTGCCACAAGTACGTACATATGTCAAAACTCATCAAATTATACACTAAAAATGTATGGTGTATGGTGGTTTAGTCGTTAAGTTGTGTCGGATTCTTTGTGACCCTATGAACTGTATGTAGCCTGCCAGGCTCCTTTGTCCGTGGAATTCTCCAGGCAAGAATACTGGAAGGGGGTTGCCATTTTCTTCTCCAGGGGTTCTTCCTGACCCAGGAATGGAACCCGGTCTCCTGCTTTGCAGGCAGATTCTTTACCGACTGAGCTATGCAGGAAGACTCTCACATATCTTAATAAAGTTATTAAAAAACATAACTTTGTGGAAGAATGAGTGAACTGTAATTACAGAAAACAACATAGATGAATACCACAAACCTAATGTTCAGCAAAAAAGGCCAGATACTGAAGAGTACATGATGTGTGATTCAGTCTTAAGGGACAGCAGTAACTCAAAGGAGTATAAAAAGGTCTTCCGAGGTGATGGTGGTTTTGTGTCTTGAATTGGATCACATGAATCCATTTATGTCATGAAAATTCACTTAGCTGTGTTTTTATGCACAGGATCTTTGTGGTGAGGGAATAGTTCTGTGTCTTGATTTTGGTGGTAATTATACAAATCTACAAAGATGTGATGAAATCGTGTAGATTTCTCATACACACATACAAACAAATGCATGTAAATGTGGTGACGTCTGAGTCTGAGTGGTGAAGTCTGTGGATTGCAATGTCAATTTCCTGGTTTTGATATTATACTATAGTTATGTAAGATGCTACCATTGGGGGAAAGTGGGTGGAAACTCCTGTGCTGATTTTTCAATTTCCTGTGAATTTATAATTATTTAAAAATAAAACTTCAATAGTGTAAAGTGGTATTTTAGTATGTGAGCATCTTTTGATTTTTCTGCTTATATCCCCTTTCTAGAAATTTCCCTACTCTCCCTGCTCAGGATTGTGGTGACAGCTATTATGTTCAGTCCTGCTGCTGCTGCTGCTGCTGCTGCTAAGTCGCTTCAGTCGTGTCCGACTCTGTGCGACCCCATAGACGGCAGCCCACCAGGCTCCCCTGCCGTGGGATTCTCCAGGCAAGAACACTGGAGTGGGTTGCCATTTCCTTTTCCAATATGTGAAAGTGAAAGTGAAGTCGCTCAGTCTTGTCTAACTAGTAGCGACTCCATGGACTGTAGCCCACCAGGCTCCTCTGTCCATGGGATTTTCTAGGCCAAGCAATCCCAAACCTGGGTGGCGGTTGATTAGTCCAGGGGTGGGCATCTATCCTGATGAGGGGATTAGAGCCTTCTTTTGGAAAAAAAAAAAAGGCATTTGGACTGAGAGTTGTCACTCTTCATGTGCCTGTACCTTGTGAATTCAAGAACTTTCCAGGGTGTCCTGTTTTCCATAATGTAATCAGGCATAGCAGAAAGAACCTGGTCTACAGAGAAAAGGTAAGGTGAAGCAGGTATACAAAAATTGGGAGACACAGGACAGGAGAGTCCTGTGGACATTCCTGGCTTCTTACGTGCAGCCGAATTCTTGTCCTTTGGTTCGGGAGATCCTTCTATGCCTTTATAGTAAATTCATCTGCCTACCTTAACAAGATTCATTTGGATTTCTATTACTTGCAACTATAACAAATCCTAGTCAGTACATCTAGGAAGATAAAATCATATTTATCCTTTATTCTTTTTTAAAAAATTTTAAAATTGAAGTATAGTTGATTTACAATGTTGTGTTTATTACATCTGTATAGCAAAGTTATTCATTATACATATATGTACATTGGTTTCTTTAAAATATTTTTTCCATTATGGTTTATCAATTTTTTTAACTTAAGTATGACTTTACAGTATCTGAGATAAAGATTTCCACTTCCCCACAGTACAATTGCATAGGATGTACTAAAGACTTAACCCATCCCTCACATTTTGAGGTGAGAAAATTGAAGCCAGAAAGGTTAAGGAACTTAGCCAAAGCCATACAGCCAGTTTCTAGAAGATCCAGAACCACTGTTCTGTCACTTCCTTTACTTCAACATCACATTGTATGTCCTGGAGGGAAGCCCCAGGATGCGCCATTGAAAGGTTTTATTTGCTTGTTTTTAGTGTAGAAGCTGTATACCTAATGACTCAGAACGTGGTTAATAAGGACCTACTTGAGAGATCAAATGAATAAGGGGTAGGGAATAGGGCAATAAATAGAGTAATAATTATAGGCACTTAATACTAAGAAAAACTTCAACATTTATCATTATTAGTCATAGAGATATTCTATTTGTCATTAGAAACAGATATACGGAGTCTTTTGAAAGTCAAAGGAAACATAACTTCAGGAAAGATTACTCAAACATCTTAATTCAGATACTGAGCATCTAGAATTGAGGACAAAAATTTAAGACTGTATTAAACAGGATGTCAATACCGAGTTTGACGTACACTTCCTGAGAGGTGGAGGTTTGCTCTGAAACTTCCTGCTTGGTCATAAAGGGGAACAAGGCAACTGGAAAACGTTGGTTGTTCTCTCTCAATCTGTTCCAACGTGACTGATGAAAAATGCTGATTTGGGATTGTTCTTAACAAAAGTAGCTGGAGCACAGCTTTGTGTGGACTAAATTTCGGGAGGCACCTGTAAGGTGAGAAAGAAGTATTTACCCAGTTTTTAAATAAAGAGAAGACTAGTAAACACGTGACTTGCTGGAAATCAAAGCACTGAATAGAAAAAGTATAAGTTGCAGCTTTCAGTTCTATGTTCCCTCAATGGAAGGAGCTGCTCTTATCACTGCCTGCCCCTCAAGAGTTGTAGCTGTCTGCTTTTTGATGAAAGTTGTCTGTTGATTGTGCCCCAACTCTTTCTCCTGGGGCTAGGAACCATCACATAGCCTCTGTTGTGCATATCTGTAACTCTCACTATTCTTGTTCTCTCCTAAGCCACAGGTCTTATCGTTTTAGTAATTCAACTTGTAGAGGGCTTCAATTATTTCACAAGAGTAGAGAACCCAGTTCCACTACTATCTCAAGAGCACATACATTGCCTGTGGTCTTGAGTGTTTGACAGTGCACAAACACTCATTCACTTCTTCACGTGCTTGAGACCTTAAAACCTGTGAGCTGGGATGGGGTGGCAGTGAGAAAAAACCTTTCTTACTATATAGTTGCAAAAAAAAAAAAGTAAATAACTTTAAAAAGCTAAGAAAGGAAGGAAGGAAGGGGGAGGGAGGAAGGAAGGGGCGAAAAAGAAATAATTAAAGGCATCCCAGCTTCTTAAGGTATCTTCTAGGGGGAGGGCTGTAACCAGGGCTGGAAAGGCTGCTTTGGTCTCCTGTCAAGCACATTTCTCCTAGAGAACATCCCCAACATTTCCATATTCGGTTGACTGAATATGGAACACTCCTTTCAGGAACATTTTCTATCTCTTCCTGGCCTGAAGCATTGCATCCTCATAATATTGTTTTGCAAACAAATGTATCATACTTGTGGCTTTGCTGTTAGTATTTGGCATAATATTAATCCATAGCCCCCACAAGTTCCCATTAGGCAGAGTTCCACCTTGCAACTCTGTCTCAGAATTATCCTTATAAGTGTATTCATTTTAATTTAGTAAACACTTGTTAAATAGAGATACAGTGAGATAAATTGGAAGCTCATAATCCTCTATAACTTTGAAACCATGATAAATATCAGGCATCGATAGATAATATTAAAAAGGTACAGACAATAAATAGACACTCAGAAAGTAACATCAGGAGAGAACAAGTTGAAATAAGAATGATGGAATTTTAGCAAAGTAGAACTCCATTTGAAAAAAAATATAATTCTTTTCTTTGATGATGAAAGGAATACCAGTTTTGCATTTTTAAAAGTTTGAAAAACACAGGAAAGCAGAAAAAAAAAAAAGATACCCACCTTGAGAAAATCACTATTAACATTTTGGAATACACATTTTGACATTTCATTTACATACTCATACTGAACAACAACAAACAATACACACACATACAACTGGGATCTTATCTCTGTAACACTCTGTAACATACTTTCTTTTTTTGGCCCTGCCACACAGCTTGTGGAATCTTAGCTCCTTGACCAGGGATCGAACCCCTGCCCCCTGCAATAGAAGCATGGGGTCTTAACCACTGGACTGCCAGGGAAGTCCTTGTAACATCATTTTTAAATCTAATAATATATTATGAATATTTACTCACACCTTAAATATTCTTGTATATCTGATTATCAGTTCCAGTTATTATCAGTTATTTTCTTAAGTTCCTAAAAGTTGAACCACTTACTTATGTGCTTAAGCATTTTAAGGCTTTTATGACACTCCTACTGAACTGAACTGAACCAACAACATGTGAGGATTTCTTATTCTGATGGGTAAAACTTTTCTAGAGGTGACAATATCTCTTCTTTGAAAACTTGATTTGTTTTGAAGATGCAGAAATTGTGTAGCAGAGATTTTCTTTCTTGCCATGCCATGCCAGGAAAGAAACACAATGTTCTGTCCATTCTACCCTGCCAACTTGGTGTTTGGGTGGAGAAGGGTACGTTTGTGTTTAAGGTGGCATCACACCTTTGTCATGTGAGCTACAATACAAAGATCAAAGAGGAGAAAAGCTTGGGGCAATTCTTTTCATCTTGTTTGCTTTTGCTTAATGCCTTCAGCGCAATACAAACCAGTCTACTATAAGTATGGGTTTTTCTTAACTGAATCTTCTCCCCTTAAAGATAACAAATATCATAATTTTCATTAAATATTCATTAGTAAAAGATCAGATCAACGCAAAGTTAGTTTTTTTGTATTTAATTGTAAACTATGTAACTTTTATTAAAAAAAAAGAAAAGAAAACCAAATGGCATTAGCTTGATTTGAGAATATGATGAGGGTTAATCCCTTCCTGTTTCAATGAGTATGGTATTAAGTGCATAAATGTATCTCAATTTTTAGTGCAGTGCAACCTGTCTTTGAGAAATTTCTAAATTATTATTTAGGATGCTAATTATAAGATGTGTAAGTGTCACATGTGAGTGGCTTAACCTGACACACTTACAAAAGAGAACAAAGGATATTGCAACGTTATTACAAATCTGTGTTAAGAGATGCATAGTAATATATAGATGTATATATAGTAATCCTTGAATAACAAAATATATTAATAATATATAACAATAATTACATTGTTAACAACTAATATATAATAACATGTTATATATAACAATATATTATTTAATATTGAAAAATACTATGTCAAGCAAAATTTCAACCTGGCGATTTATTTTGCCCGTCTAGTACTTGCCACTCCCACTCCTCCCCCAAGTAGAATATACACTTCATAAAGACTATAATCTTGTCTGTCTTCTTTACTGCTGCATTCCTCGCCTGAACAGTTCCAGATATGTAGTAAAAGGCCTATATTTGCCGAATGAATGAAAAATAGAGACATAACTTTAAAAGAATAAAAAATGGCATTCATTTATAAGAGTACTATATACAAAAATTGGAAAGGCATCTAATTACAAAACAAACCAGACTTCTCAACAGAATTGAATGTTTAATCTAATTCCAAACCTTAAAGTGGTAACACACATTACTGGTTCTCAATGAATGATTTAAGTGGATATTAGTTCTAATAGTTAAAATGCAGATGACTAGTAAAGGCATAGAGGGGTTCATCATACCAGTGTCAAAGGTGACCTTTGGGGTTCTGACCGAACATTTGAGAAACGGGAAAGCATCAGTCTGTATGAGAAGGTGTTTCAGTCTGTAGAGGATGAAAAAGGTAGTAACTGTAGGAGTAATTTCTCTTTTTCTGATTTTGTGGGCTTGTGTTTAACTTTTGTTTTTCACCCTTATCATCCCAAACAAAGAGGATTAATTAACTCTGAAGGATCTGAGTAACTGATTTTTATAAACTGATAACTTACATAATTTTAGAATTAATTAAAATATGTTAAACATAATAGAAGCTTAAAAAGCCCTGTCATTTTTTCAGATGACTACCATGTGCACCTTTTCAAACTTGAACTTTCAGCCAGTCTTTAATATCAGAAAAAGGCAGGTTTTTAAACCATATTTTTATTATGAAGTATCATAGACACCAAATGGTGTATAAAAATAAAGATTTTTAAAATAATAACTAATAAAACATCTACGTACCCACCAGTTTGATAATAATTTCTCAAATTAACTATTTATGAAATCTGCCAATTGAATTGTCTGTTCTCATGTTCAGCTTTCTCAAAATGGTTTAATTTAAACACATATATTTACTAAAATCCTCAGCTCTGATAATTTCTGCCACAGGGTACTTATTTCCAGAATTGAAGGTAGTTGCTACAGAGTTTGTTGTTGTTTAGTCACTAAGTTGTGTCTGACTCTTTTGGAATCCCATAGACTGTAGCCCACCAGGCTCCTCTGTCCATGGGACTTCCCAGGCAAGAATACTGGAGTGGGTTGCCATTTCCTTCTCCAGGGATCTCCCCAACCCAGGGATCGAACCTGCGACTCTTGCGTTTCCTGCATTGGCAGGCAGATTCTTTACCACTGAGCCACCTGGGAAGCCCACTACAGAATTAGGAACTATTTTTCTGATTAGCAGAGAGCTAATAAGATAGCCCTGCCTTGTAAAAAAAAAAAAGAAAAAGAAACACTCACAGGTTTTTTTGTTTGTTTTTTAATGGAAAAGTGTGACTGGAAACAATTCTTTAAGATTAATTTCTAAATGCAAAAGTAAGGTCATGACACAATCACTAGGCAAGTCTCTAAAATTTTTCAGGGCAATAGCTATCTTAACTGAATAAAGAATAAATCTCAGATGAATATTAATTTCTTCTGTGAGAGACTTTTGAGCTAAGGGTACGTGAATATTTTTCAAATGGAATCTGTATTAGTTATCAAAAACAATAATAAACAAAAAATTGCTGCATAAAAAGTCACCACTTAGGGGTTTGAAACAATGAACAGTGGTTTGAAAATTTATTATCTCATAGATTCATTTCATTTTGAATAATTTAAATTGCTATATCTTCAAGTTTACTAATATTTTTTTCAGCAGTGTCCAGTCTGTTGTTAATCACATCCAGAGTGTTGTTCTTTTTAGATGATATTGTTGTTGTTTATGTCTAGAGGTTTGATTTGGGTGTTTTTTTTACATTTTATGTCCATCTTCTTATTATGCTTGTACTTCCCTCTACCTTTGTGAAGGTATGGAGTATATTTATAATAGCTGTTTTAAGTACACCTCACAGAGTCTGTGAGGGCTTCCCAGGTGGCTCAGTGGTAAAGAATCTATCTGCCAATGCATCAGATATGTCCTTCAATCCCTGGGTCGGGAAGATCCCTTGGAGAAGGAAATGGCAACCCACTCCAGTATTTTTGCCTGGGAAATCCCATGCACAAAGAAACCTGGCAGGCTAGAGTCCATGGGGCTGCAAAAGAGTTGGACACAGTTTAGTGACTAAAACAACAACACAGAGTCTGTGGGTTAGGAAGCTGGGTATGGCTTAGTTGGTCTTCTGACTCTGGGGCTCTTGCAAGTGTGCAGTCAAGTGTTGGTTGTTGTTACAGTCTTAATGCTTGACTAGACGTGGATCCACTTCCATCGCACACAGGAGGATGTTGGGGGGATTTAGCTCCTCTCAGAGCATTGCGCTAATGGCCTCAGTTCCTCACTGGCTGTTGACTGGAGGCTGCCCTCTGTTCTTTGTCACCTACACCTATCCATTGGGCAGTTTACAGCATAGCAGTCTCTCTCATCGGGATGAGTAAGTAACATAAGAGATCAAGAGAGAGATGAAGATGGACTTCAGAGTGTATTGTAATCTACTCTCAGATAGGACATCACTTTTGCCATATTCTATTCATTAGACAACAAGACACTAGATCCGCTCCACCCACAATGGGAGGGAATTACAACAAGGAGGTGAAATCTATGGGGATCATTCCGTTCCGTTCCGTTCCGTCGCTCAGTCGTGTCCGACTCTTTGCGACCCCGTGGACTGTAGCCTACCAGGCTTCTCCGTCCATGGGATTCTCCAGGCAAGAATACTGGAGTGGGTTACCGTTTCCTTCTCCAGGGGATCTTCCCGACCCAGGGATCGAACCCGGGTCTCCCGCATTGGAGGCAGATAGGAGCCTCAAAAAGGAGCAATTTTATTCTTGGGCAATTCGTGGAGGATAATAACCACATCCTCAGCCCACTAAAGCCCTTGTATAGTAACATTTCTACTTTTATCAGTAGCCTTGTGGCTCATTCCATTCATTTAACAGGAATGCTGACCGTATAGCTTTTAGGTGATTACTATACAGGAATGCCCTACTGGAGAGGTCGCTGTATTACAGTCCCTTATTGGCTACACCACCCTGTATAAAAACTGTTTCAAACTTTTTGTCATGCCTTTTTTTTTTGGTCAAACTTTTTTTTTTTTATGCCTTTTACCAACCTAGAGATGATTATTTTTCTGTTTGGAAAATGTGAGATAACTCATCTCAGGTGATTTTTAAAAGATACTCACAGGGAAAAATGTATTTTTTCACTTGGAAAATTTTCTTTCAAAATAATTTCTTCTGAGTTGCCATCTCTGCTTTGTCATTCTGTAACTTGTGCTGGAAAATGATCCTACTTGTTTTTGGCTTCATTAAAGTAAAAACTGACTACTTGAAAATTTAGTTTTATGCCTTCCATAATTTTAAGCAAATTTGTCAAATTTTACTTAAGAGCAAAATGGCAATTGAAGGGTAGGTGTTTAAAAAGCTGCTGGATCTACAATGTGCTTAATACTTGAAGCTGTAAAATCAAGATATGATAACTTAGAAGAATTTTTGATGTGTTTTCTAAAAGCCTTTGAGGTGTTACATAAGTAGCTTAATGATTAGCTGGTACTATATTTTGGCAAAAAAATCATAATTACTTTTTTCACTTCTCAATTGTTGGTTTTAGGCTTTTTTCTTTCCTTTCCCACATTTTTTTAACATTTAAAATAATTCATTTATTTATAATTTTATGTATAAAATATGTACAGTTAAAATACAATAAAATGTTATATTTTTCCCAAATCATTACCAACACTTCAAAGATATAATATCCATGTGATGTCTTTTTTTGTTTGTTTATTTTCCCCACGTTTTTAACTTCATCTATCTTGTGAAATGATTCAAAAATGTTTAATGTGGATGGTTTAGTTAATTAAGAAAATATTAGGGGGCTTCCCTGGTGGCTCAGTGGTAAAGAATCCTCCTGCCAACGTAGGAGACATGGGTTTGACCCCTGATCCGGGAAGATCCCACATGCTGTGGAGCAACTAAGCCCATGCACCACAACTATTGAGCCTATACTCTGGAGTCTGGGAACTGCAACTACTAAGCTCACTTGCTGCGACTACTGAAACCTGGAAGCCTTACAGCCCATGCTTAACAACAAGAGAAGCCACCGCAATGAATCGCCCAAGCAGTGCAACTAGAGAAAAGCCCAGGCAGCAAAGATCCCCCAGCAAAACAAAAAAATAAATAAATAAACTTAAAAAATTTGGGAAATAAAAAATTTATGGTATGACTTCTGTTATCAGCAAAGATGGCATAACAGGGACCAGAACTAGTCTCCCACCTAAAAAAATTGAAAAACTGAACAAACTGTGTGACGTAATAGTTTGTAGACTGCAGATTGTGCAGAACAGCAGTCTCTCAGAAAGAAATAAACAGCCTGAATCCTATGATTGTCTCTGGCAGTAGGAAATTTTGCAGCCTAAAAGCATAAGGAGAAGGAACACAAATTGAAATCAGCTACCTCTTTGAGCTGAGGAAACAGAATCTGAAAACTGGGGAGGTGAAGGCACCAGCATTTTGATGGTGAAAACCAGAGGAAAGAGCTTTAGAGAAAATCTTGGATCTTTAGCTGAGTACTAATCAGTACTCAGTATGTGAGAAAATTACCAAGGTTGGAGAATCACTGGAAAATAATAAACAGGATACAACTTGCAGTCATACAGGCCAGGAATCATATGTGTTCCAGTAAGGTAGAATGGAAAGACCTCCCAACACATAGAGCTTTGAATAGTGTTTAGAAGGTTCTTGCTTCAGTAGTAGGGCCAAATAAGCCCTGTTCTGCACCTGTCCAACAAAGCTTAAAAGTCAGTTTTGAAAGGATCAAACTGTTTTCAAATAATATAGCTGCATCCCAGGACAAAGCCCCCAGATATGTAAAGGAATACAAAACCTCCAGCACAATGGCATCCAGTCAAAAATTGGGAGGTATTCCACTTACAGAGGAATGGATAAAGATGTGGTATATAAATATAATTAAATATTACTCAGTCATTAAAAAGAATGAAATAATGCCATTTGAGATATTAAAAAAGCAGGAAAATGCAATCTTTAGTGAGGAAAAATTAATCAATAAAAACATCCCAGAAAAGATACAGATGGTATCTTTAGCTAGAGATATTCAACAAGGCAGTACAAGCATGATAAGAAGAGGGATGTAAAATATAAAAAAATCCAAATCAAGCTTCTAGAATCAACAACAACAACGTCTACAATGAAAAACACTCTGGACGGGACTAACAGCAGACTGAACACTGCTAAAGAAAAGATTAGTAAACTATTGCTATGAAAACATAGCAATAGAAACTGTTGAAAATCAAGCACAGGAAGATAAAAAACTGGAGGAAAAGAAGAGTAAAGCACCTTTCGACTGAGGAATGTTATTCAGCACAACATACATGTAGTTAGTCTCAAAAGGGGAGGAGAAAGATGGAGAGATGAATAAATATTTGACAAAATAATGGCCAAAATTTTCCAAATTTGATGAAAAGTATAAAGTCACAGATCCAAGAAGCTCAATAAATCCTAAGGCAAAGAAACAAAATAAAAAGCACCGATGCACATCAAAATGAGGTTGTTGAGGACCAGTAAATACAAAGAGAAATCTAAAAAGCAACCTGAGGACTTCCCTGGTCCAGGAAGATTCCACATGCCATGAAGCAACTAAACCTGTGCACCGCAACGGCAGAGCTCATACCCTGGAGCCCACAAGCCACAACTACTGAGTCTGTGAGCAGCAACTACTGAAACCCACATGCCTAAAGTCTGTGCTCTGCAACGAGAGAAGCCACAGCAATAAGCCCCATTTGTCATGATATTACATAAGGTAGACAGTGATGAGTTAAAGATGTATATATATGAACTTTACAGCAATCATAAAAATCAAAAGATGTATTGCTAATAAGCAAATACAGATAAAATAAAGTCATAGAAAGTATTCAAATTAATCCAAAAGAAGTTAGGACAATGGAAAAAGCAAAGAAGAGATGAGACAAATAGAAAACTAGTGGTAAATTTAAATTCAATCCTATCAATAATTATAGTAAATGTAAGTAGTCCAAACACAAAATTTGAAGGCAGATATTGTCAGAGGCAAGTATTAGCCTACTAACAAGACCACACAAAGACATTTCAAGGAAACAACAACTTCCATTTACACACCCAAATCCCTTGTTAACATGGATTCAAAAATGCTAGCAAATCAAACCCAATAATTTATAAACAGTACTACATCATGACCAAGTAGGGTTTATCCCAGGGATATGAAGTTGGTTTATCAAATAATGCAGTTCAAAATTTTTATGAACTGAAAAAGAAAAATCATGTAATTATCTCAATAAATGAAGAAAAATAATTTGGCAAAATTCGATATCCGCGCATGCTAAAACTCTCAGCAAACTAGGAATGGAAGGAACTTTATTTAACTAATAAAGGACATGCACAGAAAACCTATAGCTAATATACTTGAAGGTGAAAGACTAAATGCTTTTCCCTCAAGACTGGAAACAAGACAAGGTTTGTTCATACCACTTAGATTCAGAGTTTAACAGGAAATCATAGCTAATGCAATAAGGCAAATAAAAGAAATAAATGTATATAGATTGAAAGAGAAGAAATAAAATTGCTTTTCTAAAGAAATCAACAAGAATCTACCAGAACTAATAAGTGAATTTAGAAAGGTTGCAGAACACAAAAATCAACTATATTTCCATATGCTAGCAACAAGCAATCAGAAATTGAAAAAGTTTTAAATACTGTTCATGGAAAACACTAAAAACACAAAATACTCAGGAATAAATTTAACAAAAGAAGTATAAAATTTGTACACTGGAAACTAAAAAACATTGCTGAGAGAAATTAAAGAAGACCTAAGTAAATGGAAAGATATACCTTCTTCATGGGTCAGAAGATTCAGTTTTATTGAGATGTTGATCCTCTCCAAATTGATCTACAGATTTAATGCAATGCCAGTGAAAATCTCAGCATGCTTTTCTGTGGAAATTTACAAGTGGATTCTGAAATTTGTATGGAAATGCAGAGGACCTAAAATAACCAAAACGGTTTTGAAAGAAAAACAAAGTTGCAGGTTTTACATTGCCTTATATCAAGACATAATAAGGCTATACTAATCAAGATAGTGTGGCACAGACAAAAAAAAAGTAGGGGAATAGACAAGTAGAACAGAATAAAGTCCAGAAATAAGCATACATTATATGGCTAAATGCTGCTGCTGCTAAGTCACTTCAGTCGTGTCCGACTCTGTGTGACCCCACAGACGGCAGTCCACCAGGCCCCCCGTCCCTGGACCATATAGCAAATCACTGGAGGAAGAAATAGTTTCCAAAAATGGTGTTAAATAATTAATATCCATATGCAGGGAAAAATATGAGCTAAAAGTGTAAAATTTCTACCAAAAAAATAGGAGAAAATCTTAGTAATTTTCTGTGAGACAAAAATTTCTCATATAAGAAGGACCACAAAAGACACAAAATATAAAGGAAAAAATTGATGTAGTAATGGAGAGGGAAATGGCAACCCACTCCAGTGTCCTTGCCTGGAGAATCCCAGGGACAGGGGAGCCTGGTGGGCTGCCGTCTATGGGGTCGCACAGAGTCGGACACGACTGAAGAGACTTAGCAGTAGCAGCAGCAGCAGACATTATTAAAAACTTTTGCTCTTTAAAAGATACTATTGAGAAAATAAAAAGTCAAGCCATGGACTAGGAGAATTATTTACAAAACTTATCTGATAAAGAATTTGATTCAGAATATACTAAAAAAGACTCCTAGAACTCAACAATAAGACAATCCACTTTTAAAAGGGGCAAAAAAATTTTTTTGAGATATTTCCATATAATCATTGGAATGGTTAAAATTAAGAAGATTGACTATACTAAGTATTAGCAGAAGAACTGTAACTTTTATACAGTGTAGTTAGGAATATAAAATGTTCTATCTATTTTGGAAAGTGGTTTGTCAGTAACTTAAAATTTTAAATTTACACCTTTTAAAAAATTATTTATTTTTTATTAAAGGATAATTGCTTTATAGAATTTTGTTGTTTTCTGTCAAAGCACAACATGAATCAGTCATAGGTATACATATGGTGGTGATTTAGTTGCTAAGTCATGTCAGACTCTTGAGATCCTGCGGACTGTAGCCTGCCAGGCTCCTTTGTCCATGGGATTCTCCAGGCAAGAATACTGGAGTATTCCTTCTCCAGGGGATCTTCCCGACTCAGGAATCGAACCTGGGTCTCCTGCATTGCAGGCAGATGATTTACCATCTGAGCTATGAGGGAAGCCCTAGGTATACATATACCCCTCCCTTTTGAACCTCCCTCCCATTTCCCTCCCCATCCCACTCGCTCTAGGTTGATACAGAGCTCCTATTTGAGTTTCCTGAGCCATACAGCAAATTCCTGATGGCAATCTATTTTACATATGGATATACTGTGGTGCTGGAGAAGACTCTTGCGAGTCCCTTGGACTGCAAGGAGATCCAGCCAGTCCATTCTAAAGGAGATCAATCCTGGGTGTTCATTGGAAGGACTGATGCTAAAGCTGAAATTCCAATACTCTGGCCACCTCATGAGAAGAGTTGACTCACTGGAAAAGATTATGATGCTGGGAGGGATTGGGGGAGGGAGGAGAAGGGGACGACAGAGAGTGAGATGGCAGGATGGCATCACCGACTTGATGGACATGAGTTTGAGTGAACTCTGGGAGTTGGTGATGGACAGGGAGGCCTGGCGTGCTGTGATTCATGGGGTCGCAGAGAGTCAGACACGACTGAGCAACTGAACTGAAACTTATATCTCTTATATGACCCAGCTATTCCAGTCCTAGGATTTTACCTGAGAAATGAAAGCATATAATCGCACAAACACTTATACACAAATGCTTATAGCAACTTTGTTTCTAATTGCCCACACTGGAACCCAAAGTCTGTCAACTGGTGAATGGATAGAAAATGGTAATATTAAGATATCCAAATGGTGGTTCAAACAGTAAAGAGTCTGCCTGCAATGTGAGAAACCCGAGTTTGATCCCTGGGTCAGGAAGATTCCCTGGAGAAGGAAATGGCAACCTACTCCAGTATTCTTGCCTGGAAAAATCCCATGGACAGAGGACCCTGGAAGGCTTCAATCCATGCAGTTGCAAAGAGTCAGACACAACTGTGCAACTAACACATCACACACCATGGAACACTATTCAACAATAAAAAGGAAACAAGTATTGATAAATGCAACAACATGGATGGATACTAAAATCTTATGCTGAATGAGAAAAGTTTGAACAAGAAAGTGCATGCAGTGTGATTTCACTGATATAAAGCAAACTGATCTATTATGATAGAAATCAGATCAGTGTTTGTCCGGGGCAGGGGTCAGGAGAGGGATAGATGACAAAGACAGCTCTAGAGGGGATGGAAGTGTCTATCATCTTGATTGTGGTAATGGTTTCAAAGATGTAGGCTTATGTCATGATGCAGTTACTATACTCACTGCACTTTATTGTATGTTGATTATACTTCAATAAAACTGTATGGCTTAATACCAATATTAACATTAGCTGTAGTACATAGAAGAACTAGTTAGAATTCTAAATGTGTTTCTTAATTGAACCCTACTAATTGGTTTCTGCAAATTGTTTTACCTGCAAACACTGTAGTCCTTTTGTAGTAATCAAAGATATATTTTGTCAGAGCCACTTCTTTCTCACATGAGTCACTCTGACCCTTCAGTTTTGAGTATAAATGCATCTATCAGTTCCAATACTGATGATCAGTTTCCCAGCAAACTGTCACTAAATAGAAAAGGAGAGAATATTCCACTACTTTTAGGCCTGCTGCCTCTTTGGTTTTGGGGAAATTTGCTCTTTTAGAAATTTGTCAGCCAGGCATATTCAAAATCTTGTTTCATGTCTACAGTAATAAATGTTAGAGTTATCTTTAGTGCTAAAAATGTATGAAGGCTCTGAAAATTCTAGACAGCCATCCAAAGGCCTCAGTGGACATATATGAAATGAGGAAGAGAAGACCACTGGTTCACAGTGTTTACAGAGTTATAACTTTATGTCCACATACATGTAAAATAGTGGGCTTCGCAGGTGGTTCAGTAGTAAAGGATCTGCCTGCCAATGCAGGAGACACAGGTTTGATCCCTGGTCCTGGAAGATCCCCTGGAGAAGGAAATGGCAACTCACTCCAGTGTTCTTGGCTGGAAAATCCCATGGACAGAGAAGCCTCTGTGTGTGTTAGTTGCTCAGTCATGTCCAACTCTTTGTGACCCCATGGACTGTAGCTCACCAGGCTCCCCTAGGGAGGCAATCCATGGGGTTTCAAAAAGAACTGGACACAACTTAGTGACTAAACAACATGTAAAATAGTAGTGATCGTACTAAAATTATCTCATTTCTCCTAATGAGTCTACTGAGATTAGCATCATTTTAAATACAATTATTTGCTTTCTGAAAATCAAGCATGTACTTGTTAAACTTAAGTATAGGTAGTTCTCTCACTTCATGATTTAATAATATAAATACCGTTGTGCTTAATAATTACCCAACTGTTACAGGATAAAACCACAGATATTATTTATAATCTAGGGTACTTTTTTTTTTCTACTTCATTTCCTTGTTTAAAAAAGAAACTCGTTTTATTGAGATGTAATTCATACACCATACAACATATTGTTTTAACCATTTAAAGTGTACAGCAACAGTTCTTAGTACAGTCACAGAGTTGCACAACTGTCCCTGGGATCTAATTCTAGACTATTTTTATCCTCAAAAGAAACCTATCTGTTGGTAGTCACTTCCCATCCTCCCCCTGCCCCACTCCTAGCCCTAAACAACAACGCATATACTTCCTGTCCCTATAGACTTGCTTGTTCTGGACACTCACATAAAGAGAATCATACCTCATTCTTTTGTGACTGGCTTCTTTCACTTAGAATAATGTTTAGAAGATTCATTCATGTTGTAGCATGTATGAATATTTAATTTCTTTTTATTCTGAATAAATCAGCTCCATTAATCAGTTGATGGATATTTGTTTTCCCTACCCTACTTTTTTGGCTTCCTTGGTGGTTCAGTTATAAAGAATCTGCCTGCCAAGGCAGGAGATGCAGGTTTGACCCTGGGTTGGGAAGATACCCTGGAGAAGGAAATGGCAACCCACTCCAGTATTCTGGCCTGGGAAATCACAAGGACATGCTACAGGCTAACAACAACCCTACTTTTTCGATGCCATAAATAATGTTCTTTGAATATTTGTTCATAGCAAAAGTTTTTGTGTTGGATGTATATTTCCCTTTCTCTTGGGTATGTATCTAGGAGTGGAATTATGGTTCATACGGTAACATTTTGAGGAACTACCAAAACTTTTATAAAGCATCTACACCATTTTATATTCCTACCAGCAATACAGAAATCTTCCAATGTCTTAACAACAACCTAAAGTACATTTCAAGTCTCATTTTATGCTATAAATTGTGGGTCTCGTGTTGCCAGAATACAGATATATTTTAAGGAAGTTCCTTTTTCCCACTTTGCAAAGAAGCTCCAGATATAATTTTTCTTTCTCTAAGAAAATAGAGTTAGACTAGTTTATCTTAGGGTATCCTCTAATTCTAAAAGTCTATGCTTCTCTGAACCCTTCATTTTCCATCAGAAAGAATGGCTCATGTTATTTGCACCTTACAGTTTGACCTAAATAATGATGCCTGCTTGGCAAGGAAAAATAAACAAAACTGAAGTCCAAAAACTGAGTCATTGTTTTAAGTAAATCTCTCTCTGCTAGATGCCCTCTTTGCTTATAAGCCAAAATTGTGGCATATTTTCCATGTTTTCAGTTGCTTTTGGAAGTTCAGGTATTATTTTATAATGTATATACAATTTAGTAAATGGAGGGGAAAAGGAAGAAACTGAATCTACTTTCTGCTTAAGTAACTGTCCATGTGAAAATAGAATCACATTAAAAATTACCATCTAGGATGTTATAGTCATAGTATCAAGCAATACCAACAAAAATATTAAAGCCATACTAAAGCTTTTCTTTTATTCAAAAGCCGCAAAATTCAAACTATGACCTAGTTGTCATTTTTCCTCTTGGATTAAACACCCAACAGATCTACACATCACAGCTATTTGACAATTACTCAAGCAACTCTCACATTCATGAGAAATCCAAAGGCAAAAACGAAGAGGCTTCTCTCCACTAGAATCTGTTGATTTTGCCATTAATATTAGGCTATGAAATGTAGAATATAGAGGCAGCTTAGCAAAAGAGCATAGGTTTTAGAGTTGATAGAAAACAGGGTTGAATCTTGCCTCTGCGATTTACTAGTTGAACAACTTTGGGAAAGTTTCTTACCTTCACTCAAACTGTTTATTCATCTGCTGTTTGTTGTTTAGTTGCTCAGTCATGTCTACCACTTTTACGACCCTGTAGCTCACCAGGCTCCTCTGTCCATGGGATTCCCCAGGCAAGAATATTGGAGTGGGTCACCATTTCTTTTTCCAGGGGATCTTCCCAACCCAGGGATCCAACCCACGTCTCTTGCGTTGCAGGCAGATTCTTCATCCCTGAGCCACATTTACAGAAAGTCTCATTAAATGAGATTAATAGCTCTTATGCCCTTGGGTTGTTAACAAGATCAATAGGGAAGTGTTATATATAAAATATGTGTCAATAAATTTTAGGGTTTTTCTGTTTTGCCTGAAAATGTTCCTTGAAGGCTCAGGATTTAAATATATATCACTTTTCCGGTCTGGGAATCTGTCTTTGATTTAGGTCAGTATGGAAGTGTTTTAACAGAGCCTAGTTAGGAATTGATTCCTTAACTTGTGATATTTTCTGTCCATTAGATTTAGGTGAGGTTTTCATACATTTGTTTCTTCTTAGTCTACTGGATTACATTTTCAGTAATCCATATTGAATTTATTCCTAGGAGCTTAGTTTGGGAATATGTTCCTTATTCTCATCTTCCTCAAAGAAAGCAGAAATTTGAGAAAGTTAATTTTTAGACAATTTAACAAGATGATCATTGTTGTTGACAAGTAACTTTCTATTTATGTGCTTTTTCATATGTGTATTTCAAGATGTTTATCATTCAATTAATGTACATAATATTCCTCTGAAACTCATGGTCCAGAAACATTAATTATTTTACAAGTGAATAAACTGCAACCATAAGGCATCTAGACAAGTCTAGGGAAGTAAACAGCAGCTTAAGCTCCAGGCCTTGTTTAATTAATATTGTATCCAGGAAATGAGTTCCTCTTAAAAGCAGAAATCTTTTACCATTCTAGCACATCCCGAGAAGTCCTTAAGGGTGTTTATTTTGTTTGTTTTTCTCACTATGTTCTTATTTATATGAAAAATGCTTGAAATCTTATGCTTCAACCAAATCCTTCTCTTCAATGCTAATAACATTGTTTATCTTGTGTGTGTGTTTCTCACTCTTGGTAGGTTCCTTTTCAAGCTATTGTCTTAAGTTTTGCTTCCCAGCATTTTTTTTTTTTTGAGTTATCTTAGTATTTAACTATTATGCTGATAGTATGAGATTCCATTCATTAGATTTCTTGCTATTGTCTCTTGACTTAATAAATTTGCTATAAGGCCTCATTGATTTTCTTACAGACTTTTTGCAACCTCATGGACTGATGCCTGCCAGGCTCCTCTGTCTATGAAATTCTTCAGGTCAGAATACCGGAGTGGATAGCCTATCCCTTCTCCAGGCAATCTTTCCAACCCAGAGATCGAACCCAGGTCTCCGGCACTGCAGGCGGATTCTTTATCGTCTGAACCACCAGGGAAGCCCTGTGTATCTTTAGAAATGTAATTTAAAAAATTCTGTTCCCTCTAGGTTTGTGTACTCCCCCAACAAACTACGAAGATCTCCTAAATATCTGATTCCTTTCCCCTCCATCCAGAGAGATGCTCTTAGTTCATTCTTACTAGATCCACTGGACCACCAAGTGGCTTTCTGAAAAGGGTATCCTTTTGCCTAATTTTTCTAATATTAATTTGGCTGTTTTGTTTCTTAGTTGCAGTATATGAGATCTCAATTGGGTCACGTCAGATCTTTCATTGCAGCTCATGGACTCTCTAGTTGTGTCCTGCAGGTTCCAGGGTGTGCAGGTTCAGCAGCTGCGACATATGGGATCTTAGTTCCCCAACCAGGGATTGAACCCACGTCCCCTGCATTGCAAAGTCGATTCCTTTTTTATTTTTTATAGAGATTAAAAATTTTTTTTAATTTATTTTTATTTTTGGCTGTCCTGGGTCTTCGTTGCCGCAGAGGCTTTTCTCTAGTTGTGGCAAGCGAGGGCTACTTTAGTTGCATTGTGTGGGTTTCTCACTGCAGTGGGTTCCCTTGTTGCAGAGCATGGGCTCTAGGGTATTCAGGCTTCAGTAGAGTGGCTCCCAGGCTCTGGAGCACAGGCTCATTAGCTGTGGTGCACAGGCTTCATTGCTCCAAGGCATGTGGGAGCTTCCTGACCCATGACCCATGGATCAAACACATGTCCTCTGCATTGGCGGGTGGATTCTTTACCACAGAGTCACCAGGGAAGCCCCAAGGTGGATTTTTAACCACTGGACAAGTCCCATTGCCTGTTGTTTTTAATCATCATAGATAAAATGTCTACAGAATCATGTTTCTATAGTTTAATTTGACCATATCTGTATGCTGCTTAAAAACTTTGAATGGCTCACCCTAAGTTTGGGTAAGATGGGATTTCCTTGGCACACCATGCCCCTTTTGATCTGGCATGCACTCACTTTGCCAGACTCATGTAGTCCCATTCTGGACTATAGTCACACTATAATATCCTCTATGCTTCTGCATATATAGTAATCATCTCCAGAAAAATAAGTAAGACATTTAAAGATTAAATAATTCCACTTATAGACTATTAATACTGGCATAGGAATGTCTCTTCAATATCTTATAGTTCTAATATTTGCCTCAAGCATTTGTTTAAAAATGTGTTAAGCATATGCATATCACACAGGATACTTTCCAATATGTTAGACCATTTACATCTTTCGTCTGCTGTATCAACTTAAGATCCATAGTTTAACATCTAAAATTATAGCCATGACAACAATATTTAAACAACCATCCATTTTTTTCTGTAATTTAAATCACATATCTATGGAAACCACCTATAATCTTTACTCTTGACTGTATTCCACTAACAGCTGAAGACTTTATTTTACAGATGAGGGGTGAATGATTTGAAACTAGTTTTACAGATTTGCCCACCATGATCCAGTGTTGCTATTGCTCTTTCTGTCCTCTCAAGGCCTTTTGGAATGGGCATTCTCCTATTCACCCAGGGCCACAGCATCAGATTTTGCTTTAGAGGGTTATGCTTCTGAAGAGCAGCTGAATTAACATTAGGCATCTGGAATTCAGATTTTTGTGACCAGTTTCTTAAGAATAGGCACAGCATAAAGTGAAATTCAATTAAGCGTTATGTTTATGTGTCATATTACGAATAAACCCAATTTTTAAATGAATGATTATTGACGCTTATGCCATGTTCTATTTGCTATTGTTAGTATGCTTTGTTGTGTCTGAAATTTAAGTGCCTAAACATGTTACTATAATAAATCAATAGATATATTTAATCATATATAAAACAATCACATAAATAAGAGCTTCCAGCTATTTTAAAATACTTTAATCTCAGAAAATCTGCACAGCCTGCTGGAAACATCCATCAATTGTTACTTGAAGATGCTAGAAGTTTATAGTGATTTCTTTTTAGAAGACTAGCATGATAACTATTTAATAGGTTAGCATTAAATAATAAATTATTGGAAATGAACAAGATATTATTGGAAATCCAGCATTTATTCTGATATTTAATATTATACAAGGTCCCAAATATTAAACTTATTAATATCAATTGTAAAGTTCCAAACTCCCATTTTTTTATTTTAGCATTTTGGTTATTGGCCTATAATTTTCTTTTAAAGTTTGAGTTGACTCCCACTGCAAATTTTTCATAAGCAAGTGATGACAAAAAGTACATTAGATAAACCCCTTTCAAAAGATAAATCTCCAAAAGGTTCTACAACTCCAAAATGTGGATTAGTTTAGTATAAAAATGTAACTTGTAGGCAATACTAAATATAAATTACTAGAACTATAAGTGTTCAAGTTTTGATGTTCCATTGTATTCTTGTTTTTAAAAAAAGTTTTGCTTTTCCTGATTTCAAAAGAAGTAGAGTCATTTTATAAAAAAAATGGAAAATCCAGAAAAGCACAGAAAAAACAATAAATTACCAGTAATTGTTCTACCACAAAAATAACCTCAATTTATATTTTAGATATAGAGATAGATATAGTTTATCTTTTGGTTTTGCTTTTTCTTAGCAACTGCAATTTTTTATTTTAGTCTTTGTGCTAGTCTCCTCAGATAAAGGTGTGCACAGGAATCTTACAGAATAGAGATCTAAGAAATGATATCTCTACCTACCTTTCCCCCCTCTTTCATGATAGAAACTATTTCTGATTTTTTTTTTTTGGTCATATCTGGACTTGGTATACAGAGTTGGTGACTAAAGGATGCAAGTTTATATTTTTGACTGAATCAAAAAAACCAGGGGAAAACTTTTTTTCAGATAAATATTTTAATAAAATTATCACGCAAAGTTGTGTATATATATATATATACATACAACTATTTACAAATATGCAAGCATATGTACAAACACTAGAAAGGAATACACAGGAAATAATATGTGTTAGGATACTGAAATTCTGCTTCTTTTAAATTATTTTGTAATTATTTTACACCAAGGCTATTTCAGTTTCAGAGAATCTTGTATAAATGTATTTGTTCTAGAGCTTCTCTGTCAATATCCTTTTCTGGGAATACATCATAGTTCAGCGGTATCTCTTCAACCCAAGGAGATAACTGTATATTAACCTGAGGCGAAAAAAAAATTTTCTTCATATTACAAACAAATATGAAAATTATAGAATGAACCTACTCTTTCCAATTTCAAGAAATCAGATTTATATTACAATGAGAGGGACCAAGTTTTACACGGTGCCACATGAACAATTCTTTGTCATAGTAAATGTCAGGCCTGTAGATTCAGGGACTTAATTAATTTACCTTGATTTGAGAACTTGAAAGGATAAAGAACACATAGAATAGAGTAATTATTTTAATGTAATTAGTTTAATAAACTAGCTTAAACAATAAAAGATTAAAACATGGGAGTACACAGAGAAACTTCATATATACACAGTGATGGTGCTAACAAGTTGCATGAGAGGAACAATCTCCCTCTATAACCTTCATCAGGCTCTTCTCTTCACATTGCAAACTTTGGTCTCCAAGACACAGAAATTCTGGAGCCACCAATGGATATACCTACTTACAGTTTCATTAAATTGGAAAGCAATAAAGTTATTCAAGAATTCATATGTTAAGGACTCTGAAAAACATTTTACTTTGGTAAGTGAAAATCACTGAATTATTTCAATATATATAAACATTATAAATTGGAGAGCATGTATTTTAAAGTTGTGTTTTTATGAGTATGGAAAAGTGCGGCAGAATCACACCACTCACGGGGTAGGGATCTCAAGGGGAGGGAACTGGGGAGATTACCATCGTGTCTTCATATATCTCTGGATTATTTCTCCTGTTATGGTAAACATGACTGTAATTTAGATGACTGACAACAATTTTTGAAGAAGGTATTATTCATGATTGTTTAGTTTCTTAAAGGAAGAAATAAGATACTTAAATTTGGCAGTGGTTATATGAAATGAAAGCACTATGAAAGAAAATAATATGATTCTGTATTAAGAAATGCTACAGTATCTCATTGAGGGGCCTCAAAGACCTTTACAAATATTAATTAACCTTTATAAAAGAGTCAATTTACTGGGATGAATCTTATTATTAAATATCAACCTTATTTTGTATGGAGAATCTGAGGAATATAGAAGCAGCTTGAGCAAGGTTCCAAACTGACCTAGAAGCTAAACTGTGTTCAGGATGTGGCCTCCAGCCCACTTACTGGAGAAAAAGTTATGATGTGAGTGTTTTTAAGTCTCTTACAAATATTTAATAGCATTTGTTAACCTAAAACTGTAACTCCACAGTTAGAAAAATTGGGTGGAGAAGCAAAAGGAATCTAGATCAGGATCAGAATGACACTCTGAGTTCTGGAGGAACGTGAACAAACCACCGAACAGTTCTTAAGCCATAAGGTTTTGCTATTCTTTCTAGTGTTGTCACTATGTTCAGACTGAACATTTCTAGAATAGTGTTAACAGCTATCAGAAAAAAGCAGGAGAAAAGTTTTGACAATAAAAGTGCTGGGAAAGAAGCTTACATACCTGAAGGCCTGAGAGAGAATCTTCCAGACCTGGCACTGTCACTAATAACGACCCTTGTTTCCTTACATTATGGAAGACATATTCCCAGGCTCTATAACACATTAAAAACTTCTATGTTAGGTTTTACCAGATATTGGATATTTTTTAAAAATGAAGATGACAAAAGAATATGCAGCATAGGTGATATCCAGAAATCCAGATGGACAAAAACGTTAGCCTGCAGGAAACTGAAATGCGGCAACACACTAGTAACTAGTAAATTCAGTTCCTGAAGGGATGTTGGCAAAATTGTGGAGTTACAATACTGAGAGAGATTTAACAAGACGGGGGGGTAGGGTTAATACAAGCAATTGTGAGTAAGACCACAAGGAAGTTTTTTAGAACTGATACAGATGTCAAAGCTGGAACATGGTTAAAGCCCCTTCAATTCTTTATGATCTGTCAAACTTTCTACAGAATGGAACAGAGCTGAGGGGAGTGGGTGGGAAAGAGTCATGGAGAAAAGCCACAGAAGTCAGAAAACAAGCTAAGGCTAATACTAAGAATATAATATATAGATCTTTCAAAATAACATCAAGAGTGAAATCACACCTTTATTTGGCTGTCAGAAATATTCAGTGGAAAGCCTTGTGGACAATATGATACCTGAGAAGTTCAGTGTGATCAGCTAGGTTTAAGGCACAAAGGCAGCCCATGTGCATGTGTGTGTGTCAGAGGGCAGTATCTGACCAGTTTTGATTAGCCTGTAGTGCAGACATGAATGGGATTTCTACACTGCATGAATCTTGATAGTACACCCCACTGGGGAGCAGGGGTCAAGCATAGCAAGGACATGCATGCACCCTTTGCATGTGGGCAGGTGGGCAGCAGTGTTGTTTGCACTTACTTTAGTTATAGCAATGGCTATTGGGTTTAGTACATTCTGGAGCTTATTAGGTAAAATGATAACAAACATTCTTTTTCTCAGGTTAGATCTAAAAGCAACTAGCAATGTTTGATAATAATTATCTCTGTGCTTGGGCTAGAGCTGTTTGTTGTTTTGATGCAGTTCCCTAAAAATGATATTTTTGCAAGTCTATTTAGTAAGCCTGAAGAAGCCGATTATATTAGCACGATTAGGCATGGCTCTAAAAATAGCACTTGTTGCTTCTGAGAAGTTGTCATTGCAGTAGTTGCATAGGTTTTACTTACTGAAAAAATACATAGGGGTACCTTTTAAACTAAGACTTACTCTACTTGCTACAATACAGAATAATATAGGTAAAATGGTCAGTTCTGTCAGAATGATTCTAATATCAGGATGCTTTATCTTCTAAACTTTCTCCTGTGTATTGTCATTCATGAAGATAATTAATTATCTATATTTAAAATTCACTGCACTTGACTAATTTGGAGAGGTGACTGAACACATGGGGTCAATACCTATTTGGTGAGTCTTGCAGAGTTTGCAAATGAATTTTCCAAGATAGCACAAGCATGCGGCAGTTCCAGTATTAAGTTGGCCAGTAATATCTGTCATTCTTCAGCATTTAAAATCTTCCTTTATGAATCTTTCAAGAGTTTAAGGTACTTTTCTCTTTTAACTTCTTATAACATTGGTATTGTTTCATTCTCTAACCATTACGTAATGTTTTGACCACTGGTCATAAACTTGAAAAGGTACAAAGCTACACAAACTGTCCACTAAAAATTAAGTTTAAAGAGTGCACTATGATTAAAACAACTTTGTTCATGTTGTGTTTCTGGTCTCTACCCTGTGGGCAAAAAATCATCACTTATTCTGGCTGCACTTTGATGATATGATTAGCTTTCTGTTGAACAAGTTTCTTTATAAACAATTTATATTGCTAATTTTGTACTGATCTTAACCTAGAAGTAACAGATGTGTGCATGCATGTGTGTGTGAGAGAGAGAAGGTAAAGGGATAGCAGATAGAGGTTTAGTCATTCAAGATTCTACTCCATATTAACTGTTTATGGTCTATAATTATATACCTTTTTATTTCTAAGCAGCAGAAGTCTCCCTGATGCATTAATGCAAACATGAATGTAATGCCCTTTCACACATATAGAAAGGTGCTTTCCTATATCTAGAGTTACGTATGTCATTATGATAAATAAGTTAGTAAGCCTAACTGACTTATTAACTTGGACTGTAAGAATTTTCTAATTAGAGGAGCCTGTAAGTCTTGATGAGAAGTCAGAAAAGTCACAGGGAACTCCCTGCGGTCCGGTGGTTAGAACTCCATGCTTTCACTGCCTAGAGCATGGGTAAGATCCCTGCTTAGGGAACTAAGATCCCACAAGCAATGTACTGTGGTCAAAAGTTTAAAAAAAAAGAAACAAAAAAAAAGTGATCACACATTTGCTAATTTTTCTACTGCTTAAATAGCGTATCAGTTCTAAAAACTTCCTTGTGGTCTTACTCACAATTGCTTGTATTAACCCTACCCCCCCATCTTGTTCATTTCCAGTGGACAAAGTTTGTGTAGCTTTGTACGTTTTCAAGTTCATGACCAGTAGTCAAAACATTACATAATGGTTAGAGAATGAAATAATACCAATGTTATAAGAAGTTAAAAGAGAAAAGCACCTTAAACTCTTGAAAGATTCATAAAGGAAGATTTTAAATGCTAGGAACCTACTATCCTAAGAACATTTAAAAAAATTTGATAATTATTCATTGTTTTTTAGGAGAATATTCTTATATCTTGTTCTATAGTCATTTATGGGCAGCAGTTAATTCCCATCATTCTGTGATAGGATAGCAAAGTACATATGTTTTTTCAAAGAAAAGAAAACTGAGGCAGAAAACAATTTAAGACCCACTGGGAAGTGATAACTTCTTGCATCCCTGACTGCAAAGCAAAACCTTGGGGCCATGACACCATTTTTTTTAAAAAATTAATTAATTAATTTTAATTGGAGGCTAATTACTTTACAATATTGTAGTGGTTTTTGCCATACATTGCATGACACCATTTTCTATCTCCTCAAAATCAGATGTAATATTTTACAAAGTTAGACAACCAAAGTTTATTTTTATTTTCACTTAGACATAACATATTTTCTTATTAATATAATCTCCTGAGAGTTGAGGTCATTTCTAAAAAGTTTAATGTCACTCCAGGGCCCCAAGTTCAATCTGTGGTAGGAGAATGAAGGTCCTACAAGCCTGGCCATGCCAACATAAATAAATAAATAAATATATAACATACCTGGCCTGTTCTGCCTCATTAAGAAAATATTCGAAGACATTATTCATTATAATAACATCAGCATTCTGCAGAAGTGAACCTTGTGTACAAATGTCTGCATGAAGCACCTAAAGAAGGAATTCACGCAAGAGAACAAGGACACCATATCACATAACCACTTAGAAATAGCTGTTCATTCAACGACATTGTGAGGCAGGCGGCAAGGGAGATTCACACTTCCTAAAATGGGAGTACAGTATATTTAATGCTACTGCCTATGGAAGATACTTAACATTTAATAAAAACCATAAACTTGTGAAAACTTTATTTTTTAGATAGAATTATTTATACAGTCGTAATTACACTCTCTTCACTCCCAATTCAGAGCTGTTTCTACTGTATCAGCAGTTATGAGTCAGAGGAGTTAGGTTCAAATTCTGGCTGCATTATCAACTAGGTTTATACATTTGAGTAATCAAGTGTCTTCCTAAACGAAATGGAGTAATATCTGTCCTGGTTCACAGAATCAAATGGGACTAAGTAAAGTTTAAGAAGTAATTTGTAAAATGTTAATACAAATAAGTTAACTGGCCTTGTCTGACTCTTCATCTAAAATTTACTTGAATATATTATCTATCCAAGAAAGCAAACAAAACAACTTATTAGAAAATTATATACCTCAAAAAATTAGCTTAGACTATAATCAACAAGTCTTGTAGAACACAGGCAAGATGACAAGAAGAACTATTTATTTGCTGGAGAAGACTCTTGAGAGTCCCTTGAACTACAAGGAGATCCAACCAGTCCATTCTAAAGGAGATCAATCTTGGGTGTTCATTGGAAGGACTGATGCTAAAGCTGAAACTCCAATACTTTGGCCACCTCATGTGACGAGTTGACTCACTGGAAAAGACTTTGATGCTGGGAGGGATTGGGGGCGGGAGGAGACGGGGACGACAGAGAATGAGATGGCTGGATGGCATCACCGACTCGATGGACATGAGTTTGAATGAACTCCGGGAGTTGGTGATGGACAGGGAGGCCTGGTGTGCTGTGATTTATGGGGTCACAAAGAGTCAGACACAACTGAGCGACTGAACTGAACTGAAAGCAAAGTAACTTTTATTTTTAAAGAAGAGAAAAAGTTCTGTGTATTATATGATTTTTTTCCAAAAAAGCTCTTAGTCTTACAAATAAATAATATTTAGAGGTGTTTTTCAGAATGTTTAAATCTTGATTTCTAATTAAATTGATATTCCTGTTATTTATGTGATTTATTATGTAACAGCAGTGTGCTTTTGTTCACTAAATAAGGAATAGTGAGAAAAATCTATAAATTTAATACTGGACAATGAATTCTCTTTGATCACTCGACTCTCAATTTATAAGATGAGAGAGAGAAAAAAAAGAAGGATGAAAGGAGGAAGAGAACAAAAAGTTTTCCTTATATAAAAAGGGGAAGGCTAGATTCTGAATCTTACTAAGATATGTCTTTGAATATTAGATTGAACTGAACACCAGAGATCCTTAGATACTCAGTATTTCTGTGCACTGCCATTAGAAGTGAAGGATCACTAGTGAAATGATAAGGATTATGGCATTAACCAAAAAACTTCCTGTCCCCATTCTGGTTATTTTTCCCCTTACCTATAACAAACAGAAAATTTCTGTCATAGCCCAGCTCAGGGCATCATTCTCCCATGAACTGTTAGTCTGTGACATCCACAATTCCTCTTGCAAGTTTGTAAAAGAAGATAAAGAACTGTGAGCATTACTTAATCTTTTTGCTTACTTTCAACATTCAGGGTTTAATTAAATACACATCTGACAATATGAAGATATTTAAAATTGCTGCTAACAAAACTATAGTTGATATGAAGAAAACTAAGAAAAAAATTCCACTTTCTAATAAAACTGGGGAGGAAGAGAAAAGTGTGAGTGGAACATAATGATAACAATTCATCTTCATTATTAATGTTATAAAATATTAACTCTTATTTCTATACAACAGCAATCAAAGATTTTCCAACTCCAATGCAGAAGAAACTTGGCTAAATTTGCTACACAATGGATAACAGAATAAATATTTTAAAAAGTACCTTTATTCTGTCAGTGAACTGATACTTTTTTATGACCATTTCCTGCAACTGGCAAAAGTCTCCATTCAGTTCTACTCCATATAGTTGTGATGCTGAACTGTAAAGATAACCCTAAAATATGAAGACACATGATGCAAAAGAATTAACTTTTAGTTGTGGGTTTATTTCTACTTGAAATTTTAAAAGTTAAACTTTTAAAACAGAATTCAATAAACAATAAAAGTAAAAATAAATAACATTATATAATTTATGTAAAACAACTTCAAGAACTTAAGACTCTTACTCATCAAGACCTCAATTGCAGTTTATTAATTTCTATTACTTAAAAGTAATTTTATCTTATTTATCAAATATTACTATTTTAAGCCCTCCCTTTATGTATATTTGTAGAATACATTTTTTCCAAATAAAGGCTAACTTCCTAAAAGCATAAAAATAAAACAGTAATTATGTTTTTAAGGATTGATTTCTTACTTCTCTCGATAAAACTGCATTCAACAAAGTTGGAAATAAGGAAAGTGATCACATATAGATTCTTTCTTTAATACCCTGTTTCTGTAATTTCTTGGAATGTTACATTAGGGGAAAGTAAGAAAGGTGTTAACCTATTGGAAATATGATGGACACTCAGCACAGTCTAACATAAGATGTGGGTGGCTGGAGGTGTGTCCCGTTTAGCTTATGGAAGCCAGCCTGCTGTTTAGTAAATCCATCAAAGATAACTGGCCATCAGTTAACAAGGATCATCAAAAACAGACTATGTATTATTACCTATCTATTTTTGGTTGTAATAACCAAAACAATCTGGAAGGAGAGGTCAAATCATATTCTGAAGACCATTTTACATCAGCTAACACCTATGTGTAAACTCAATTTATATTTATAGCTCACCATAGATATTTAGAATATGTTCAACAGAGCATATATAAGTACTCAAAAATAATTGTTGACTGAATCAGGGACCTCTATAGAGAAAAATGACCATATGTTTAGACTCATTGATGCTGTCAGACACCTACACGGTCACAATTATTCAGCTATATTTGTTTCTAACAAGTAAAAAAAATAAACAAGAGTGGACACAATATGGTAAACAATCATAATCTCTAATGTTCGCCAAGCAAAATCAGCAGATAAACTGTACTTTCTATTATGGCTGTCTTTTCTAACTGATAAAAGTCAATGCTGAAAAATAAATGAAGCATGAAAGGGTTAACTGTTTCTGTTTAGAGCAGGCAGTGAAGCTGGGAATGGACAGAGCCTGTTCCTGGCATGAACTTCTACTGCTGCTGGCCACATGTTTTAACACATCTGCTAATGACAACCAGAAACCACATTTCAGTTTTTTGGATAAAACCATTTAAGAACGTTAAAAATATTCATGATTTGAATTTTTTAGAAGAGTCACATTGAAGTGATATCTCAGACACAAAAATCTATGTTCAGACTTTGGATCACTGAAAACCACGGTGTGTCCTGTGTCCAAGATGATATCATTTGCTTTGCTCACTTACAGGTGAGGATATTGACGCCAGGGGTGTGGAGCGATTTGCTCATGGCTGTAAGCGATTCCCTAGTCGAGCAAATTTGTCAGTTTTATAAGAGCTCTTATCAAAGCTCAGTGTACTATACTGTTTTACGACAGTACAGAAAATGGAGTTAGATGCGCGGTAAGTGAGTGACAGAATACCAAAGTGTTATGAGGGCCATCTGTTCCTGTTTTGTTGGAATTCCTTCACTTGTGTGACAGAGACAAACCAGGAAAGGAGATCAGAGAGCTGGCCTTTGAAAAGTCCATATTCAATACACTATTTTAACCATATTGCTCTATTACTCTAATAAATAAAGCCAAGCTGTCACCTTAGATGGTGGCAGGCAAAACTGTTGCTGGTAGGAGAAGAAAGTATTTGCAAATGTTGACTATGTCCACAAGTTAGACTTTACCCCATAAAGGACGGTGCCAAGCCTGGAGCCAACGTCAACCAAGACCTTTCCCGACAGATCAGGGAGTACATGATGATAAATGAATTTCAATTCCATGAGAGAGAAGGAATGAGAAACAAACCCTGGAGAATGAGAACAAATATTAAATTTTACTCGAGGACTAACAATTCCATTCTGTACTCCTAATTCTTTCACCTATAAAGTATATTTCATGCTTTTCTTAATCGATGAAAGCCACTCAGAGGTTATTTAGAAAACATTAGTGTGATAACTTTGCACTCATTCACTCTGAGCTGTAAGACACAAGAACAAATACGCCATCTCTGACATTTAGGAGGCCTCTAGAAAACGGTTACTCAGCTGGCTGTCCCTGCCCCCATGCTTCTTCATCTCTTTCTCTTCCATCCTCTAGGGAGTCCTAGGCCTTTTCCTTCCTCGTCTCCCAATGAACTGCTTTTCCCTGAGACGTCTTCCTAACTCCCATAGCACCTGCTTTTCTCATTCTACCCCAGAGCCATCCACAGAGCCGCCACCTCTCGCTGCATAGACTGTAAACTACCAAATGAATGACCATCTCTGGAGTGGAACAATGTGGCACCCCGGCCAACCTAAAGTGTGGTCTGGAGAGCCGGAGGTGGGTGGTATGGGAGGAGGTTAAGACACTCCTCAATTGTTATTTCCCTTAGTTTAATTGCTATAATTTCTAGCCTCCTAGCCCATTTTCTCACTCCATTATTTCTGTAATGAAATACTTGGGAGAGCCTGAGTTTGTTTTTCCTGATATGGAGGTAACCCAAAGATTTTCTTTATTGTACGCTAGTACATAATCTAACGGTCAGGAAACTTTGATCATAACTAATGAACGGTGGCAAATAAAATGGAAGCAAGCAGGCTAATCGCTGGGAAGAAAAGAAAGGGTGACTAGGCCTCAGAAGTAACACTGGAGGTGGTGGGGTGGAAGGGCACTGAGCACCACAGTCCTCATCTCTCTTCATCCTCACTGCCCTCTTTGCCACATTACCGCTCCTGCCCTGGGCTAGAGTCATTAGTGTCTTATAGCTGACAAGCTCCTTTCATATAGGGAAGAAGAGCCCCACACGGTGACAGCTTTCTCACACTCTCTGTAGTTATCTGGGCTGGGCTGGGCACCCAGTCTCTATTTATAATCTGATTTTTATGTGAAAACACATCCTAATCTCCAAATTTTTCTTTGTCGAACATAGCTCTTCTATAAATTTCTGAACATCAGATCTGATATGGTTTTATAGTTAGAGTTCACTTTTTAATTTTCCCTCTGTTGTTCTTGTCTTTTTCTATTCTGTGAACTTCAACCACTTCAAATGGCAATTATGAGCACTATTTAAAAATAGAATCTTAAAGCAGTAAACCAGGGTAGTTTAATTCCCAACTATAATACAGGTACAATAAATTTGTATTGGCCACATATTACAAATTTGGTAGTAGTGTACTTTTGAGAATAATATTATCTAAGATCAGTAACATGAGCACATTACTACTCACCCACTCTAAGCAATGCCTCAAAATCTAGGTTAGCAGGGAGACAGAAATAGCATGTTTAAAATAATACCCTAGACAATCATATCCAGTTTGAAGAAAAGATATAGTAACACAGAAGTTTACATCTTAGCAGCATGGAGTCAGTCTAGTTTCCCGTTTGAAACACAGTTGTTGCATCTGAGGGACGGAGATGCAGGAGACTATTACCAGAGCTGTCCTGTGTTATAGGCAGGAGATGCTCCGTGAGGTCAAATCATGGCCTGCATAAACTCTCAAGATTATCCATCTCTGTCCTCTAAGTTCACGCCCATCCAACAATATCGGATTACTATCTGACTTCACAAGTAGATAGTTCTATGGGAAGAAAGCTTTCAGCTCCCTTGGCAGTTATATTTCTCACTGTAAATAAATCACCGCTATGGATAAATGTAAATCTCTTTTGAGTATATAAAGTATGAGTTAGTTTTCCTGTATTCAACCACTTCCAATTAGTTTCAGGACCTGAGAAGTCACCTCCAATTAAATATGTTCAGTAAAAAGCAGAAATACTCCCACGGGGGACATGAAGTGGCCTAACCTCCCTGGACAATGTTTCTATTTAGTTTCTCTGCTTTCAGTAATTGGTAATAGCTAGGCTGCAGGTTGGCCTTTTACTTTAAAAAAAAAACCAAAAAACAGTGAATGCTTGGTCAAGAATCTGCATAGTCATGACATGTAAGGAAAAGTGCACACAAAGTCGTCAGGTTTGCAGGCTGGAGTGCCCACCTAGAGGTGCTGTCTGATGTGAGCCGCATGCCATACAGTAGTTTCTGCTCATTTTTCCTTCCTCACATAATGAATCAATAAAGTCTTCATCATAAAGGAATGCATCAACGTGAACTGTGGGTTCTGGCTGCTGCTGTATCTGGTGGAGAGAAGAAAAACATCAAAAGAAACAGAGTACAAAGAAGTCTCTTTTTATTGCTAAATAAGGCAAAACATCAGTGGTTCATATGCTGAAATTCTGAGAGCAACAACAACTAGAAAGACAAATTTCGCTTATGGAAGTCAGCAACTCGGCTCTGCTTTCATGCTATTTTTGAGACACTGGCAACTTGCTCTTTGACCATGTCATGATGCAAAACATGGCTATGAGAAACAGATAAAAATTTTAGTTGAAAGGAGTATTTTGAGATCATTTTGTCCATCCTAAGTAGTGTATTTTACAAATAAGGAAACATACCCAGAGAGATTTCTCCCAAGAAATGACACTAGTTAGTTCAGAGGGGGAGAGTCTTCTGAGTCCTATATGTCAGGGAATACCCATCAAAATACTTGGCAAGCAATCTTTGCCCAGAAGCAAAGTTTTCAAATAATAAAAAATGTTTAGTAAAATTTCATGCTTACAAATAATAAAAGCACTTAATGCTGGTAGTATGTGATATAACAGAAAGCAGCTACAAAGAAAAAAAAAAGTTTGATCCCTTCTACTTCAACGATAATAAAGAATCAACGAAAGGGTGAACTCCACCCTTGATAAAAGTCAGGAAAATGGAACAGGGCAGAGAAAACCAAGACAATTACATAGGCAGGGACAGATTACTGTTGTACTGTTGGGCCTTGATTTGGGGTGGGGTGGGGTCTGCTTGGCAAACAGGACACCTTCAAAAAATATCTTTTGAATGAATGGTACTAGGGAGCCAGAGGGTTACCGACTCAAAAGAATTGGGGAAATGGATGAAGCACCAAATGGAAAAGCAGAATTCAGGACTAATGATTAGGCTGGAAAGGTTAACGGGGTTAGAGAAGAACAGGGGAAACCTCAAGGAGCACTAGGAATAAATTAATTTAATGTATTTACTTTTTGGAGGGCTAGATGTTCTGAGGAAAGCATGGTTTCTAGAGGTAAGCAATTCCGAAGGTCTTCTGCTATGTTTTTCAACATAATGTCATTATTGTCTTGAGTGAATTCATCAAAATCTCCTGCCAAAAAAAAAAGTATAGTTGTTATGGTTGCAGTCATACCTAGACTAAGTGATTACAATGGATGGTTATCCTCCATCAGATAGCATCGATTTATAACAATAAATAAACATTTTAGGTCCAATGAAATATTCAAATTCTAACAAATGTTCCATGGAAAACATTGAGTTTTTTCTTTTTCTAAGCTGCTTGAAAATATAAAACGACTATTTCAGCCTGTTATAGAACAACAAAGGCATTTAAAAAGTATGTAGTACGCTTACTACTTAAACTTACTAGTAAGTAGTCAAATATTCCTTTTGTGACCATATAGAATTTATAAGTTTAGGAGGCATTGCATAGGGATAACTTTAATCTGAGCATCCCTGCCTCCAATAAAATGAACACAAGACTTCAGATAATAAGCACAAACAGATGGCACCAACTATAGAATAAACTTTACAAGAATCATGTTGCTCTGCTGCATCTGAACAGCAGACAAAATGATCATTAAAACAGCATATTTCTGATGGCTCGGGCCTACTTTTGGATACACTGGAAAAAGGGGAGTGATTGTGTGTGCCAATGTATATAGCAATAAGGATGAAGAAAGTAAGTGATACTTGGGTGAATCCATGTGAGGGTGTAAAAGTGGTTTTCACTGTTTTGTTTTTTAAACTTATCCGTGTTTAAATTTTTTTTTAATTGGCTCCACAAAAGAATGGTTTCTAAGAAGTTCATACATACTTTTAAGTAAAACAGACTCACCTTGAAGTTCAGTTCAGTTCAGTTCAGTCCAGTTCAGTCGCTCAGTCATGTCCGACTCTCCGCGACCCCATGAATCACAGCACGCCAGGCCTCCCTGTCCATCACCAACTCCCGGAGTTCACTCAAACTCATGTCCACAGAGTCGGTGATGCCATCCAGCATCATTCTCCGTCGTCCCCTTCTCCTCCCGCCCCCAACCTTTCCCAGCATCAGCTGTAAAAGTTAGCTGTAGCCTGAATGCCAAATATAGACTGGAAGGAACAACTAATGAAAACATTTTACCTTTTCCTTAAAAAACTTTCTTATATTGAATTCTTGCTAGAATAAAAGGACCTCAAGAGGACAGTGTTTTTCTTACTGTTTTAAAATAGCTATAAAAGGAAAACAGGGAGATTGTGAAGAAAATATCATCCATTGCCACATACCCTATCCCTCAAGTCTTTGGTTGTTTTTAAATAACTTCATGATTTCCTTCTTAAACATATTAATAATAATTCTTGTGTTGGGTCGGAATGCTATTCTCAAGTCACAAATAACAAAATTTGGATAATATTTTCTAGCTTGCAAGGTTCTTTCAGGTAGAAACTATATCAATTAAATATTATAACATCCATGTGAAGAAGACAAAGCAAGATTACCTTCTCTGATTCACAGAGGACGTAATTAAGGCGACATGAATTGTGAAAAGTTACAAAGCAGGCCAACAGCAGCAAAAGAAATAAACCTAAGTGTTTTACTCTTCCTTTTCACTCTTGCCACTGTGTCCCTACATACACAGGGTCTTTTTCTGCATAACTTCCCTCTGAGCAATACCAGTTAACATGAAGATACATTATTTGACTCCCTGAACTAATTCAGAAAGGCCTTTTAACTCTTTTTTCTTTCTTCGCCTATCTGCAACAGTGATCTAAATGTGGCTTCAAATTATTTATAGGATACAGAACATAAATTATAGACAAACAAAAATATTATGAAGATTCATTCCAAATTCTACTTATTTAAATTTTTATTATTATCTTTTTTGGCAATCATGACATGTGAGATCTTAGCTCCCTGATCAGGGTTTGAACTTGTATCCCCTGCATTAGAAACGTTGAGTCTTACCCACTGGATGGCCAGGGAAGTCCACAAATTGTTTTAGGTGGAATTTAAATAGCATCAGTCCATTCTGAGGGAGATCGATCCTGGGTGTTCATTGGAGGGACTGATGCTGAAGCTGAAACTGTAATACTTTGACCACCTCATGCGACGAGTTGACTCACTGAAAAAGACCCTGATGCTGGGAAAGGCTGGGGGCAGGAGAAGAAGGGGACGACCGAGAATGAGATGGCTGGATGGCATCACCGACTCTGTGGACATGAGTTTGAGTGAGCTCCGGGAGTTGGTGATGGACAGGGAGGCCTGGCGTTCTGTGATTCATGGGGTCGCGGAGAGTCGGACACAACTGAGCGACTGAACTGAACTGAACTGAAATAGCATCAGTGATGCAGTTTTTTAAAAAATGGAAGTATTTACTTTGTTATTAAAACTAAATTCCTTAAAACATTATTTTTAAAGGCTTTGTAATATTCTACCATATTTGTATTAACAATTCACTCCTACTACTATACATTTATATACAATTATAACTGTGAAAATTTAGGGACACTGCAACTAACATCTGGCATACTTTGGCCTCTTTGCATTTATTTCCTTACTAAAATTCCTAGCAGAAGTACTTAAACATTGTAAAAGCTTTTGTAACATACATAGTCATGTATGGATGTGAGAGTTGGACTATAAAGAAAGCTCAGCACCGATAAATTGATGCTTTTGAACTGTGGTGTTGGAGAAGACTCTTGAGAGTCCCTTGGACTGCAACCAGTCCATCCTAAAGGAGATCAGTCCTGAGTGTTCATTGGAACGACTGATGTTGAAGCTGAAACTCTAATACTTCAGCCACCTGATACGAAGAGCTGACTCATCTGAAAAGGCTCTGATGCTGGGAAAGATTGAGGGCAGGAGGAGAAGGGGACGACAGAGGATGAGATGGTTGGATGGCACTGTTGACTCAATGGACATGAGTTTGGGTGAACTCTGGGAGTTGGTGATGGACAGGGAGGCCTGGTGTGCTTCAGTCCATGGGGTTGCAAAGAGTCAGACACAACTGAGCGACTGAACTGAACTGAACTTGCTACATACTGCTAAACTTCTTTCCTGAAAGATTATACCAATTTACTCCATCAGAAAAAAATATGTGTAAGTCGTAAAGAGTCGGACACGACTGAGCGACTGAACTGAACTGAACTGAAGCCTTACTTCATGAAAGCCTTACAGCATTGAATTGTACTATAAAAACAAACTTTGTTGTTTTAATTTGCATTTCTTTAATTACTAGTGAGGCTGGACGTCTTTTAACATGTATAATAACGATTTCGGAATATGTGGTAACAGTATGTTGCTTGGAAAAAGATTAAAGGTGTTAATCAGTTGCCTTAGGACAGTTAGGTTTTTCTCAAATTACATATGCAGGTGGGAAGGGAACGGAGAAAGAAGAGTTTCTCTGTAGAGCAAAATTCATTCTTTAAAAGTTTCCTACTTATATTTAATTAAGTACATGGGGAAAGAGAAGTCACCAAAGCTGACAGTCTATGAATCAAGTCCCACTTTTTATATCTAGTCAGGTATCAAGAACCATCATGTTCTCTTTTGAATCCACTTCCTCTTTATTACTGCTTCAACTACTTCCTAGTCACAGGTACCACCTCACACTTAGAAAGCCAGGGCAAACTCATGATTAGCTCCTGAATGATCAGTTTCTCACCAATATAAGTTACCTTACACATCTATTTTGGAGAAGGAAATGGCAACCCACTCCAGTATTCTTGCCTGAAAAATCCTATGGACAGAGGAGCCTGGCAGGCTACAGTCCATGGGGTCACAAAGAGTCGGACATGACGGAGTGACTAACAACACAACATCTATTTTAAACTAATCATGCTTAAACTCACTCATGTCACTCCTTCTCCTTACAATTTTGGGACGGCTTTCCACTTTTCAATGTATCCAGTATTACTCTAGACTTTCAAGGCCCTCTATATCACCAGAGTCTAACCATCCTATTTTCTACTCTCATTACTCACTAACATAATTTTTGCTTAGACAGACAAATTCCCTCAGTTGTTTTCCATATTCCTTCCTGTTCATATGGCTCCTTTCAACTATGACCTTGTTTTTCACAATAAGGACCTTCTCAAGTTACTTCATCTCCAGGAAGTCTTAACTTTAGCCCTTGGCCATCACTTACCCATATCCTTATCTCTAATGACTTATAATATATAATCAAACATTGGGCCATATATTTCCTATTATTCATTAATATCTTATGTTACTTTGAAGTTCTTATTCAAAGTTTAAAAATTTACTGAGGGGACTTCTGGCCTTAGACAACACGGCTACTTCCCTCAATTTCCCCAGCTCCTCCCCTCTAAATACAATGAAATACCCTGGACGTAAACCAACAGGCAACCTTAAAGGACTCTGAAGGCTAGAAGAAAGGTAAACTGTCTAGGGATGTCAGGAATTAAGGAAGGAAGGTCACCATAGAGAATTCCCTCCTGGGTTTTCATCTTCCATGTAGCCTGGACTGGGTCCTGGAGAGGTGAGAACTACCAACAGAACTACCAACACCTATAGACCAAATAAACAAAACAAAAACTAAGATAAGTCTGCTCTCTCTCACCAAAGACCAGTAAAGGGGAAGAATAACAGAGGTGTACTGGGAGCCCTAATCCCTAGCCCACACCTGGGGCAAAAGCAGGTTATCTGGTAACAAAATAGGAGGCTGCTGCCTCCAAGCCCTCTACCCAGCAGGATAGAGACTCAGGCCTGAGGCCGCTCAGTCCTCTGCCCAGCGGCCAAGAGCAAACCAGGCCCTGTACTGCTCGCCCCCCTACCCCCACTGGTGGAAGGCAGCTCAGTGACATAGGTATCTTTCTCCAAGCAGGAAACACCAGCATAGATTGAGCAGGAAGCCCCAGCAGTGCCAAAGAATGAAACAAACCTGAATAGCACTGCAAGGGCATCGAAAACTAAATGCTGTCAGAGCTACAGCTCACAAAAGCAGGCCCGAATCAACAGGTTAAACTTAAGCACAGCAACTGCCCACTAAGAAAATCTGAAAAGGATCAAGTCAGCATAATGTCTAAAATATCCAGGATAAAATAAAAATTATCCTAGCATACACACAAAATGTTCACGATAGAACAGGAAAAATCTTAGTTTGACTCTTGCAATCTAGATGCTATTGTGCAAATCAGTCACAGTTTGGATGATCAGACAAGGACTTTAAAGGTGCTATAACAAAAATGCTTCAATAAGTAGTTATGAATTATCCTGTAACAAGTGAAAAAATAGAAAATCTAAGCAAAGAAGTAGAAGTCATTGAAAAAGAAATAGAAACTACAAAACAGAAAAATAAAATAATAATAATTTAGAAACCCCTTGCTGAAAGGGCTCCGTAGTAGAGATGACAGAGGATAGAACCACTACACTTGAGTTGACAGATCAATAAAATTTATTCCATCTGAACAACAGAGAGAACATAGAAAAAGAAATTGAACAGAGACTAAGGATCTTTGGAATAACGAAAGAGCTAACATTGGTATCTGAGTTCCAGAAGTAGGGGGAAAAGTGTGGAGCTGAAAGGTATTGAAGAAATACAGCTAAATACTCCCTAAATTAGGTGAAAGATCTAAACCTACAGATTTAAGAAGCCAAGCAAAGTCTAAATATGATAGACTCAAAGAAATCCACATAAGAACATATCATAAACTTCTAAAAACAAGAGACACAGAACAAATCTTAAAAACAACCAAAGAAAAATGATTCATTCCCTACGGGGAAACGCCAAACAACAGTGAAGTTTTCATCTGAAACCATGGAAGCCAGGAGGTTACTAAATTTTTCAAACGCTGGAAGAAAAGGACCACAAGCTGTACATTTTCTATCTGATGAAATTATCCTTCAGGAATGAAGGAGAAGTAAAGACAAATCAGATGCAGAAAAACTAAAAAACAAAAAATTTTGTTGCCTTAAGACCTACCCTTAAAGAATGGGTATAGGAAACTTCAACAGAAAGGAAATAGCAGAAGAGGGCCTGGAACTTCAGACAGGAAAGAACAGAAGGTGTAAAAATAGACTATCTTTCTCATTAGTTTCTTAAATCATATTTGATGGTTAAATCAAAATGTATAAAACCACCTGCAATGGTGCTCAATGTAAATATATAGAGGAAATACATAAAACAATCATATTTTTAAAGTAGGGGAGGGTATAGGGACCGATGTGTAAGTAAGATTTCAATATTTGATTCTAGTGATAAAACACTGATAACCAGTAGATAGTGACGTTACATATGTATACTGTAATACTCAGAGTAACCACAAAGAAAACTCTACAAAGAAATACACTCAGAAACACTACAAAGAAGAACAGAATGCTAAAACTGTTCCATTTACCCACAGGAAGGCAGGAGGAGATAACAAGAAATTGAGAAACAGAAAGTAAGAAAGGAAACAAAGAATAAAATGCTATAGTTAAGTGCTAACATATAGTAAGCTAATTGTAAATGGTCTAAATACATGAATCAAAAGACAGAGATTAGCAACACAGATTTAAAAAATACAACTCACGCTGGGTTGGGAAGATTCCCTGGGGTAGGAAACGGCAACCTACTCCAGTGTTAATATGCTGTCAACAGAAACTCACTTTAAACATGCCAGAAGACTGAATATAAAAGGATGGAAAAAAAATTTGTGCCAACAGTTTAAAAAAAAAGAAAAATAGGGTGGCTATACTGATATGAAATAAAATAGACATTAAAGCAAAAAAAAATTATTAGGGACAAAGAACATGACATACTGATAAAAGGATCAACCTATCAAGAAGACACAGTGATCTTAAATGTGCATACATTAAACAACAGAGCCTTAAAATATCAATACATGAAACAAGGACTTCCCTGGATGTCCAGACAGTGGTTAAGACTCCACGCTTTCATGATCCCCAGTGAGGAAACTAAGATTCCACATGCAGCACAGCAGCGGAGAGGTGGGGGTAATGAAACAAAAACTCACAGAGCTGAAAGAAGAAATAGAAAAATTCACAATTACAGCTGGGGAGTTCAACACAATACTGAGAGGACTACTGGGCAGAAAATCAGCAAAGATATAGAAGAACTGAAAAATATCATCAATCAACAAGATCTAATAGATATGTATAGAACACTCCTCTAAACTGCAGTAGAATACAGTTTTTCCAGGTGCCCACAAAACAGTCACCAAAATAGACCATATTGAGTCATAAACAAGTATTAAAAATTTTTAAAGAATTTAAATCATACAGAGTATCTTCTTTGAACATAATGGAGCCAAAGTAACAGAAATACAATAGGCAAACAGTCAAATGCTCGGAAAGTAAACAACATACTTTTAAATAATGATAGCTACAATAATCAACAGAGAATAGAGGATTCAAAAAGATTCAGAATAGATCCAGGCAACAATGCACAAATAATTTTCAAAGATTCAAAAGCAATTCAATGAAGAAAGAACAGCCTTTTCAACAAGTAGTGCTGGAGCAAATGGACATCTACAGGGGAAAAAATGAATTTCAACCTAAATTTCACACGTTATACAAAAATTAACATAGGTCAAAGAACAAAATGTAACACACAAAATGACAATTCTTTTAGCTTTGTAAAAAAGTTTTTTTACAAAACTCTTCTAGGGTTTGTAAAAACCTTAACACCTGAAATTAACACAGTATTGCATAATTTTTAAATAAGGAGGGGAAAAAAGCATAGGAGAAAATCTTCAGAATCTAGGGCCAAAGAGATCTTAAACTTGACATCAAAAAACAAAAAACAGGGTAAACTGGACCTCATTAAAATTAAAAAAGGGTTTCCCTGGTGGCTCAGAGGGTAAAACGTCTGCCTGCAGTGCAGGAGACCCGGGTTCGATCCCTGGGTCGGGAAGATCCCCTGGAGAAGGAAATGGCAACCCACTCCAGTACTCTTGCCTGGAGAATCCCATGGATGAAGGAGCCTGGTAGGCTGCAGTCCTACCAGAGGCTGGTAGGCTGGGGTTGCAAAGAGTCGGACACGACTGAGCAACTTCCCTAAAATTAAGAACTTTGGCTTTGCAAGTTCTGTTAAGAGAATGAACAGGCAAATTACTTGGAGAAAATACTGCATACACACATCTGACAAAGGGCTTATATCTAAAATAATAAAGAACTATTTATTATTTATATTTATTTTATAAATTTTACTATAATTTTGGAGAAGGAAATGGCAACCCACTCCATTATTCTTGTCTGGAGAATCCTGTGGACAGAGGAGCCTGGTAGGCTGCTGTCAAAGGGGTCGCACAGAGTCGGACATGACTGAAGCGACTTAGGATGCATGCATGCATTGAAGAAGGAAATGGCAACCCACTCCACTGTTCTTGCCTGGAGACTCCCAGGGACGGAGGAGCCTGGTGGGCTGCTGTCTATGGGGTTGCACGGAGTCGGACACGACTGAAGTAACTTAGCAGCAGCAGCAGTGTAAATATAACTTATATTATTTAATATAAATGTACACATATTTACATTTGCATTTATAAAAATATATTTATACTTACATTTATATTATTAATAACTATTTATTATTTGTTTACAATAGAAAATGGGCAAAAGACATAAACAGATACTACATCAAAGAGGATATACAAATGGCAAATAAACACATGAAAAGATGTTCAACATCACTAGAGAAATGGAAATAATAAACCAATAATAGGGCTTCCCTGATGGCTCAGTGGTAAAGAGCCTGCCAATGTAGGAGACACAAGCTCAGTCCCTGATCTGGGAAGATCCCACATGCCATGGAGCAACCAAGTCCTTGCGCCACAACTATTGAGCCTGTGCTCTGGAGCCCAGGAGCTGCAACTACTGAAGCCCTCGTGCCTTAGGGCACATGCTCTGCAACAAGAGAAGCCACTGCAGTGAGAAGCCTGCACACCACAACTAGAGTAGCCCCTGGTCTCTGCAAATAGAGAAAAGCAGTGAAGACCCAGCACAACCAAAATAAATAAACAAATAAAATTAAAAAAAAAAGAATTGGGAAAAAAAACCCCAATAATGTATCATTATATAATTTTCAGAATGGCTAACGTAAAAATACTGAAAATACCAAATGCTAGTAAGGATGCGGGTCTTCCTTACTAGCAAGTGGCTCAGTGGTAAAGAATGAGCCTGCCAATACAAGAGATGCAAGAGAAGGTGTGGGTTCGATCCCTGGGGGTGGGGAAGATCTCCTGAAATAGGAAATGGCAACTCACTCCAGTATTTTTATTTTAACCTTTAGTTATCTGGCTGTGCTCGGTCTCAGTTGTGGCACGCAGAATCTCTGACTTTCCTTGTAGCACGTGGGATCTTTAGTTGTGGCATGTGAATTCTTAGTTGCAGCATGTAGGATCTAATTCCATGACCAGGGATCAAATCCAGGCCCCACGCTGGGAGCATGGTCTTATCCACGGGGCCACTAGGGAAGTCCCCACACTCCAGTATTCTTGCCTGGAGAATTCAATGGACAGAGGAGCCTGGCGGGCTATAGTCCACGTAGTAGCAAAGAGTCGGACATGACTGAGCACGCGTGCATAGTGAGGATGCAAAGAAACAGGATTACAGTCACTTTGGAAAAAAGTCTGGCAGTTCCTATAAAACTAAAAATGCACTTACCATATGATGCAGCAATTGCATTCTTGGACATTATCACAGAGAATTGAAAACTTACGTTAACATAAAAATATGTACATGAATGTTCACAGAAACAGTATTTGTAACAAAGGCTTTACTGGTCTGGATACCTCATATGGCTTTTTTACTCACATGTGGGGTGCCCAGGCTAGGAGAGCAGAAACACGTAGGCTGGCTGGACATCTTGCTCTCCATAAGCTAGCTGGGACCTCCTGACACTGTGACGATCTCAGGGTAGTCAGACTACACACATGATGGCCAGATTCTCCCAGAGCAAGTATTCCAAGAAGCAGGGAGTAGAAGTTGTCAGTTTCTTAAGTCCTAGGTCTGAAACTGGCCTACTGTCATTTCTGTCAAATTCTATTGGCCAAAGGTGTCACAGAGAGCACCCACATTCAAAGGGGAGAGAGAACACAGACCTGACTTCTTATGGAATTCAAAAAACAACAACTTTATAGGTAGAACTGACATACAATAAACTGTGCATATTTAAAGTATACAGTTATGTAAGTTTTGACACACACACACACACACACACATATATATATATCACATGTAGTATGAAAGATCATTATAACCATGATAGTGAATATAGTCATTATCCCCACTATCTCCTCCTGCCCCTCTGTAATCCTTCCTTCTCTCTAATCCCCTACCACCCCGGACGCCAGAGATCTATTTTCTGTCACTATAGATTAGCTGGCATTTTCCTAGAGGTTTAGATAAATGGAATCCAAGTATGAAGTCTTTCTTCAGTATGGTTTATTTCACTTGGCAAAATTTGTCCATGTTATTGCACTATATACAAACACGTGATTCCATTTATTTGCCAAGTAGTATTCCATTATAAAAATACAGCCCAATTTGTTTATCCATTAACCTGTTTCTCACTGAGATGCCTTCCTCCTCCCCCTTTCCTTGCTGTATGGTATTGGCTAGAAACTCTGTTACACATAATCCCCCAATGGATCAGAGGGTAAAGAATCTGCCTGCAATGCAGGAGACCGGGGTTCGATCCCTGGTTTGGGAAGACCCCCTGGAGAAGTGAATGGCAACCCACGCCAGTATTCTTGCCTGGGGAATTCCATGGACAGAGGAGCCTGGTGGGCTATAGTCCATGGGCTTGCAAAGAGCAACTGAGGACTAACACTTTCAGCAGCTCTATTATGATGCTGGCTAGAAGTAATGAGTACAAATCCCTGTTTTATTCTTTGGGAAAAGAATTCAGTCTTTCACCATTAAGTATGATGTCAGCTGTAGATTTTTCATAGATTCCCTTTATAAGGTTGAGAATGTTTCCTGCTATTCCTAGTCTGGTAAGTGTTTATCAGGAAGAGATGTTGGATATCGTCAAATGCTTTTCTATGTCTCTTGAGATAACCATATAGTTTTTCTTTTTAGTTAATATAGTGAATTACATTGCTTGATTTTCTAATGTTAATCTAACAGTGCATTTTGGAATAAATCACTTGTTCATATTATTCTTTTTATATATCATGGCCATTTTTAATACACAATAAATGTGATGAAGAGAAAAGTACAATTATTTTTACTAATTTGACAGAAAAATTTTGTTTAAGAGGTATGCATTTGCCCAGTGTATCTTTTTAGTTTAAGGAAAAACAATCTATTTACCTCATATACTTGATAACTTTCACAAATTCATAATGTTTTAATAAAGATTGCGAAATCTGTAAGTTATGTGGCTACTTCCTCAGTGGTAATACAATATAGAACTGGAATAGTATGCTGTTTGACAAATGTAACTAGATCCCAGCCTTTGCTTTTTAGATTTAGTAGGAATCTCAGCAGTGGCCATGGGACTGGAAAAGGTCAGTCTTCATTCCAATCCCAAAGAAAGGGAATGCCAAAGAATGCTCAAACTACTGCACAATTGCACTCATCTCACACACTAGTAAAGTCACGCTCAAAATTCTCCAAGCCAGGCTTCAGCAATATGTGAACCGTGAACTCCCAGATGTTCAAGCAGGTTTTCGAAAAGGCAGAGGCACCAGAGATCAAATTGCCAACATCCGCTGGATCATGGAGAAAGCAAGAGAGTTCCAGAAAAACATCTATTTCTGCTTCACTGACTATGCCAAAGCCTTTGACTGTGTGGATCACCATAAACTGTGGAACATTCTGAAAGAGATGGGAATACCAGACCACTTGACCTGCCTCTTGAGAAACCTGTATGAAGGTCAGGAAGCAACAGTCAGAACTGTACATGGAACAACAGACTGGTTCCAAATAGGAAAAGGAGTGCATAAAGGCTGTATATTGTCACCCTGCTTATTTAACTTCTATGCAGAGTACATCATGAGGAACGCTGGGCTGGAAGAAGCACAAGCTGGAATCAAGATTGCTGGGAGAAATATCAATAACCTCAGATATGCAGATGACACCACCCTTATGGCAGAAAGTGAAGAGGAACTCAAAAGCCTCTTGATGAAAGTGAAAGAGGAGAGTGAAAAGGTTGGCTTGAAGCTCAACATTCAGAAAACAAAGATCATGACATCTGGTCCCATCACTTCATGGGAAATAGATGGAAAAACAGTGGAAACAGTGTCAGACTTTATTTTTTTGGGCTCCAAAATCACTGCAGATGCTGATTGCAGCCATGAAATTAAAAGACGCTTACTCCTTTGAAGGAAAGTTATGACCAACCTAGACAGCATATTAATAAGCAGAGACATTACTTTGTCAACAAAGGTCCGTCTAGTCAAGGCTATGGTTTTTCCCGTGGTCATGTATGAATGTGAGAGTTGGACTGGGAAGCAAGTTGATCGCCGAAGAATTGATGCTTTTGAACTGTGGTGCTGGAGAAGACTCTTGCGAGTCCCTTGGACTGCAAGGAGATCCAACCAGTCCATTCTAAAGGAGACCAATCCTGGGTGTTCATTGGAAGGACTGATGCTAAAGCTGAAACTGCAATACTTTGGCCACCTCATGCGACGAGTTGACTCACTGGAAAAGACTCTGATGCTGGGAAAGGTTGGGGGCGGGAGGAGAAGGGGACGACAGAGAATGAGATGGCTGGATGGCATCACCGACTCTGTGGACATGAGTTTGAGTGAACTCCGGGAGTTGGTGATGGACAGGGAGGCCTGGCCTGCTGATTCATGGGGTCGCGGAGAGTCAGACACGACTGAGCGACTGAACTGAACTGAGGAATTTCAAAGAACCTCTAACAACTTTGCAGCTGCTGCTAAGCAGCAAGTCCAATTCTGTTCAGTGAAGATGTATTTAAAATACAGTAAGCAGAGAAGCTTCTAGTCATCTACAATTATCTTTCTTAAATATTAAAATATTTTCCTGATGATTTTATCAATTTTCTTATAGCATACCTCAATTTTCTATCCTTTGTAACGTTTTAAAATTTTATTTTTAATTGGAGGGTAATTGCCTTACAATGTTGTGTCGGTTTCTGCCACACAACAATATGAATCAGTGTTAAGTACACAATATCCCCTCCCTCTTGACTCTCCCTCCTGCCCCACCCTGCATTCCACCCCTCTATGTCATCACAGAGCACAGTGCTGAGCCCCCTGTGCTATAGTAACTTCCCACTAGCTATCTATTTTACACATGGTAATGTATTTGTAACTTGACTCAATAGAAACTTTTACACGTTGTTGGTTTGACATCCTCATTTGTATGTGTATATTCATGAAAAATTCAGAGGCTTCAGAATAGTGTTTGTTAACAGACAACTGTTAACAAAATGCAATTTTTTTTTTTTTTTTGAACAGAGGAAAATTTATGCGTCGAACCTGGACTGGTCACTTATGATAATATACATGCTACAATTCCATTCTCTCCAATCATTCCACCTTCACCCTCTCCCACGGAGTCCCAAAGACTGTTCTAAATGCCTATGTCTCTTTTGCAGTCTCTTATACAGGGTTCAGGTTACCATTTTTCTAAATTCCATATAAATGCGTTAATATACGGTATTGATGTTCTTCTTTCTGGCTTACTTCACTCTGTATAATTGGCTCCAATTTCATCCACCTCATTAAAACTGATTCAAATGCATTCTTTTTGATGGCTGAGAAATACTCCATTGTGTATGTACCAAAGCTTTCTTATCCATTCATCTGCAGATGGACATCTAGGTTGCTTCCATGTCCTGGCTATTATAAACAGTGCTGCAATGAACATTGGAGTACATGTGTCTCTTTCAATTCTGGTTTCCTCGGTGTGTATGCCCAGGAGTGCGATCGCTGGATCATATGGCAGTTCTATTTCCAGTTTTCTGAGGAATCTCCACACTGTTCTCCATAGTGGCTGTACTAGTTTGCATTCCCACCAACAGTGTAAGAGGGTTCCCTTCTCTCCACACCCTCTCCAGCACTTATTCCATGTAGACTTTTGGATAGCAGCCATTCTGACTGGTGTGAAATGGTATCTCATTGTGGTTTTGATTTGCATTTCTCTGACGATGAGGGACGTTGAGCATTTTTTCATGTGTTTATTAGCCATCTTTATGTCTTCTTTGGAGAAATGTCTGTTTAGTTCTTTGGCCCATTTTTTGATTGGGTCACTTAGTTTTCTGGAATTAAGTTGCAGGAGCTGCTTGTATAATTTGGAGATTAATCCTTTATCAGTTGCTTCATTTGCTATTATTGTCTCCCATTCTGAAGGTTGTCTTCTCACCTTGCTTAGAGTTTCCTTTGCTGTGCAGAAGCTTTTGATTTTAATTAGGTCCCATTTGTTTATTTTTGCTTTTATTTCCAATATTCTGGGAGGTGGGTCTTGGAGGATCCTGCTGTGATTTATGTCGGAGAGTGTTTTGCCTACGTTCTCCTCTAGGAGTTTTATAGTTTCTGGTCTTACATTTAGATCTTTAATCCATTTTGAGTTTATTTTGGTGTATGGTGTTAGGAAGTGTTCTAGTTTCATTCTTTTACAAGTGGCTGACCAGTTTTCCCAGCACCACTTGTTAAAGAGACTGTCTTTTCTCCATTTTATATTCTTGCCTCCTTTGTCGAAGATAAGGTGTCCATAGGAGCGTGGGTTTATCTCTGGGCTTTCTATTTTGTTCCATTGATCTATATTTCTGTCTTTATGCCAGTACCATACTGTCTTGATGACTGTGGCTTTGTAATAGAGCCTGAAGTCCGGCAGGTTAATTCCCCCAGTTCCATTCTTCTTCCTCAAGATTGCTTTGGCTATTCGAGGTTTTTGGTATTTCCATACAAATTGTGAGATTATTTGTTCTAGTTCTGTGAAAAATATTGTTGGTAGCTTGATAGGGATTGCATTGAATGTATAAATTACTTTGGGTAGTATACTCATTTTTACAATATTTATTCTTCCAATCCACGAACACGGTATATTTCTCCATCTATTCATGTCCTCTTTGATTACTTTCACTAGTGTTTTATAGTTTTCTATGTACAAGTCTTTTGTTTCCTTAGGTAGATATATTCCTAAGTATTTAATTGTTTTCATTGCAACAGTGAATGGAATAGTTTCCTTAATTTCTCTTTCTATTTTCTCATTATTAGTGTATAGGAATGCAAGGGATTTCTGTGTGTTGATTTTATATCCTGCAACTTTGCTGTAATCATTGATTAGCTCTAGTAGTTTTCTGGTATTTTTTAATATGCCTAATGGGGACTGCACATATAGTTCTGGCTCTCAGTTCCCTTCACTTAATAGATTGTAGTTACTCTCCTATATGTTGAAAGCTAAGACAAGAGTCCATTTTATATACATACACGAAGTAGTATGTATATAAAGAAGTAGAAAAGAACAGATGCTCTACCACAAGATTAGAGTCAATGTACTGAGGTCCTGTTGTATTTTTTTACTTTTTTCGTTTATTTATTTGCAGCGGGAGTTGTCCTTGTGTGCTGTGTCCCTCATCTTTGTTTCATCCCTCCTATACTAGTGATCATTTGTTTCTAGACCTTTGGTTTAAGCTGTACTGAAGTCAATACAGGCTCTATCTTTAATTTTTCTAAATCTTCAGTTTATATCAGACGTTGACATGTGCTTATCTCTGTCCTGGTCTAAGATTCTGGTTCTATCAACTTGATTCCAAATTACCCCCAGTCTAGGCATGATAATTCCACCATTCCTTTAGAGACCAACAATATTATTCTTTCGTGTATTTAAAATTATTGTGATTTTACTTGTTAGCAATATGTAGCTTTTTTACTTTCAATAAACTCTATTAAGTTCAAAACTAAAATCATAATGCCTATTATTAACTCCTGCTATTCCACTGAACAGTATAAAAATTCAAGGAGAGTTATAATTAACCAAAGGTCTAAGCAAATGTCATACAAGTAAGACATCATGCAATAATTTTTTTTCCCCTGGAAGAAGGGAATTAGGAAAATGAAAAATTGTTGATTGGAAGAATCTTTTGTGCTGTATTTAATTTAAAAAAAGTAAGTTTCAGTTCTGGAGGCAATAATGATGATGGTTGCACAATGTAAATGTATTTCATGTCATTGCACTGTACACTTGAAAATGATAAATTTTATATTATGTATATATCATATTACCCCCTAAAAAACGTTTACCAATAAATGACACTACTTTTTAAGATTTATATTAAAACAGACTCCTTCATCTTAAGCTAAAGAAAAAAAGTATAGTTGCTCAGTTGTGTCTGACTCTTTGTGACCCCATGGACAATAGCCCACCAGGCTCCTCTGTTCATGGGATTTTCCAGGCAAGAATAAGTGACACTTAATTTCTTAAAATATTCATGTAATAAACATTTTTCAGAAACTCAGTTTTTCTAAATTGTTTAACAAACTGCCTGAGCGCCTCTGACTACAGGATCTACTGGAGAAAGTCAGAACATGGTGTTAGAAAAGGTAGAAACATATTCTTTAGGCAATAGTGATGGGTCTTCTTGTTTACAAAATCATCATCCAAAGCATGCTTTCAGTGATATCGGAAAAATGGAGTCTCTGCTGATGACTCTAAAACTGGACATTTAGATTACAAATGTTTCCACAAAACTGAAAAATTTTGAAGGCAAGGATATTTTAGTAATTGTGCAATTGCCAGAACCAGGCAGCAGATGGCAATTTTGCAGGCACCCACGGAATTCTGGAATAAAAGATCTTGTTTTAAAAAATGCCTATTTTGAATCTTCTTCTTCATAAAGAAGACTGAACATCAAAGAATTGATGCTTTTGAGCTGTGGTGTTGGAGAAGACTCTTGAGAGTCCCTTGGACTGCAAGGAGATCAAACCAGTTACTCCCAAAGGGAATCAATCCTGAATATTCATTAAAAAGACTGCCGCTGAAGCTGCAGCTCCAAAACTTTGGCCACCTAATGCAAAGCTCCAACTCATTATAATTCAAGAATTGAAGGCAGGAGGAGAAGGGAACGACAGAGGATGAGATGGTTGGATGGCATCACTGACTGAATGGACATGAGTTTCAGCAAGCTCCGGGAGATGGTGAAGGACAGGGAAGCCTGGCCTGCTGCGGTCCATGGGGTCCCAAAGAGTCAGACATGACTGAGTGACTGAAAAACAATCTTGAATCTTGTCTGAGTGTAAAAATATGAAGCTATCTCTTTGGTTTTCTCTACTTTCCAGGCTAAATCTCACTAGCAGATGTCCAGAGTAATTTTATTTTGCCATCTTAGCTAAAATGATCTTCCAAAATGTGTAATAGTAATAACAATAATGATAACACCCAAATTAACAACACAAAGGGAAGTTCCAGGAAGAACCTCATGTCTGAAAGTCTAAAACTGGGAGTCATCAGCAAACAGGAATATTTCATGTCTGGCTGAAAGTAAACATGGAATCGACTTTTAGGAGTACAGAAGCAAGAGCATGGTTTGGAGGAGTTCTTAAACGAGGACTATCTTATTTTTATGTGCTTTCACCAGGTTTCACTTTGCTAAAAATAGATCTATCTCCATTCTTCAAACACTCGACCTAATTACCACATTTCAATTCTAACGTGTGCTTTTTTAGTATTCCTATTAATATTCAAAACAAAGTCTTCCCCTCCCCGCTTTCTCTCTTTCCCCACCCTGGAACAACTCCTTTAAATGTATGGGCTATTAAGACAAATTGGCACTTTCCTGTAGCTGATGGTAAAGAATCTGCCTGCAATGCAGGAGACATGGGTTCAATCTCTGGGTCAGGAAGATCCCCTGGAGAAGGAAATGGCAACCTACTCCAGTATTCTTGCCTGGAGAATCCCATGGACAGAGGAGCCTGGTAGGCTACACAGTCCATGGGGTCGCAAAGAGTCACGACTGAGCGACTAACACACACATTGAGACTAGCTACATGTGACTTTGCCTACAGGATAAAAAACTTCCAGTTCTACAGTCTAAAACTTATCTTGAAAAGGGTTTTTTCAGGTAGTATCCTACGGTCGTCCCAAATTTGTGGGAGTAACGGGGAGGTGGGCTAACGCATTCTTCCCACTTTTTTTTCTTTTAGGAACGAGGGTAGACACAATGCGGCTCCAGCTGCCTAAGTCTGCAGCGGAGTCACAAAACCCAGAGCCGGGTCTTTCTGCACCCAGTCGTAAACTAGACTCTTCCTCTGCCAATGCTTGCGATGTGCCCGGATCAACCCGCCCGGTAGCAGAGCAGAGACCAGCACCGCTACCCCATGGAAGGCTTGTGGCCTCACCCTAGGTCCCCAAGGTCAGCGCCCACAGCATATCCTTGCCCCAACCGTCTGACTCTGGCTCTGATCGCTTACGGGTAGTTCGCATCCACTGCAGAAGCGCTGGGAGGTCTGCCGGAGCCACCGTACGGAGCAGTTGCAGTACTGCGAGGCGCGCGGAGCGGAATTCCATGTTGGAGAAGAAAGCAGAGCAGCGGAAGGCTCGCACTGCGCACGCGCAGGCAGAGGCCGGTTCAGACACCCGCTTAGTCCCGGCGTGGAACCCGCCTCCCTTGGCAGCCAAAGCCCTAAGCCCCGCCTCCTCCCTGGAGTTCTCACGTGCTCCTGGGACTCCCTACTCTGAGACATCCCTACTCCCCCACCTTTCATAATTCCCCTCTTAGCTGGTGGTGCTCAGCCAAGTCATTTTTCTTAAGGTGGCGCCTGGAGGCTGGACATCTTTCCTGAGATCGCATCCCTAGAAAGCCTATTATCTTCATACTAACTTTAATGCCGCAGTTATTAAGCGATAGGAAACGAATGTCAAAGGCCAATCAAGGCAAAGAACCGTCTCAATACACTCTCGGTAAACACACTGCAGAGACGCGCCGAGTGCCCCGGAAGCGGAAGTGTGTCCCCGTCTTGAAAGGCTGGACTACGCCGAGCGGTGACGTTTCCTCATTGGGCGGAAGGTTCGGTGGCAGTCGTCGGTCTTCCAGCTGGTGGGAGTTGGCGTTGCGGCGCTGGGCGCTGGGACCCCAGTTTATCCAGTTTGGGAAGTCGGGCTGTGGGGTCGCACCTGTCTGTCTGATCCCCGCGTTCCCTGGTTTCCTCCCCCGGCGTGGGGCTTCGCGAAGGTCTCCCGGGCCCCTTTGGGCCACGGCGGTAGCGGTGCCTTTTGCGGTAAGTGTCTGCTTTTTCCCGCCCCAGACTACCGACCAGCAGCTGGGGACAGCCGCAGTCCTACTCAGCGAGGTAGACACTCCGGAGGGACTCGGCTGCTTTGGCCACCAGCTGTCGTCGTCGAGACAGAGGTCCGCTGGCCCATTTTCATCTCTTGTCCCTCACCAGAAGTTTTGTTAAAAGATGCGCTGTGACCCTTTAACATTGTCTTCAGATTTGCCAGAGCCAAATTAAACGTAAGCGATTGCAGGCCTGACTCTGTTTGCTGTCCTGATCAAGAATTTAGATGTGGCTGTTACTCCGAAAATCTGTTGACTGTACCAGATTTTATTTTTCCACGTTGACTTGTGTCTAATTAACAGTGTCCTGCCTGTAATAGGCTTTCAAACATGATTAAGGGCTATCAGTTCAGTGCCATTGACGACCTAAGATAAACTGATGGCTCTGTCCGTAGCATCTGGTGCTACTAGCCGTTTCTTGAAACTCTTTCTCTCCTGTTGGCGTTGTTGATGCTGTTCTCACATAGTTCTTTCATATGCTTCATTCAGCAAAATATTTACTTTTTCTTAGCTATAAGGACACAGAAATAAATGACTTGAACCCTGGCATTGAGGAGCTAACAGTACGGTGATACAGAGACACATAAATATACATTATAATCAAGATGAGTAATGAGAAATTCTAGTAAGGTGTAAAGAGACATGAGAGCTACGGGAGCAAAGATGATGTTCTCTGCTTCTTAGAAGATTTGTGACCTTGGGCAAGTTGATATTCCAATCTAGCCTCAGTTTCCTCATCTGCCTTAGTTTGAGAATGGAAGATTAGGTAACGTGTTTGATACCGTGCCTAGAATACAGCAGTGGTAGTGCCAAAGGGGAGGGGAACTATTTCCTTCAAACTTCTTTCCCTTGATTTTTTGATCTGGTCAGTTAGTATTTTCTAACTAAATATAAAGTCCTGTGCAAAAGCATCTTCAAGCCCTCCTTCAAAGATATTGATTGCTCCTGTAACTCCACCTATCTGGAAATTCTGGACCTGCCACTGGAATACAGTAAGATAACCATAAATGGTAGCTTTAATTTTTTTTTACAACTGATTTTCTTCCGTATACCTTTGGAAAGGGAATTGGTAAAAGCTTCTCTCCTTCTGATTATTCTCAAAGTCTCAATGGACTCCTTTTAGTTGGTGGTTCATCATTGCCCTATCCCATAAGCTCTCTCTGAGAGTTCTCATCTACTTCCATGTAATTATCATTGTATGCCAGCCATTTCCACATCTTTTTCTCTAGCCCCTGTTTCATGAAATAGTATTTTAGTTTCTGCAAATTCAATAGGTCTAAAACCAAGTCCACTCTCTCCACCTTCTTTTTGTTCCACTTTTTATTACATATGTCCTACACACACATGTTTTCCTAGTTTATCTCAGAGTTTTGACCTTGGGTTTCTAGTTGAATTTTGTGGTATTTGTTCAGTTTTTAAAAGAATAATAAAGTGAACACTAATTGTCTAACCTAGTAGTAGAATATTGTAAATAACCTTTAAAGCCCCTTGAATCTTGCCTCTATTAACTCTTTAACTTTCAAATCAGCTTCTCTTTTTTGAGTTCCATTCATTGGTTAATGGCATCACTAACCACCTGGTTATTCAAACTAGAGCCTTCAGAGTCATTTTTGCCTCTGTTTCTCCTTCATTCTCCATACCCATTTGATCATTAGGTCCTATAGATTCTGCTTTATGATTAACCCTTAACTTGAGCTCTGTCCCTCTGTTTTGTGTTCTTCCTTAGTTCAAGCTCACATCTCTTGAATAGACTTTTGGAGTATGTTTAGTATATGTAGTCTCCTTACTCTCCAGTTTTTCTCCCTTCAATGCCTTTGTTACTTTGTCTCTAATTTTTAAATTACAGAACAGATTTTTCATTCTCTTGTTTCCCTTGATGAGTGTTGCTTCATGCAGTGATTATTAACCCTGGCTGCACATCAGTATAGCCAGTGAAGTGTTTCAAAACATAGGTGCCTTGTTTGGCTCTCCTAATCAAGAATTTAGATGAGGCCACTTCCCCCATAATCTTCTGATGTTACCATCCCTGGAGATTCTGATTGAATATTTCATTTTTAGCTGACAGGTGTTAGCTGAATGCCATTGAAATTGCCCATTACTTGAGCATATGCCTCATCCCTTCTCATCCATATTTTCAGGCTGTGTTCTGTTTAGCTTCAAGGTAAACTATTTCCAAGGAGTTCTTTTAACTTTGTTTTAATTTTCCTCTTGGTAACAGTTTACATAAAGATTCTTTTTATAATTGACTTGACAGCCAGAAAGTATCTTAGAGAATCGATTCCCAGTGTTTTTTAATTATTAGCCATTGTTGCTAATTGAATTTTTGGTATACCTTTTCTGCGCTTAAGCCATGAAGTGTTGCAGTGGTTTTATCTTTAATGTTAAAATGAGTTTTAAAGTTGTTTTAAAATTTGAAAAGAGAATCATTGAATTGAGAATATTTCCTGATATTGATTGGTGCAAAATAAGACAGGGAAGTCAGTGGTGGCATGATACCTAATTTATTTTCTGAAGTTAACAGAGGAGTCTTGTCTATGTTAACTTGATGTAACTTATTGATTGAAGTTAGAACTTTGCTCATGCTGGAGCAATTCCTGGAGCACATAGTAGGTGTTTAATGAGTGACTGACTAACTGAATACAAGGGGCAATTCTGTCTCAACCTCTAGAGTAACATCTTTCTAATTCTCACAAAGAGCACTTTGAAAAATAACTTTCCCCTGAACAAAAAATAACACTCATAGTCGTTACCAACAATTTGAAAATTACAAGAATGTATTAGAAAATTTAAATTACTGTTCACCATCTAGAGATGACAAATGTTATCATTTTCTAGTAGCTTTACTACAATAAAGTTAACATACCATACAGCTCACCTAAAGGGTACAGTTCAGTGGTCTTTAGTGTATTTGCACAGTTGTGCAACCATCCAGGGCTTCCCAGGTGGCACTAGTGGTAAAGAAACCGCCTGCCAGTGCAGGAGACTTAAGAGACGCAGGTTCGATCCCTGGGGAAGATCCCCTGGAGGAGGGCATGGCAACCCACTCCAGTATTCTTGCCTGGAGAATCCCATGTACAGAGGAGTCTGGCGGGCTGCAGTGCACGGGGTTGAAAAAGTCAGATGTGACTGAGCACACACAACCATCACCACCATCAATTTTGGAACATTTTCCTCACTCCACAAAGAAACCCCATGCCCACTAATACTTCTCATTTCCCCCTAATTCCCAAACCCTAAGCAGCTATTAATCCACTTTCTTTATAGACTTTTCTCTTCTGGACATTTTATAGAAGTGGAATCATATATTCTTTTGTCACTGGTTTCCTTCATTTAGCACAACGCTTTCGAGATTCATCCGTGTTGTGGCGTGTATCAGTACTTCATCTCTTTTGATTATCAAATAATATTCCATTTGGTGGGTATGCCACATTTTTTGTATCCACTCATCAGTTGAGGGATATTTGGCTTTGTTTTTTCCCTTCACTTTTTGGCTAGTGTGAATAATGCTTCTAGTGACCATTTAAGTATAATTCTTTGTGTGGATGTGTATTTTCCTTTTTCTTGGATGTACCCAGGAGTGGAATTGCTGGGTCATACAGTAACTTTCTGAATTTAAAATTTTGAGGAATTGCTAAACTGTTTTCTAAAGGGCTGTACCATTTTACGTTCCCACTAGCAGTGTATGAGAGTTCTGATTTCTGTGCGTTCTCACCAAAACTTGTTATTACAGTTATCTCAGTGTGGGTTAGGTGGTATCTGATTGTGCCTTTGATTTACATTTCCCTCCTGGGTAATGCGTTTTTTGGGTATTTGTTTAAACAAAATACATTATGTGCAGTTTTGTAATCTGGCTTTTACTTTTAAGCATTAGCAAACTATTTACAAAAGATTTTCCCTCATTTCTGCTTTCCTCTTCACTCCTTCCCAAACCATAATTCTTGTGAAAACTTGCCTAAATTATAATGCATTAAAAAGTCTATAGGCGTGTATGCCAATTATTGTTGGTGGTTATCAAAGGACAAAAAGAGGGTTCAGTTCTGTCGCTCAGTCATGTCCGACTCTTTGCGACCCCTGTACTTCTACCTTTAATGTTTCTGTAATGTTTGAATTTAATGAACGTGTATCCTCTTGTAATCACAAAACTTAAAAATGAATTATTTCTTTAGAGGACTGAGTATATTCAGAATGAAAAATATTCCTAAATTTGAAAGGCATTAACTTTTAGTTATTCAGATATAATCATTTTACCAAGTAAAATACCAACAGGTTGCTTTGTTAAATAGTTTACTTTTCTATGGTTATAGACTATAAATACATATGCTATGTAGAATTTAAAATATATATATGTGTTTAATATTATAATCAGGAAAGCATATACTGGTTTGGGCTATTGACTATTTTACAGGAAAGTATATAATGTAGAAATCATTTTTCTAAAGATATTTACTAATAATAGTATATGTTTAGTTCTTTAGTGTAATATTGATCCAATAAATTAGTCATTGACTAGGGCATAGAAGAACTTTTTTATTTTTGCCTGTAGAATTTCATGGACAGAGGAGCCTAGTAGGTAGAAAAATTTTTTAATGGGTGTTTTCATTATAATAAGATTTGGAATATCTAATCATTCAGTTCAGTTCAATCGCTCAGTCGTGTCCAACTCTTTGCGACCCCATGAATCACAGCACACCAGTCCTCCCTGTTCATCACCAATTCCCGGAGTTCACCCAAACTCATGTCCATGGAGTCGGTGATGCCATCCAGCCATCTCATTCTCTGTTGTCTCCTTCTCCTCCCACCCCCAATCCTTCGCAGCATCAGAGTCTTTTTCCAGTGAGTCAACTCGTCGCATGAGGTGGCCAAAGTATTGCAGTTTCAGCTTTAGCATCAGTCCTTCTAATGAACACCCAGGATTGATCTCCTTTAGAATGGACTGGTTGGATCTCTCAAGAGTCTTCTCCAACACCACTGTTCAAAGGCAGTATATCTTCTCAAATATTAAACTAGTCTTGATGGTATTAGATTGGTATATGTCCTGCCTAACTAGTATATTTACACATTTAAGTGGTGGCCACTGGTTTCTTCATAAGAACTAGGATCTGAGACAATTACCTCCAAGCCGTTTCAACTTCCTGCCTCTCTTTGGGTAAGTCATTTGTTAGTTCCTTTGTTTTTGAGGCAGAGATGGCAGTGCCTGGATTTTCTACTAGGATGGGGAACGGGTCAGTGCCACTAACCTCCCTTTGCTAAAGGGTCAACTGTCAGTAAATTATGTTGGTAACAAAACAGTGAGAGAAAATAAAGAGAAGGGAGTTTGCAATTTTAAACAAGTGGTAGGGGAAAGCCCCACTGAGAAATTGCATCTGGACACCAACAGTATGAGGGAGATGACGAGGGAGCTGTATTGTTAACCAGAGGATGAACATGCCAGCTAGTGCTGAAGCTCTGGGGTGGAAACACAGCATCAACAGCAAGGAACAAAATCCTGTGTGTATGTGTGTGTGTAAGTGCGTAAGTGCCTTACAGTCCATTCTGAGAACTTTACCTCTGTGTGAAATGAGAAGTCATTGAGGTTTTGAACAGAATTTTAATACCAGAGTTTTCAGAAACACATTTTTGGAAATGGTGGAGGAAACACTTTATAAATAAAAGGTATTATTAGATATTATTTTTTCCCCTACTGAAGTGTAGGTTTTTGTAATCAGGCAAATATATTTAAAAATATGCTACCAATAAGTAATTTATATAAGGAAAACTGTGTTGGGAAACTTCACAGAAAATTTTTTTTCAATTTAAAAGAGCCAGTCAACATGGGAAGATAAGAGTTAACTTGTATAGCTTTTTAAAATGGAGGATGAAAAAATAAGTAAAATGAAGGATGATCTGTTTATGATATGATCTCTAGAAAAGCTAATTGTGGTGTCATAATTAGGATTATATTACCCCTGGTAGTGCTGTGGTAAAGGATATAAGCTAAAACCTCTGAAATCCTCTCTCTTACCTAAAGAATACTAACTTAATAATAATTTAGTATAATGATTTGGGATAAGAAGTTAAAAATTCTGGATCTTTTTTACAAAGTGGTTGTTTTTCCTGCTTAAGTAACCATGTAATTGTTAAAAAAAAAAAAAAGTAAGTATTTTTGGTATAACATGGTATTTTTTCAGTGCCATCAAGTATTGGTAATAAGTTTTTAGTTTTTAAATTATCAGATTTTACCTGAATAGAAGTGTGTTGTTTAATGTAGAGCTCAGCTTGGAATGTCTCTTTGCCAGTGACAGGTCCTTGAGTGCCTTTTCCCTGCCTGCTTCCTTTGACTTCCTCCATCTTTCCACTTTCTCTATGTTGAATGAGTCAGTTGTTTAGTCAGTTGTGTAGTCTGTAGATAATCTTCGTTTACTAAATTAGACCAATTAGCTTGGAATAGTTACCAAAACAGCTGTTTTGAACAATGAACTTTTCTGCCAGTATTGCTTATGTTGGACAATTGATGCCTGGTTTTCAGAGCCCTTTACACCCTGTATTTCCTTCTAACTATATAGCCTTCTGTCCTGACTGGAATTTTTTTTTCCTGTCTTCCAAATAGTACTCAATAATCTTTGAGTACAGTGCATACATAAGGTGTGACTATGTCCCAGGCTTTTCCATGTCTCCATTTCTGCTTGTACCATTTCACCTTCTTCAGACTCCCCTTTGTCTTCTTCTCCACCTGTCCAACTTCTTCCCTGTATCAGGATCAAATTCATGACAACCTTCTCAGTAAAGCCTGTTCTGTCTACTTGAGCTTATTTATATATATATATAATTTTTACAATAATTGGCAGTTGGCCATAACCTTTTCTTCTTTTTTTTTGACCATAAGCATTTATTGCTAGCTTTGAACTACTACTTAACTGGTGTTAGTCAAGGTTCACCACGGAACAGAACTGATAGGATGTGTGTATACATGTGTATGCCTGTGCACGCGCATACACATACACGAAACTCTTTTTATGTATTATATGGAATTGGCTCATGCGATCACGGAGGCTGATGAGTCCTGACATCCCCAGGGTGAGTTGGCGAGCTGGAGACCCAGGATAGCTAAGCAGGTGGCATATTTCCAGTCTGCAGTCTGGCAGGCTTGAGACCCAGAAAAAGCTGATGTTTCAATTTGATTTTGAAGGCAGAAAGAAGCCTAGGCAGTCAGGCAGAGGAATTTTTAGATTTACTTTATTTTGCTGCTCATTCATGTGCCTTGTCCTGCTAGCTAGTAAACAGCTTGAGGGCAGGAACTGCAAGTCATATTTACTTGCTTACCATCATGACTTTATACATCCTATTTTACATGTAATAGGTACATCTCTGTATTTTATGAAATCGTAACATTTTAAGGGCTAGAAGGGACCTTGAAGGTTATCTTGTTTTAGAGTTGGAGAATCAAGAACAACTTATTAATATATACCTCTTTCCTTAGTTGTTAGGAAAATGAACGAGATAATGTAATATCTATGAAAAGTTAAGTGATTTACTAATTTTGAAGCTTTATTTTTGCTTAGAGCATGAATCAGAATGTGTCCTTTAATTAGAAGATATTTCCTGGGTGGAGATTTCACTTTTTTCTGTTTCTTTCTCACCTTTTTTTTTTTTTTTTCGTTTAAAAATGTACATAGCATATTAGTCAGTTATTCATATTGACAAGTATGTCCAAAATGAAAACAGATTTAATTTGAAATGTCATCATTTTTTCAAAGCGTGTTGTCTGATATATCAAATTTACTGATTCATAAAGAATATTCCAGTTAGGTATTCAAATATAAGGCATTGTAACCAAGTGGTACCTTTAGCTTTTGGACCTGACAGTATTGAAGATGTAGGTTGAGGCTGTAGAATTTGAAGTTACTGTATTTTATTTTATTTATTTTTTTGTAATTATTTTTTATTGGAGGCAAATTATTTTACAGTATTATATTGGTTGGTTTTGCCATACATTGACATGAATTCGCCCCGGGTTTACATAAGTTCCCCCACCTGAACCCCCCTCCCACCTCCCTCCTCCCTTTATCCTCCCTCTGAGTCATCCCCGCATGCCAGCCCGGAGCATCCTATAACATGCATCGACCCTGAACTGGTGATTCGTTTCACACATGACAATATACATGTTTCAATGCCATTCTCCCAAATCATCCCACCCTCACCCTCTCCCACAGAGTCCCAAAGACTGTTCTATACATCTGTGTCTCTTTTGCTGTCTCGTATACAGGGTTATCATTTGCATCTTTCTAAATTCCATATATATGCGTTAGTATGAAGTTACTGTATTTTAAACTCTCAAGTACTTTAATTTGAACTTACTCTTCTTTAAAAGTTTTTATTTATGGGAACTGATATTGATTGTTTTCAGATGTTTTAATTTAGTTTTTTTCCTTCCTAGATTTTCTTGTAATCACATCTTAAAGCTTTCAAGATGGTACTAGCAGACCTTGGAAGAAAAATAACATCAGCATTGCGCTCATTGAGCAATGCCACCATTATCAATGAAGAGGTATGTAAAAATACATGTGATTCTACATCATCACTAGCATTGCAGATAGATGATTACTAATCTCTATATAGTTACTTCTAGATAAAATCCATAAATGGGTATAGTAGTGTGTTTTATGAGAAATTGACTATGTTAATTTCAACTTTCTATAATGAATTACCAAAAAAAACCCACCTTAACTTATATGTAATAATGACATATGTTTTATATTTCAAAAATGGCTTATGTCTGGAAATATGCTTTTGCTTTCTCTTAATATAGGCCTATAACTTTAGTATCCTCCTTTTTCCTTCTTGATTAGACATGCATATGTCTGATCTTTTCTCCTTGACTTTTATTTGACATTCTTATATAAGGCTAATATTTCCATTTTGGCTAGTTGGATTCATTTTCTCTGAAATCCTCTTTTAGTTTTTTGGAGGTTTTGTAAGCTGACTTCTTAATATGATATCTGAAATACTTTTCCTCCTGGTTTTAAGTATAAGGTATTTCTTGCTTCCACCCCCCACCCTCCCACATTGTATATTAATGGTTTGTCAACTGAAAGAAGATGATTATAGTCCACAAGTATATTTTACATATTGCGGTTCCAGTGGTAAAGTACTGATTTTGGTTTTAGAAGACCTTGTTTAGTGTCCTGCTAAACAAGTCATAGAAATTTGAGCAAGTCAAATTCAGAATTTCTTAATGTTTAAAATGAGAAAATAGCATTTACCTTTCAGGATGATTTTAAAGATCAAATGAAATAATAGATAAAAAGTATTTTCTAACTTTGAGGTTTAAAGAAAATTCTAATATAAAATTTGATATCAATACTTTAATAAGCTAGTGGAATTAAATAATTTGGGGACCTTGTTTGACCTCAGCTAGTCCAGCCTCTCTTTTAACAGCAATAGGAAGTCAGTTTCACATATTTATTTATTGGAAGAACCAGGATTAAAATCTTGTTTCTAATTCCACATACACAGCTTTTTATAATAATTAATATTAAGTAATCATAATTTAAACCACTGTTTAGTCTGCTTTTCAAATAGTTTTCCCTGTTGTACAGCCCTTATGCTGTTTGTGTTTATAGTAGAAAAAGAAAAGAAACCAAGGAGATGAGGTTGGTGGGGAGTAAAATAACAGCTGTTGCTTAAACTGGCAGCTTCTCTATTCTTGATACTGTGCTACTAGGGAATTAACAAGGAGAAATCCCTCTAATGAAAGATCAGTTCCATTTTTATCAAATCCCTTTAGTGAGGGATAGAGAAATCTGATAAGCTGCTATATGACATATGATAGAAGTTGAAGATGAGAATTCATTCAAGAAGTGTTTGAGGGCCTACATTTTTG